>NT_037436.4:24637205-24989946 GCF_000001215.4 Drosophila melanogaster | reverse complement strand
GATATTATGGATTCTGTTCCTTAATTATAGTGTATAAAAATGCACCGTGGAGAGGTTATTCTATCTTACGTGTAAGGAGTTCATGGGGATGTATTCTCTTCAGACGTCGGAGGGAAATAGGGTCGACAAGATCATTCGCCAACGTGTTCGGGTGGGCGCTAAGTCTGTTGGCTTATCGGCTGCTGTGGAAGTTTATTTGATCTCCCAATGGGACAACTTTTAAGTCTCTTTCAATAACTCGGTTGCTCACATACCAGGGTAGCCCAGATGCATATTGTGTCGCACGCGATTGTATTACTCTAAGCCTATTGAGCTGAGTCTTAGAGGCTGTTCCCCACACTTGGATGGCGTAGGTCAGTGTTGGACCTAATATGGCTTTTATTAAGAGAGCCTTAGTTGTAATATGGAGTTTGCTTGAGTGGAAAAGCCAATCCAGCTTTTTCAGTTCCAAGAGGATTTATCTCTAACTGCCGTGATGTGGGCTTTCCAACTCAGCTCAGATCAAGGTAACTCCGAGGTAGCAGTGGGATGAGACGTAGTCAATGGTATTTCCGTCGAAGAGAAGACCTAGGCAGGATTGAGGTCGCAGGGTAAATGTGACAGAGGCCGACTTAGTGAAGTTAATGGCTATGTTCCATTTGGCAGTCCATTGCTCGATTGCATGCAGCCATTCCTAAACTGCATTGGAAGCGACTTGCAAGGATGAGTGCGACGCAAGCATGGCGGTGTCATCAGCGTAGGTGATCAGGATCAGCTGAGCAGGAGGCGCTTTATCGGTGTTGTTTACGGGTGTTGGTATGTCAGCAGTGTACAGGGTATATAGGAAGGTTCCAATCACACTTCCCTGTGGAACCCCTGCATGAATGTGTTCCATGCTTGACCAAGAGTCTCGTACTGCAACATCGAAGGTCCGATCAGCGATGAAGGAGCTGAGGATGGCATAATGGGCTGCTGGGAGGAGATCTTTCATTTTATATAGCAGACCTTCATGCCACACCTTATCAAACGCTTGTTTCACGTCCGAAAATACGCCGACTGTGTAAAGCTTGTGCTCAAAGCCATGCGTAATGTGATTTACAAGGCGATGAATTTGTTCGGGGCAACCATGAGACTTCCTGAAACCGAATTGGTGTTGTGGGGTGTGTGGGATGCGCGAGTTCCATCAAGCGGGTAAGCAAAATTCTCTCAAAAACTTTGGAGAAAGTTGGTAGCAGGCTTATCGGGCGGTATGAGTCGATCTGTGTTGGTGACTTTCCAGCTTTGGGGATCATTACCTTGCGCGAGTTACCACATCAGCAGTACCTACATCTACTACCCCGCCGCCAAAACCTCCACGCCAAAACTGTTACTTCGTTGTCCTCTCTTCTTACCACATCAGCAGTCTACCTCTTCTCCGCCGTCTCCCAAAAACCCTCACACCAGAGCAGCTAGTTCGTCGCACTCTCATGTTGCAACATTGTCGGCGGAAACAGCTCAGTAAGTCGGAGACATTCCCAAATCTGATGGTTCAGCAGATTCGCGATCACCAAGCAGAGTATACATATATTATCATGTTCCTATATTAGAGTCAGTCTTACGTTAACTTCGGATCGAAGAGCATTCTAAATATTGGCCTTATAATAAAATTACTTAAATAAATAAATTTCCCAACGGAGTATTATTGGGAGACCTGGAAAATATCTTATCAACAGCCAACTGGTATCGCTACTATCATATTGTAACTGGCGCAGTCGGAAACTGGACTAATGCAACTCCCTTTCATCATAATTGTATTCAAGTGAGTAGAGTGAGAGGACAAAATGCCAATACACATACAAACTACAAAATGCCAATACACATAAAAGTTACACAAAATAAATAAAATTATCAAATAAATTGTTCCAAAGAATACACCGCAAGAATTGATATGATGCAATAATATACTACAGTGAAATTACATGAGATTTTTTTTTCAACAAAGAGTGTCTGACCATGCAGGAAGTTCAAATAGATCAAATACATTGGTCGGAATATATCAAAAACAGAAGAAGGCGTCTGCCAATGTATGAGTTCAAATAGAACAAGTACATTGGTCAGAATATATCAAAATACACAAGTGTCTGGCTGCATAAAAGTTCAAATAGAACAATTATAGTGACCAGAATAAATCTTTAAGTGTAAAATCTTTATGAAATGATTTAAATCAAGAAGATAAAAAATGAACATTTATGTTGTACATCAAAATGTGTTACAAGTGTGTGGTTGAAGCTCGTTGGTTGGAGCATAATAAGCGAACCGTGTCAAACCTGTGTGAAAGTTGGCCTCGACCTGTTGGCTGCATGTAAATTGAGTTCGATATAACGAAATTACGGGTTGCCGACGGTCGAGTACAGGTTCGAAAGCAGCTCAACGGCTACGATACGCTGACGTCGAGCGGTTGGGTTGATGTTCGAACAAATTGTGCTAGTTGTTTTTTTTTAACAACAATTGACACTCGTGACGTAGTTGACTTCCAATCATTACAAACTGATTTAACCGACATTGCTTGTTCAGGGCGAATAACCAATGCACTATGGTCCAGAATTCGTTTTTTTTGGCATAAAGTCTAAATTTTTATGTCAATATATCGTCCTCTAGCAATTATTTTCTAATAGAAAATTGATCATATAAATAAAAACCAAAAACAAAATTGACCGAAAGCTTCACTAAATCGTTTTATGAGCTTTTAAATTTGAAGTTTTAAACAGCTGATTGAGAGAATGCAATTCCCGCCAAATTATTTGTTTACTTTTGCACGTAGTACGATCGTTAATACGCATCCAAAAATTATAGTAAAATATGGAAAATAAATGTCAAGGTATGATGTTTTTAACGTATATATGTAATATATGTGTAGTTGTACTGTTTTTATGTTGTGTGACATCCAATTTATGTGTATTTTAACAGAAAATTCTAACGTGTCCCCTGTGTTTCGTGGAGTATAACTAATTTTCTGACAAAAGTTAAAAACGTCGGTTTGTACCTTTAACTATTGTCTTTCACGGTAAAGTAATATCTTTTGCCCATTTTTGCTCGTTTTCTTAAAAATTTGATTTTATATAGGCAAGTTCGAGTTCTCACATAGCGACCTCCTGGACATTTGGAGGCGTAACAATAGACAAATAAGTTATGTTTCAGATTACGTTTATTCCGCAATCAACAACAATAATCAGGAATCGAAAAAGACAGAAGAGATTGACAAAAAAATAGTAAATTTTGAATTATTTATTAAAAAAAAACTGCCCGAGTGTAACAGACAACTAGACCGATTTATTTCCAAACATACCAAGTGGATGGCGTCTAAGATAACAATTGTTGTTAGTGATTTTGAAAACTCCAATATACCCCAGCAAATGGGACGCCGAAACTTATCGGATATCAAATCAATAATTCGGCGTTGGTTCCACTTGGATGCCTAGGCGAAAATGCGAGTGAAGCCCGGAATAAACTTTACAAAAGGGACCGATTATCACATGCAAGGAAAAATAGTCGGATCAATACGATGAGCGATATTTTCCACAGAGCTATTGATTCCTCGGACCCACTATTATCAACAATATGTTTAAAAGAAAGAGAGAGAAAAAATAGGAAAAAACCACTTCCGAAGGCAGTAATAAGTCTTTTGGAAATACAGTTGAGCTAGAAGAAGAAGAGGGCGATTATTTTTAAAACAATAATGTACACACTTTTATTTAAAAAAAAAAAAAAATGAAATTTCGTTGACTCCTGAGTCATACCAGTAGTTAATATGGGAGGCAAGAGAGGGCGTGGTCGCACAGACTTCAAATTTTGTGTGCAAACTATTTGTGGTTTAAAAACAAAATGTACAAAGTTTCAAGTCTGTAGCTCAATTTTTAGACTTTATCCCAAAAAAATCGAATTCTGGACCACAGTGCAATGCGACAACAAGTCATCAGTCAAACTTAAATAATAAAACAAAGAAAATTTTTGCTCCCCCTCTCTAATACATATTGATATACATAAATATACAAATTATAGACATATATTAATGCATCTATAATTACAGTTCAACACGAGGACTATTAATCCATCACCACGACGAATACACTCAACAATCAACAATTAATTAAGTACACATAGACACATACAATTAATTAACTATACATAATCACACACACAACAATTAGATACGCAAAATCACACCCAATATTACACACATATATTTAAGACCTTAACACTCGTAAACATAACATACAAACAACACTATATTAAAGATTAAGATTTTTTTAAAGGAAGTAAATGTCTAAGATTGCAAAAGTTAAAAAGCTCATTCCTGCAACTAGAAGTAGGACTCGTTTGAGTGCAAGTTTATCAGACGTTAGGGAAGATCAGGTTGCCTTACAATCTATTGTTAAACCTCCCTCTAGTGACCCACCATGCACAATAAATACTTCACCGGGGACAAGTCAGTTTTCCCCACCACTACCTCTGATTTCCCCTCAAGACATTTGCCAATCCCTAAAAATTCCGGATGGTATTCGTTACCTTATCCCTTATGATGGGAATCCAGCTACCCTAAATGATTTTATAAACAATGTCGAAGAAATCCTCCTTCTCATAACAGGCACGGATAAAACTCCGTATGGTCAGTTTTTGTTGAGGGCAATAAGAAACAAGATAGAGGGAAAAGCGAATGAATTATTAATATCATCAGGCATAGGATTAAACTGGGATGACATCAGAGAAACCTTAATAGGGAAATTCGCTGACAAAAGAAGTGAAGAAACTTTAAATTTCGAATTACACGGACTGGTTCACAAGAGGTTGCCACTACAGGAATTCTATGAACGAATTCTAGATATCAGAGCTACATACAATAGAATCATTGAAAACACAGAAATAGAAAGGGCAGCCCTAAAATTTAAAAAGGAATCGTTTGAGAAGACTTGCTTATACACATTTATACACGGCATTAAGGGTCCACTTGGGGCTACTGTCAGAACTTTTAAACCTAGAAGTCTACAGGAAGCCTTCGATGTGGCTTTGAAGGAAAGGGATATCTTCATGAGAGAAAATTGGTCTAAACAAACACCGAGTTCAAGACCAAGTAGTTCCAATTATAATGGGAGAGAATTTCGTAGATACGACAGACCTCGAGACAAGAGATTTAAAAAGAAACCAGACTTTGATAGAAACTTCAGATCTAGCGATCAAACATTAAATCACTCAAGATTCAGAGACAACGACAGAAGTTATACCAAAATGAAGGCTATAATGGCAAAAGAAGAGGACAAGAAACACTATGACAAAAACAATCAATACCCACGAAATTACGGAGGCTCGGGACCACAAAGACAAACCCCCCTTAACCACATAGAAACCGGAAATGAACAAGAACTACACAATATTGATGACGGCAATTTTCAGTTAAAAGCCAGACGGGATATTTAGAAAAATTTAAAGTTGGAGGTTCCTTACTTTATATATTAATTAACTTCGGTCAAAATAGACCACTAAAATTCCTTATGGACACGGGTGCCACTTCTTCATTCATTAATCCAGAACTTATTGAGGAACATAACCAACAAATCAAGAGGTTATGCAAACAATTCCCAAATATCTTTTACAAGGAAGGAGGCAAATTAACCTTCACGAATATAGTTAAACATAATATTATTACCACTGACGAAGTTCCGGTACACAAGAGACCCTTCAGATACAGTCCTTCAGAAAAGACAGAAATAACCGACCAAATTAACAAACTGCTAGAGCAAGACATAATTAAGCACAGTCATTCACCTTGGAGTGCTCCGGTGTTTCTGGCCCCAAGAAAATGGA
This sequence comes from Drosophila melanogaster, assembly GCF_000001215.4. NCBI lineage: Eukaryota > Metazoa > Arthropoda > Insecta > Diptera > Drosophilidae > Drosophila > Drosophila melanogaster. Next base: position 24,984,129 of record NT_037436.4, on the reverse strand, counting down.
GACTGGTTGTAGATTTTAAACAACTAAATGAAAAGACAATCAAAGACAGATACCAAATGCCACACATCAACGAAATCCTAGACAAACTAGACAAGTAGACCCTAAAGATAGATCTAAGACAGCGTTCTCCGCAGTAGGCGGACACTTCGAATTTATCAGAATGCTTTTTGGCTTATCTAACGCACCCGCAACTTTTCAAAGGGTGATGGATAATGTCTTAGCCGATTTCAACGGCAAATTTTGCTTAATTTATCTAGACGATTGGCGTCAAGCCAAACCCAAAGAAAATTGAAACTATAAAAGCCTTCCCTGTACCCATCCCAATCCCATTCTTGGGATTGTTAGGCTATTATAGAAGATTTATCAGAGATTTCGCCAGGGTCACTAAACCTTTAACCCAACAATTAAAAGGGAAGGCTGACGTGACCATTGACGAGCAGTATATCAAAACGTTTGATTTTTGCAAGACACTCTTATGTAATGACCCCATACTGCAGTACCCCGACTTCACTAGGCCGTTCATCTTAACTACCGATGCTAGTAACGTAGCAATAGGGGCAGTACTATCTCAAGGAACTATAGGAAGCGACAGACCAATAGCTTATGCTAGTAGAACATTATCAGAGTCCGAAACACATTATGCCACTATCAAAAAAGAACTACTGGCAATAGTGTGGTCAGTAAAATATTTTAGATTTCTACTGGTCACTGACCACAAGCCTTTAGTTTGGTTAAACAACCTTAAAGAACCTAATTCTATGCTAGTGAGATGGAAACTCCAACTCCTAGAATATGACTGTGAAGTGAAAGGTTCTCAAAACGTGATGGCAGATGCATTAAGTAGAATTGTCGTGAAACTCAACACTAACGAAGCTAGACAGATTACTTAAATTACCAAGATTTAAATTCTAACAGACCTATAAATAAATTTGCAATCCAAATTATATTAAAGAATGCAGAGTGTGCAAACGACTCGGTGGAAACACCTTTTAAAAATAAAATCAGAAGAATTATTTCTAGGCCCTTGTTCGATGACAAGACAATGATAGACATATTAAAGGCAATCTTAAGATCAAACAAGACACATGCAATCTACAACATTTTTCGCTCCAAATAAATCCTACAAAATTATAAGACGCACAACCTTTCTAAAAGAACTCAGAACTCCGGAAGAACAGATAGAGTACATATCCGACTATCATATCAAGAACAATCATAGAGGTATAGACGAAACTTTTAGTCACATTAAGCGACAGATTTTTTGCCCTTGTTTAAGAAAAAGATATCTCAGCTTATAAACAAATGTGACATATGTCAAACCCTCAAGTATGATAGACAGCCCCAAAAACTAATATTTCAGTTAACAGAAACTCCCAATAAATCTCTAGACATTGTGCACATAGATCTATACTCGATTAACAAGAAAATCATCTTAACCATAATAGACAAATTTTCAAAATTCGCGGAGGGTTACACTATTCCATCTCGGGATTCCATTAACATCACTAAACACATGATGTTTTTCTTTAAAACCCATGGAATTCCTAAGACAATAGTATGCGACCAAGGTCCCGAATTTGCAGGAATCCTTTTTAAATAACTCTGCAATCAATACGGGATTAATTTACATATAACATATTTCCAACAATAAAGTAGCAACGCCCCAGTAGAGAGATTACACTCATCTCTATCTGAAATTTATAGGATCATTTTCGAAAAGAAAAAGGCATTAAAACTCAACTTAGACCATGACCTAATATTAGCAGAAACATTTGTAACATACAACAACGCCATACACTCGACTACCAAGTTTACAGGACGAACACACATATTCGAACAATCGTACGAGGCAGTTAGCCAACAAGACTACCTGAGGGAACTGGACAGTTTTATTTATACTGAAATAAAAGAGGACCTTTCAAAAACTAAACAAAATTCAAAAATTAAATGAAGGTAGAACACTACCAATAGCCGTACAGGAGGGAGATACTATTTTCAGTAAGGAAAATAGAAGAAATAAGTTAACTCCCAGATTCACTAAGCACAAAGTAGCTATTGACAACGGGGTAACATTCACAACAAACAAAAGGCAGAAAATACATAAATCAAAAATTAAAAAAAGAACTAGACGAAATAGTAATTAAAATATAATAATATCATTACAGATTACACATGATAGCAGCTCAACTGCTTCATGTTCAGCATGTTAAAGACAATACCGCCTAGCAGAGATCCTCCTGGGAGAAGCAAGGTTTGGCCAAATTCAATATAATTCCAAACTTTATCTTATCAATTGACGAGCTAAGAGATATTGCACAGGTTTTCAAACTTCAAAATTTCTCAATCAATTCAGAAGAGCATATCTAGACTACTCAACATAGAGATAGAATCACAACAAACTAGAATTATATTTCAAATTAAGATTCCAATATTTGATATATACACTTATACACTTTCACATTTAATTAAGTTACCAATTAATGGCACAAATCACTCTACCTAAATTTATATTATATGATGATAAATTTAATTATATGATAAGTTTTCAAGAAAAATGCCCTAAGGTACACGGCACATACATCTGCGACCCCAGAACTGCGGGGAACAACATGGACAACAAAGAATGTATAAAACAAGTAATTCAAGGAATGAACCCTATTTGCGAGGCAAAAATTATCAACACAGACAAGACAGTAGTGGAACCGGAGCAACAATGGATCGTTATTATCAGCAAAAACCAAACAAGTGCTGAACCAAGTTGTGCTGAACCATTCCTCATTGAAGGAACGACAATAATAAACCATATAAACTGTTCCATATTTATAGAAGGAACCAAATACGATGACAGCGAGTTGTTCTACGAAGAGAGGATTAAATTATCACTACCTGAAACGAAGAACATATCAATAAATACAACAATGGAGGATCTAAGCCTGAACAAAATAATACTTCACCTTCAGGAAAATAAAACCAAAATACTCCAAGTCAAGGAATCCACGATTGATCTTCGATTCCTGACCTACGCATCGAGTGTCATCCTGGTCATCTTTATACTCTACGCCTTAGTATTAAAAAGAAACATTACTTACCTACCCAACCATACTCCCTCGGTCAACTACGTTTCGTCCATTCCTTCGTTATGGCCGTCACTTCATTCTACGGGGAGAGGAGTTACCACATCAGCAGTACCTACATCTACTCCCCAAAACCTCCACGCCAAAACTGTTAGTTCGTTGTCCTCTCTTCTTACCACATCAGCAGTCTACGTCTTCTCCGCCGTCTCCCAAAAACCCTCACACCAGAGCAGCTAGTTCGTCGCACTCTCATGCTGCAACATTGTCGTCGGAAACAGCTCAGCAAGTCGGAGACATTCCCCAAATCTGATGGGTCAGCAGATTCGCGATCACCAAGCAGAGTATACATATATTATCATGTTCCTATTATACTCCCAACGGAGTATTATTGGGAGACCTGGAAAATACCTTATCAACAGCAAACTGGTATCGCTACTATCATATTGTAACTCTCGCGCAAGAGGTAGAACCAAGCCATGAAAAACATGCGTTCGCTGCCAGCGACAAATACCCAATGCCGAATATATCAATGATATTAAGCAATTTGGGCAAAGCTCGCTATTTTTCGAGGATCCTCAAATCCGGACATCAGTTCGTGCTAGCGAAACGTGATCGCAAAAAAACTTCTTTCTCGGTAAACGGTGGAAAATATGAGTTCAAGAGACTGCCTCAGGAACGCCGCCGGCATCTTCCAGCGAAAGATCGATGATATCTTACGGGAACAAATAGGCAAATTTTGCTATGTTTATATTGATCACGTGATCATCTTCTCGCAAGACGAGGAGGCTCACATCAAAAATGTAGAGTGGGTGTTAAAGAGCCTATAAGAAGCGAACATCATAGTATCGGTCAAGAAATCGGGTTTTTTTTAAGAAAAGTGTGAGTTTTCTTAGGTTCATAGTCACCAGTAACGGTGCAGCAACGGACCCAGAAAAAGTCAAGGCCATAAAAGAATTCCCCAGAGCCCAAGACGGTATTCGAAGTCAGGTCGTTTCTGGGCCTCGCGACCTACTATAGATGTTTCATCAAAGACTTCGCTTCTATAGCAAGGACCATTTCGAACATACTAAAGGGGGGAAAATGGAACAGCTAGTAGGCATAGATCGAGGAACATTCAGGTGCGTTCCTCTGAGTCCCAGAGAGAGGCGTTCCAAAAGCTGCGCAATATATTGGCGTCAGAAGACATCATGCTCAGCTACCCCGACAATAAGAAGCCATTTGATCTAACGACCAAAAAGGGCCGCCCTATAACAATGACTTCAAGGACAACTACGCGAATAACGAGCGGGAGTTATTGGCCATCGTTTGGGCCCTGGCTAAACTCCGGCATTACTCGTATGGAGTAAATTATATAAATATCTTCACTGACCATCAGACTTCAACATTTTCTGTGTCGGAATCAAACCCGAACGCCAAAATAAAGAGGTGAAGGGCCCGCATAGACGACTTTAATGCTCGACTATTTTACAGGCCCGGTAAAGAGAACCTGGTAGAGGACACCTTGCCTAACCAGTAGCTTAATGTGCTGAAAAAAGAAGAGCCCGAATCTTGCGCAGTAACGATTCACTGTGAAATGTCTCCCACCCACACAATCCATAGACAAGCTGTTAAACTGCTTCCAGAACCATATAATAGTTGAGGAAGCACGTTTCTCGTCTAATAATACCTTTATTCTATTCGGCAATAAAAGGCGCCACACGATCGTGCATAATTGCAGGACTTGTACGAGGGCCAAGTATGACAGGCACCAAAAGAAGTAAGATCTCGGAATTACGCCAAAACCATCACACACAGGGGAAATGTTGCACATACATATTTTATATACTGACAAAAAGTTTTTCCTCACTTGCGTTTTCTAAATTTGCCATCGTACAACCTATCGCCTCGAGAACTATTGAAGACCTGAAGCACTGCTTCAGCTTATGAACTTTTTCCCGAGGGCAAAGACTATTTATTGCGACAACGAATAATTTATTGTTGAAGTCGCACACGATCGTGTCCATGCTTTTACATTGGTGTAAGCATTACAAACGCACCACCTCTGCACAGTACCTCCTACGGACACAGGTGGAGCGTTTTCACAGCACGTTGCTGGAGCTAGCCGGGTGCATAAAGATAGACAAGGGCGTAGATGATCCGGTCGAAATACCCAATATACCCAATATAATAAGTCGATTCACTAGGTAATCAACAGGAGACCGGCTGACATCGTCCTAACTCACCCTGATGAGCCACCGGTAGAGATCCACAACAGAATCCATAAAGCTCAAACCACGCTAAGGGCCAAAACGCCTCGCAGCAGAATAGGGTACTCGAAGTTGGCGAAAAAGTGTTGGTAAAATCGAACCGAAGACTCGGCAACAAGCTCATTTGCGGGAAAAGAGCTGCAGAAGCGGACATGGGGACCACGGTCCTTATTGAGGGGAGGGTGGTCCACAAGGACAATTAAAAATGACGCGCTCAGTAGCGAATTTTAAACTTTTTAAATTATTGGGTTCCCCCTTGTCTACAGAACAGAAAAATCAACCATTTAAACTTTCACACGCGAACAATAGGCAAATAGAAATCAATACCAAAATCCAGAGTCAAATCAATAAACTAATTGCCACCAACTTAACTTAATCCTCAAGGCAGCAAGAGTCCCAAATTGACACCGGTCAATTGTAGGAAACATTGCTCTCTCGAATAGAATAGAATAGAGCGAGAGAGCGAAAAGCGCTACAGCGAACAGCTCTTTTCAACGCACAAAGTGATAGCAGACAACTGTATGTGTGCACACGTATGCTCATGCATTGTAAATTTGACAAAATATGCCCTTCACCTCAGAAGTTCTTAGACTTTAAATCTATATTATTTTTGATCAATTGGCACCATGCGAAAAATTCTTGTTTTGCATTGCCTTAACGTTATTATTATTTGAAAATAGAATAGAAATAGCCAAATCTATGTACATATTAATATTAACAATTAATAAGGCAATGATTGTTGAGTGCTTGTGTCCGCACTTCGTGCCTCAAGATATGAACAAAGCAAAGACACTAGAATAATTCTAGTTATCATATTTTTATGAAATTTATGAAATTACAGTAGTTATAATAATTTCTATTGTACTTCCTTTAATTAATTAGTATATTTATTAAGTCATTTGACTTAAAATGATGTAACATTAACATTAAAAGTGTTTCAAAAAAAATATTTCGCTTTTAAAAAATTGTCAGATGAGAGACAAATTAGAATTAAACATAAATATAAATGTGTAAACGGTAGCTAATTCGAGCGGCGATTTTAACAAACAAATTTAAAAACCTTTAAAATTATAATAGTCAGGGCGTGAATTTGTAATAATTATTTTATTTTATCACATTGCTACGAAATTGGCAAAAACTACCCTAATATGTACAATGTAAATTCATTTCTTCGATCAGAATTGATTTCGGCCCGAAAATCGTCTTCTAGCACAACACGCACACTTATACGCGTTCTCGTCTCTTGTTTTTACTCACACAAGCAAGCAAATTATATTTTTAGATTTCTTACGCTCTCATCGGGAGTGAGCGGAAAGAGAGTAATTTTGGCCGTCACCAAAAAAGTGGCTGCATAGTGCCAAACCAATGTATGGCCGTTACGCATCTTGTTATTCTAGTGTCTTTGATGGTACGCACCTTGTTACATGCCGTCATCAACGGAACCCTGTACGTCAACCAGAACGGGGTCCAAAACAGAGTACCGGGGTTAGCAAGATTCCCTCTGTTGAACGTCACCTCCCACCAAAGCTCAGTCTCCCGTACCCGCATCGCCCGAATGAACGTAGAGTATGTGAAATACGGCAACAAAGGCATTCTGCAATGTAAGCATTAGGCCGGATTTCGTTACGTAGCCGGCAAACACTGCCTATTTGCGTGGCCGCTACGAATATGAAACCGCAACCATTTGTTTTGTTTTCATTTTAGCTCTTAATTTGCATTCTTGTATTCGTATATTTATATATATATATATATATATATATATATATATATATATATATATATTCGTACAGCAGCACTTGCACTGCTCAATAAAGTTTTTCAAAAGTTACTCCGTCGTGTATTTGTGAAGCCACCGGCGTCCGGAAATCGACGCTAAATACTATAAACATAACACCAGGAAACTGGTTAATTTGTACATATGTACATGTTGATTGGGTAAAAAAAACTCAATGTGGACCGAGTATTATGTAACAAATAAGTCAAAGCAGAATAATGTAACTACATGCCTACATATCGCATTTTAATCAATATTTATGGAGTAAGCTTGGACATATAATGTTTAAAATCCATCCTTTGGAACACCCAACTCTGTGTTGCTCCATTTCCTTGAGTTAGGATAATCAAATTCCCCCTGTGAATAATATTTAATATAATGCTTTATATATATATACATATATGTATATATTCACTCTCTTACCGTTATATGGTCAGGTTCATGCCATAAGTGCCAGATTACCCACCACCACATAGCTCCTCCAACAGTTAAAGCACCAATTTTAGTTGCCTTTGAATGGGGAGGGGGGCCATTGCGGTAAGATACCCTAAAATAGTAATGTAACTTAAAAATGAAATATAATTGGATAGGTTTAACTTACACATGACTTTTCCTTTGAATTATGTCACGACCTAAGATCGTACGGTGAAAACACCCGATTGAAGATCCCAATCTAAGAGCAAAGCTCATCGTCTGCTCGAAAGTACTTTTAAAAAAACCTAATAAAACCTCTTTTTATTTCACTTGCTATTTATTGTTAAGTAATTTATTTTTATGGTAATAAAAATGGCTAGTGCGGTATTTCTTCAAACTAAATACCCTGTCCCCATTTGTAGCATCAATAAATAACAACAGGTTCCCAATAGTATATGTTTGTTTTTGACATTTAAGGGTGTTCCAGAACTTGCGTCAAACGGACTTAATATTATACGAAATAACGCCTTTTAATCTTTTTATCCCCTTTAACCTATAAATTAGTATTGAAGGATATAGATGAGTCTAATCCCACTAATGATTCGGTATATTTACCAACGAACATAATAACATTAAGACTAGTCCTCGATCCATAAGATCCGTTTAAAATTAACATACATGTTTTCAGTCATATACCATATTATTCCCCTTACTTGTGGAGTAAAAGGGTATGCTATATTAAATGTCATATGCCATTATTTCTTATTAATATTTAGCTCAAATGATAAAAAACTTGTTCTACAGGGTCTGAATTTTCCGTTTTTATGGATCAGAACAACAAGTTCCCGCTATTGCTAGCATATAGAACTTGACTTAATGTACGCAATCGCATTTAATTTATAAAATCTATCAAAAATTCTGGGTATCTCAAGAAGTGAAAAAGATTAACCATTTCTTAGTCTGTACTAGGTTATGTTTGTGGGTTATATATCATGATACTTATAATACAACTGTAAGTAATTTAAATATTCAGACATGCTCCGATAATCGTAATCGTTTCGTTTTCGTTTTTAGGTGCTCCGGTTTTTGCAAAATGTTTTACATCGGAATGTTTTGTAAACAGTCAACAGTTGTTTTTCAGACAACAGAGCGGACAACTTTTTCGCAGTTTTAATTCTTAATTAATTAATGAATTCGTATATATTTTATAAGCCGTTTACATACGCGTTTCGTTTCACGAATTTTTTTTTTTAAATCTGACGTGTTGTCAGAAATACTTTTTTTTTATGAAATAACTAAGTGGCAGAATGATCTTATGGTGATGTGAAATAATGAGATCTGATTTGATATAATAAAAGGCAAATACTTTTCATTTTGGACAGACAAAAATTACCTTCTTACAAATCGAAATATTCTTACGAGTTAGAAAGCCGGAGCCCAGATTTTTCAATTTTAATTCGAAATCGTAAGATACTTACGACTTCGTTAATTCTTACGAATATGTTAAAGAAAGTAAAGGGTAACATTGTAAATATCGATAACTAACGAGTAAGCGCTATATTGTCATCGACCGTGAACAATCGAGGAAGAGCCAAACGAACAGTCGGCAAAGAATAAAAAATAAAATACAGTAAATATAAGTTTTTAACGTGAGGGGTAAAAGAAAACAGATTTGTTATGAGATATATTAAAAAAGACGAGACTTGAGCTGAAAGCTATCCTAGAGCGAGAGAACGGTTTTTGCCAAGACGACTCCACCATTAATCAACTGCGAGCAGCGGCGAAAACCATAATGGACGATTAGAAATGAAACTAAAAAAAATGCTTCTCAGCCGCGAAAGATGCCATCAAATGTTGATACACCCTCAATGTCTTTAGTAAGTAATAACAGTAATGCAGCCTTGGCTGAAGAAGCAGATAAAATCATGCAAGTAGACCTGCCTGAAAGTAGTTCTGATTAAGATGAAGCAACTCCAGCTGCTGATCATAGAAGCAGACAATCTTTAAATACTGCTAAGCCTCCAGCCATTTGTGTCCCAAACATCAGTAATTCCCACTCCCTGGAACTAGAGCTGAATTCGGGTGCTGGTGAGAGCCACTATACTTTACGAACATCGAAATTTGGAGTGTCACGGTTATACACGGTCAACTCTGGGGCCTTCTGTGCCGTTATAAACAAAATAAGTTCTATTAATTGTAAGTTCTGGCATCATCAATTAAAAGAGGACAAGCACTACAGTGTCGTGCTCAAGGGAATACATGCATGTTCCCAAGGAACAAATTAAGAAAGCATTTGTTGATCTGGGATACAAAACTCTCAACATGTATTGCCCGAGAAAGGGAGATTGGTGGAACGAACCAATTTGTGATGGGGATGACGATGCGGCTATCAACCACAAGGCAAAACCTGTTCTTCGTTAATCTAAAATACGGATTAAAAATGTATGATTTTCTGAAGGTAACGTAACTTGGTAGACACAGAGTCACCATAGAACGCGCTCGTCGCACTTAAGAAGTGCTGCAATGTCTGAGATTCCACATTTTTGGGCACTCAAAAAACTATTGTCTCCAGGATTTAATCTGTGGCAAGTGAGCTGGGCCCCACGCAACTGGCTCTACGCTATGCACGAGGACAATTATTTGTGTATCAACTGCGGTGGTGATCATGCTGCAACTGACAATAACTCCCCAAGCCTCCCTACTTTTGTTGCTCATGGCAATACTGTCAGCTCTTTTTAGCATCTTTAGCATCGGTGTATCTCCCTCCCAGTGAGCCGTTGATAAAAGCTTATATTGAGTCACTTTTTATAACTCTTGGTGGCAAATTTATAGCAGGTGGAGACTACAATGCCAAACATCATTGGTGGGGAAACTCAAGAACCTGCGCTAGAGGCAAACTCATACAGGCTGCAGCAAATGGCCACCACCAAATTTTGGCAGCTAACATTTTTCTCCTCCAACACACAGGTAGGTAGATCTGCATCCATTAACAGATTCAACATCCGAGCTCTGCACGATCTTTCATCAGACCATGCCATGCCAATGAAGAAGCCTCTACGCTCCCGTTTCCTAGCTCCTGGTACTCATGTCGAGACTTTCAAGGAACACCTGTCTGAACTAATCGACTTAAACATGGAAATTCAAATAACAGAAGGTATTGACAACGCCATAAGCTTATTTATGGAAAAACTGAAAAACTGCTTCACGCAAGCCTTTGTTCAGCCGCTCCTACCTTTTGCAATAGTTGACCTCCTTCGGAAGTCAGAAAGGAATTTGCAAGAAAGGAGATGTCCTAATTCTCCCAGTGGAGAATCACGAAATTGTTCAAGTTTTAGGCTTCTCAGAAATCCGCTATAAGAAGCCCATCTGGTGGTTGGTGCCGCACATCACAGGACAAAGCTTATCAAGCAGCTTGGAGCAAAGATTTAAGCCGCTCGCACTTGCCGATGCGTATCATTGCCGTCTGGTTGCAGAGTCTCTTAAAACGCCATTTCAAATGACACTGCCCGCGGATCCAGTCACTCTCGAAGAACTGAAACAACTTGTTTCCATGTTGAAGTCAAAAAAAGCCCCGGGTCATGACCTTCTCGACAAATGAACGATAAAAATCTTACCAGACCAAGCTCTGCGATTTGTGGTACTCATTTTTACCAGTGTTTTACTTTAGGGTTATTTCCCTCATTGCTATGTGATTTCCAATTCGGATTCCGGACTCAACACCCGAGCAACTCCATAGAGTTGTCAATTTTGCACTAGAAGCCCTAGAAAGGAAAGAGTATGAGGTAGCAGCTTTTCTGGACATTCAACAATTCACCCCAGCTATTCCAGCTTATGACGAGCTTTTTGTTAGGATGAACTTTCTGTGAGACGACCGACTAATGCACTTCGTGTATTAAAGCCATCGAAGCTGGAGTACCTCAAGGAAATGTGTTAGGCCCTACTCTATACTCCATCTTCTTCGCGGACATGCCAACCCAGACAGCAGTCACTGGATTAAATCGTAAAGATGTGCTGATTACAACATATGCGGTACTGACAAAAAGCAACAGCAAGAGAACTTGGACGCATTCCAGAATTGGGCAGAGTTGTAGAACATCTGCATCAATGCTGACAAATTTGCAAACTGCAACTTCACAAAGCGCATAGTTGCCATTGTGTCTCACTTAAAGGAAGAGTGCTTGACCACAAATCATCATACAAATATCTTGGAGTGATTTTGGATAGAAGTTTAACCTTCGGAAAGCATATCTCGGCGATATAGCAGTCCTTTAAAAATAAGGTTTCTAAAATGGTAATTGCTGCCCGCAACAAGCTTTCCCTCGCCAAAAAGGTTAAAACTTACAAGAGCATATTAGCTCCTGGTCTATTCTATGCCATAGACAACTAAGTATCGCAGCCCAAAGCCATCCGACAAGTACTAGAAGATGATTGAAACGCCACCACCCTCAAGACCTGACTGACCGGGACCTGAGACAAATCCTACTTAATTAAAATCTCCTAAATATTACAGCCTAAACATTCAATTTCTTAAATACTCTTAATCATATAATCTTTGTAAATAGCATAGATATTAAGAATAGTTATAACTGATACCGATTAGATTAAGTTGCCCAAGAAGGGTAATAGTACGCTAGTCAATTAAATTAAATAATTATGTTTAATGTAAAAATAAAATGTTTTACATAAAAAAATGAAAATTAAAGTTGAGCGTTTTATTTGAAATTGTTTTTCGTGCATTTTGCATTCGGTGCCGAGATGTTTTCACAATAGAACCTTGGATAGTTTTACACACTCCATATAGACTATTTAGGCTTTTACCAAAGACACTAGAATAACAAGATGCGTATCGGCCATACATTGGTTTGGCACTATGCAGCCACTTTTTTGGTGACGGCCAAAATTGCCCTCTGTCCGCTCGCTTACGCTGAGAGCGTAAGAAATCTAAAAATAGAATCTGCCTGCTTGTGTGAGTAAAAACAAGAGACGAGAACGCGTATATGTGTGCGTGTTGTGCTAGAATACGATTTTCGGGCCGAAATCAATTCTGATCGAAGAAACGAATTTACATATTTGGGGAGTTTTGGCCAATTTCGTAGCAATATGATGAAATTGCGCGCTTTTTAGAAATAGCAAATTGGAATATAAAAAAAAAACACTGAATATGAAAAACAACTGAATCTAATGTGCATTTTAAATCATAAAATTGGATATTTTACATACATCATATTAAGTCAAATGACTTAATAAATATACTAAATAATTAAAGGAAATGTAAAGGAAATTATTATAACTACTGTAATTTAGGACAAAAATTTTTCAAAAAGAAGACATTACATTGAGAAATAAATATTTCATAAAAATAATACGAAGTAGAAAATATAAATTTATAAAATTAAAAAAAACATGAAAACTGTTTATTGCAAGAGTCATATCAAAGACACTAGAATTATTCTAGTGTCATTGCTTTGGTCATATCTTGAGGCACGAAGTGCGGTCACAAGCACTCAACAATCAGTGCCCTATTAATTTTTCACACGCCGCAAGCTGAATACTCTAATGACAAATATTCTAATATAAAGTCACTTTTAAAATTTATTTTGTGATATTATGGTTCGGCTATTACTATTCCTAAGCTATATTTAAATAAGAATAATCTTAAGGCAATGCAAAACAAGAATTTTTCGCATGGTGCCAATTGATCAAAAATAATATAGATTTAAAGGCTAAGAACTTCTAAGGTGAAGGGCATATTTTGTCAAATTTACAATGCATGAGCATACGTGTGCACACATACAGCTGTCTGCTATCACTGTATGCGTAGAAAAGAGCTGTTCGCTGTTGCGCTCTCCGCTCTCTCGCTCTCGAACAAAAATTCGAGAGAGCCTTGAGCCACCTCTAGAGCCACGGCGAAAAAATCGTGTTCCAAAAAATCGTATGGCGTTACGCATCTTGTTGTTCTAGTGTATTTGCCCTTACCGTGAGTAATTTCAAAGAGAAAGAACCACCGGGTTTTGTCTATGATTTTATCAAAATTGTCAGACTCTTTCCCATTAATACCACTAGTACAAGAGAAGAGATAGATTCTTTGATTTTTACAGTGAACCCCATAGAACTATATCGGTCACTTAACTTCAACACCTTTTGTCAAGAGCGACACTTTGAGCAATGTTTGCCATATGCACAAGAACAGTTGTATCGACAATTTTTTTCCCCATAGTTCGCCACTTCGTAGTCAACGTTGTGGCCAACCGACTAGCGTACACAGCGTAACATTCGGCACCAGCCAGGCGGCTGTTGAGTTATTTACAAAACATTGCGACCGGCGTCTTTTCGATTTCGAAGCGCTGGAGAAATAAGTCCTGGAACTCTTTCCAAGTCATACCGTTATACAAAATTTGCGTAAGCCACTAGGATGCGCTCTCGCCTAGAGTATGGCTAATTTCCTTTTTCTCTAGGTGTATTTCCTTTTTTCGTGTCGCTATCGCACTCTTTTCAAGATTACAGATAATAGGATTAAGTTTATTCTGTTCTATTAGTCAGAACATAATACTCTGTAGGGGTCTTGCAACTCATAGTTTGATCTACAGAGATTTAAGATAAGGGGTACGTAGTTTCTAGTGAATCTGCTTGAAACAGAGAAGATTAGCTGACTAACCAGAACGGGGCTATCAACTTCACCACGAATAAGCTTACACATAGCTAGGGATGGTAAATTAATTAAAAGTCGTCTACTGAAATAAGGAGGTAATATACGGTTTGCATCCCAATTTAGGCGCTGCAAGGCAAAAAGTAAAAAGTTTTTTTTGGACTGATTTAATGCGGGCTACGTGGACTATGTATTGTGGACTCCAAACTGATGATCCATACTTAAGAATCGGACGGACTAACGAAATAAATAAGGTTTTAGTCTAGTAAGGATCATCAAATTCCTTAGACCACCTTTTTATAAAACCAAGCACACCCCTGGCCTTATTGACAACAGTCGAAATATGGTCAGAAAATTTTAGTTTAGGGTCCAGAAGAACACCAAGATCATCAACCCGTGTTATTCTGTTCACAGGGCAGCCACTTAGAGTGTAAGTCGTGCGTATTGGGTTAAAACGACAAAAGGTCATAACTTTACACTTTAAGTCTAATACGTCTAATAAGTCTAATACGTTATCACGGCACTATACTTGAAATCGGTCTAGATCGGATTGTAAGTCCAAATGGCACGAAGTGTCCTTGTACTGGAGGCATAATTAAACATCGTCTGCGTACATAAGTACACGCGAATGTTTTATTACTAAGGGGAGGTCGTTAATGAATAAGGTAAAAAGAAGCGAACCAAGATGGCTCCCTTGTGGGACACCGGATGTGACTCGGAGAATACAAGATAGAGAATTTTTAAGGAGGACTTGTTGCGTCCTGCCATTCAGATAGCTTGAAATCCAATTCAGAAGATCAACAGGGAAACCTAAAAGATCAAGTTTCCTTACTAGAAGGTAATGATTAACAGAGTCAAATGCTTTACTGAAGTCAGTGTAGATGACATCTGTTTGAAGATTATTTCTGAAACCCTGTATTACGAAAGAAGTAAGCTGCATGAGGAGCTGCGTTTCATAAAACCGTGCTGACACGGTGATATGGTCGATCTACAATGGTGCTGCAAATGAAGAGTGATAATATTTTCAAAAAGTTTTGGGATAGCCGACAATTTAGAGATTCTTCTGTAATTGCTTGCATCCAGTTTGCTACCTTTTATATGAAGAGGAATCACAAAGGACTCCTTCCATATATGAGGGAACTGTGCAGATTCCAGAGATAAGGTTAATAGTTTCAGTAGAGGCTTGCACAAAGCTTCCGCACAGAATCTGAGCACACAGCCAGGGATTCTATCGGGACCTGGCGAATAGACAGATTTAACACGCTGAAGATCGTTAAGCAGTGAGCTTTCGTTTATAGTGGGGCAAAATATTAGATTCGACTTAGATACCGCATAAGAGTATGGCTGTTCGGAATGAGGTAAAGTTAAATATTTTGTTTGAAAAAACATGGCGAATAGAGCGGCTATTGCCTGATCCGATGTTTCCGTAGTGTTTTCAAAAAATAGCGAGGAAGAGTAAACACTTGTTTTTCGCTTAGGGCTAACGAAATTATAAAACTGTATCGGATCCTGTGCAAACTGGAACTTACAACGGTTTAAATAATTCCTATAGCACTGAGCATTTAGCACGGTAAAGTTTAAACGAGTGCTTAAATATTTAGAAAGGATGTATAGTAACTTATGTAGTTACCGCTTTAGTTAATTACTAAGTACAATATCTTGTTGTTTTATGCCGTAAGCTTGTTGCGCGCGGAGCTGAAGTTTTAGTGTGTCCAGTCTGACGATATCAGAAGATATCGTCCTCCAGGAAAGGTCTTGGCGTTAGTACCTGTTTTCGCCGTGATGCCAGACCGGGCTTCAGTCTGGGCGCCACATCTACTCCCCCTCCAGTGACTTCGCCAGGTGGTGAAGGTAACGGTATAAATTCTGGAGCTGCAGGTGCAGGGCTCGGCGGTTTAGGTGGCTGCGAAATCTGTTGGTCAGTCGGTTGATCCTCGTGGTGGTCTTCGCAAGCGTCAGCTTCAGCTAAGAAGGCAGGCTTGAGGAGATCGACTGATATGGCCTTCTCTTGTCCATGAATGCTGATGATGTAGAACTTGTCATCAACCCGGCGTATTACCCGATGAGGTCCCGTGTAAGGCGGCTCGAGTGGTTTCTTAACAGATGCCACTCGCTTGAAGACGTGCGTACAAGTTCTCAGGTCCTTACAAATGAAAACAGGTGGTTTAGCATGATGCGCTGCAGGAGTAGGTCGGGCTGCCCTGATATGTTGACGTAGTTGCTCGGTTAGTCGGTGATCCTTGCTGAAGGCGGTTGGAGTGTGCGATTCAAAAAATTCGTTGGGGATACGAATAGTGGTGCCAAAAAGCATTTCGGCTGGCGATGACTGGAGGTCCGCCTTAAACGCCGAGCGCAGGCCCAACAGAACTGTAGGTAGGAGATCCGGCCATGCTATGTGAGACTTACACATCAGGGCGGCCTTGAGGGTTCGGTGCCATCTCTCCACGATGCCATTTGACTGAGGGTGATATGCGGTTGTACGAATCCTTTCGGCTCCAATTAATTTAGCCCAGCTCAGCAAACAATGAGGATTCAAATTGAGTTCCCTGGTCCGTTGTTATAGTGAGTGGGCAGCCAAACATGCAGATCCACTGTGTATACAGAGCTGTCGCGACAGTCTCCGCGGTGATATTGGATAGTGGAATAGCTGCAGGCCATCTGCTGAAGCGGTCGATGATGGTAAGACAGTAGCGTAAGTTACGGATTGTGGGAAGTTCAATCAGATCGACGTGAATGTGCTCGAAACGATTGTCAGGAACATCGATCTTCTCCATTGGGCTGCGTGTGTGGCGATGGATTTTGGCCCGCTGGCAAGGAACGCATTGTCGAGACCAGAGGGTGGCATCACGGTTAATTGCTGGCCAGACAAACCGCTGTTTAAGTAATTTTGCAGTTGTACGGCCGCTGGGATGCGCCAATCCATGTACTGCATCAAAAGCTTGGCGTCTCAGACTTTTGGGTAAATATGGCCGCTCGCGTCCACCCGAGATGTCACACCAGATGTCTAGGTTGTCGATGTTCCTAACTTGTAAACCCAGGGACGTGAGAGAGCTCAGCCATTTCATCGTCGGTTTGTTGGGCCTCGAATATCGCTTGAGCACTGAAGCTAGACGGCATGCTTATGGTGTTGATGCGTGAGAGGGCGTCTGCCACTGCGTTGTTTTCCCCGGGATTGTACACTATCTCCGTTGAGAATTGGGAGATAAAATCCAATTGGCGGAGTTGTCGAGGCGATGCTTTGCTTGCTTTCTGCCTGAAAGCGTATTGCAATGGTTTATGGTCGGTTTGGATGATGAATGGACGACCCTCTAGAATGTGCTTGAAATGGATGATACCAGCGAAAATAGCCAGGAGCTCGCGATCATACGTGCTGTAGCCTTGCTCTGCCGGAGATAGTTTCCTCGAGAAAAACCCGATGGGACGCCAAATGTTGCCGACTAGTTGTTCGAGAGCAGCACCGATCGCTGTATCGGAGGCGTCCGTTTTAAGGGCGAGGTGAGCCGATGGGGAAAGGAACGAAGAGCACGTGGCACGTAAAATTCCTTGCTTGCAGGCCTGGAATGCACTCTCCGCAGGGCCGGTCCAGGCTATTTCGCGCTTGTCATTTTTGGTTGCGCCTTTTAGGTAGTCTGTGAGCGGGATTTGAGCCTGAGCTGCGTTTGGGATGAGATGTCGGTAATAGTTGACCATTCCCAAAAACCGGCGCAATTCCATGATAGTTTGAGGCTTGGGAAAATTGTTGATTGCTTGCGTGCGCTCAACAGGGGGCTTGAATCCGCTCGCGTTGACTTGGAACCCTAAGAAAATAACCTCACTTTTACCAAATTGGCACTTTTTAGGGTTAATTTGGAGGTGGTTCCTCTGCAAAATCTCAAAGATTGTCTGGAGGTGCTTCAAATGCTCCTCATGCGTTGTGGAGAACACGATGATGTCGTCCATATAGCATCCCACGAATGGAATGCCACGAAGCAGGTTGTCCATGTGGCGCTGGAAGGTTTGCGCTGCATTGCGGAGTCCGGGTGGCATGCCGACAAACTCGAAAAGGCCGAACGGTGTAGTGACGGCTGTTTTCGGAATATCATCTGGAGCGACTGGGATCTGGTGGTAGGCACGCACCAAATCGATTGTGGAGAAAACCGAGCATCCATGCAGACGTTGAAGAATGTCTTCCCCATGGGGAATCGGATAACGATCTGGAATAGTGGACGCATTAAGTTTGCGATAATCCCCAGTAGTACGCCATTCGTTGCTCCCCTTGGGGACCAAATGAATAGGACTGGCCCATTGACTGCTGGAGGGACGAATCACTCCTTGCTGGAGTAAGAGATCGAAATCTCGGCGTGCCGCTTTTAATTTTTCGCCTGTAAGCCGTCTTGGCTTGTCGAAAACAGGTGGGCCAGTTGTTTGAATGCAATGCGCAACCTCGTTATGAATGCGGGTTGCTAAAGGCACATTAGGACGTGTGATCTGCACAAAGCGACTAAGAAGATTGGAGTACGGGCGATCTATTCCACTGGAACTTTGCACGTTGATTGTAGAAACGTTGTAGAGTTTTGCTTCTGCAACTTCTCCTTTGGTCGAAACAGCTTTTGAGGGATCCATAAGGCGTTTACCCTTGAGGTCGAGGATGAGGCCGTGGTGCGTGAGGAAATCTGCTCCGATGATTGCTGATTGGACGTTCGCAACGACGAACGACCAGGTGAAGTTACGCCGTAAGTTGAGACCAAAAGTTAGATTTAGCGTGCCGTAGGTATCAATTATAGACGTGTTGGCCGCGTAGAGTTTGAAGTCGTCTTTGCGACGATGCAATTACAACATATGCGGTACTGACAAAAAGCAACAGCAAGAGAACTTGGACGCATTCCAGAATTGGGCAGAGTTGTAGAACATCTGCATCAATGCTGACAAATTTGCAAACTGCAACTTCACAAAGCGCATAGTTGCCATTGTGTCTCACTTAAAGGAAGAGTGCTTGACCACAAATCATCATACAAATATCTTGGAGTGATTTTGGATAGAAGTTTAACCTTCGGAAAGCATATCTCGGCGATATAGCAGTCCTTTAAAAATAAGGTTTCTAAAATGGTAATTGCTGCCCGCAACAAGCTTTCCCTCGCCAAAAAGGTTAAAACTTACAAGAGCATATTAGCTCCTGGTCTATTCTATGCCATAGACAACTAAGTATCGCAGCCCAAAGCCATCCGACAAGTACTAGAAGATGATTGAAACGCCACCACCCTCAAGACCTGACTGACCGGGACCTGAGACAAATCCTACTTAATTAAAATCTCCTAAATATTACAGCCTAAACATTCAATTTCTTAAATACTCTTAATCATATAATCTTTGTAAATAGCATAGATATTAAGAATAGTTATAACTGATACCGATTAGATTAAGTTGCCCAAGAAGGGTAATAGTACGCTAGTCAATTAAATTAAATAATTATGTTTAATGTAAAAATAAAATGTTTTACATAAAAAAATGAAAATTAAAGTTGAGCGTTTTATTTGAAATTGTTTTTCGTGCATTTTGCATTCGGTGCCGAGATGTTTTCACAATAGAACCTTGGATAGTTTTACACACTCCATATAGACTATTTAGGCTTTTACCAAAGACACTAGAATAACAAGATGCGTATCGGCCATACATTGGTTTGGCACTATGCAGCCACTTTTTTGGTGACGGCCAAAATTGCCCTCTGTCCGCTCGCTTACGCTGAGAGCGTAAGAAATCTAAAAATAGAATCTGCCTGCTTGTGTGAGTAAAAACAAGAGACGAGAACGCGTATATGTGTGCGTGTTGTGCTAGAATACGATTTTCGGGCCGAAATCAATTCTGATCGAAGAAACGAATTTACATATTTGGGGAGTTTTGGCCAATTTCGTAGCAATATGATGAAATTGCGCGCTTTTTAGAAATAGCAAATTGGAATATAAAAAAAAAACACTGAATATGAAAAACAACTGAATCTAATGTGCATTTTAAATCATAAAATTGGATATTTTACATACATCATATTAAGTCAAATGACTTAATAAATATACTAAATAATTAAAGGAAATGTAAAGGAAATTATTATAACTACTGTAATTTAGGACAAAAATTTTTCAAAAAGAAGACATTACATTGAGAAATAAATATTTCATAAAAATAATACGAAGTAGAAAATATAAATTTATAAAATTAAAAAAAACATGAAAACTGTTTATTGCAAGAGTCATATCAAAGACACTAGAATTATTCTAGTGTCATTGCTTTGGTCATATCTTGAGGCACGAAGTGCGGTCACAAGCACTCAACAATCAGTGCCCTATTAATTTTTCACACGCCGCAAGCTGAATACTCTAATGACAAATATTCTAATATAAAGTCACTTTTAAAATTTATTTTGTGATATTATGGTTCGGCTATTACTATTCCTAAGCTATATTTAAATAAGAATAATCTTAAGGCAATGCAAAACAAGAATTTTTCGCATGGTGCCAATTGATCAAAAATAATATAGATTTAAAGGCTAAGAACTTCTAAGGTGAAGGGCATATTTTGTCAAATTTACAATGCATGAGCATACGTGTGCACACATACAGCTGTCTGCTATCACTGTATGCGTAGAAAAGAGCTGTTCGCTGTTGCGCTCTCCGCTCTCTCGCTCTCGAACAAAAATTCGAGAGAGCCTTGAGCCACCTCTAGAGCCACGGCGAAAAAATCGTGTTCCAAAAAATCGTATGGCGTTACGCATCTTGTTGTTCTAGTGTATTTGCCCTTACCGTGAGTAATTTCAAAGAGAAAGAACCACCGGGTTTTGTCTATGATTTTATCAAAATTGTCAGACTCTTTCCCATTAATACCACTAGTACAAGAGAAGAGATAGATTCTTTGATTTTTACAGTGAACCCCATAGAACTATATCGGTCACTTAACTTCAACACCTTTTGTCAAGAGCGACACTTTGAGCAATGTTTGCCATATGCACAAGAACAGTTGTATCGACAATTTTTTTCCCCATAGTTCGCCACTTCGTAGTCAACGTTGTGGCCAACCGACTAGCGTACACAGCGTAACATTCGGCACCAGCCAGGCGGCTGTTGAGTTATTTACAAAACATTGCGACCGGCGTCTTTTCGATTTCGAAGCGCTGGAGAAATAAGTCCTGGAACTCTTTCCAAGTCATACCGTTATACAAAATTTGCGTAAGCCACTAGGATGCGCTCTCGCCTAGAGTATGGCTAATTTCCTTTTTCTCTAGGTGTATTTCCTTTTTTCGTGTCGCTATCGCACTCTTTTCAAGATTACAGATAATAGGATTAAGTTTATTCTGTTCTATTAGTCAGAACATAATACTCTGTAGGGGTCTTGCAACTCATAGTTTGATCTACAGAGATTTAAGATAAGGGGTACGTAGTTTCTAGTGAATCTGCTTGAAACAGAGAAGATTAGCTGACTAACCAGAACGGGGCTATCAACTTCACCACGAATAAGCTTACACATAGCTAGGGATGGTAAATTAATTAAAAGTCGTCTACTGAAATAAGGAGGTAATATACGGTTTGCATCCCAATTTAGGCGCTGCAAGGCAAAAAGTAAAAAGTTTTTTTTGGACTGATTTAATGCGGGCTACGTGGACTATGTATTGTGGACTCCAAACTGATGATCCATACTTAAGAATCGGACGGACTAACGAAATAAATAAGGTTTTAGTCTAGTAAGGATCATCAAATTCCTTAGACCACCTTTTTATAAAACCAAGCACACCCCTGGCCTTATTGACAACAGTCGAAATATGGTCAGAAAATTTTAGTTTAGGGTCCAGAAGAACACCAAGATCATCAACCCGTGTTATTCTGTTCACAGGGCAGCCACTTAGAGTGTAAGTCGTGCGTATTGGGTTAAAACGACAAAAGGTCATAACTTTACACTTTAAGTCTAATACGTCTAATAAGTCTAATACGTTATCACGGCACTATACTTGAAATCGGTCTAGATCGGATTGTAAGTCCAAATGGCACGAAGTGTCCTTGTACTGGAGGCATAATTAAACATCGTCTGCGTACATAAGTACACGCGAATGTTTTATTACTAAGGGGAGGTCGTTAATGAATAAGGTAAAAAGAAGCGAACCAAGATGGCTCCCTTGTGGGACACCGGATGTGACTCGGAGAATACAAGATAGAGAATTTTTAAGGAGGACTTGTTGCGTCCTGCCATTCAGATAGCTTGAAATCCAATTCAGAAGATCAACAGGGAAACCTAAAAGATCAAGTTTCCTTACTAGAAGGTAATGATTAACAGAGTCAAATGCTTTACTGAAGTCAGTGTAGATGACATCTGTTTGAAGATTATTTCTGAAACCCTGTATTACGAAAGAAGTAAGCTGCATGAGGAGCTGCGTTTCATAAAACCGTGCTGACACGGTGATATGGTCGATCTACAATGGTGCTGCAAATGAAGAGTGATAATATTTTCAAAAAGTTTTGGGATAGCCGACAATTTAGAGATTCTTCTGTAATTGCTTGCATCCAGTTTGCTACCTTTTATATGAAGAGGAATCACAAAGGACTCCTTCCATATATGAGGGAACTGTGCAGATTCCAGAGATAAGGTTAATAGTTTCAGTAGAGGCTTGCACAAAGCTTCCGCACAGAATCTGAGCACACAGCCAGGGATTCTATCGGGACCTGGCGAATAGACAGATTTAACACGCTGAAGATCGTTAAGCAGTGAGCTTTCGTTTATAGTGGGGCAAAATATTAGATTCGACTTAGATACCGCATAAGAGTATGGCTGTTCGGAATGAGGTAAAGTTAAATATTTTGTTTGAAAAAACATGGCGAATAGAGCGGCTATTGCCTGATCCGATGTTTCCGTAGTGTTTTCAAAAAATAGCGAGGAAGAGTAAACACTTGTTTTTCGCTTAGGGCTAACGAAATTATAAAACTGTATCGGATCCTGTGCAAACTGGAACTTACAACGGTTTAAATAATTCCTATAGCACTGAGCATTTAGCACGGTAAAGTTTAAACGAGTGCTTAAATATTTAGAAAGGATGTATAGTAACTTATGTAGTTACCGCTTTAGTTAATTACTAAGTACAATATCTTGTTGTTTTATGCCGTAAGCTTGTTGCGCGCGGAGCTGAAGTTTTAGTGTGTCCAGTCTGACGATATCAGAAGATATCGTCCTCCAGGAAAGGTCTTGGCGTTAGTACCTGTTTTCGCCGTGATGCCAGACCGGGCTTCAGTCTGGGCGCCACATCTACTCCCCCTCCAGTGACTTCGCCAGGTGGTGAAGGTAACGGTATAAATTCTGGAGCTGCAGGTGCAGGGCTCGGCGGTTTAGGTGGCTGCGAAATCTGTTGGTCAGTCGGTTGATCCTCGTGGTGGTCTTCGCAAGCGTCAGCTTCAGCTAAGAAGGCAGGCTTGAGGAGATCGACTGATATGGCCTTCTCTTGTCCATGAATGCTGATGATGTAGAACTTGTCATCAACCCGGCGTATTACCCGATGAGGTCCCGTGTAAGGCGGCTCGAGTGGTTTCTTAACAGATGCCACTCGCTTGAAGACGTGCGTACAAGTTCTCAGGTCCTTACAAATGAAAACAGGTGGTTTAGCATGATGCGCTGCAGGAGTAGGTCGGGCTGCCCTGATATGTTGACGTAGTTGCTCGGTTAGTCGGTGATCCTTGCTGAAGGCGGTTGGAGTGTGCGATTCAAAAAATTCGTTGGGGATACGAATAGTGGTGCCAAAAAGCATTTCGGCTGGCGATGACTGGAGGTCCGCCTTAAACGCCGAGCGCAGGCCCAACAGAACTGTAGGTAGGAGATCCGGCCATGCTATGTGAGACTTACACATCAGGGCGGCCTTGAGGGTTCGGTGCCATCTCTCCACGATGCCATTTGACTGAGGGTGATATGCGGTTGTACGAATCCTTTCGGCTCCAATTAATTTAGCCAGCTCAGCAAACAATGAGGATTCAAATTGAGTTCCCTGGTCCGTTGTTATAGTGAGTGGGCAGCCAAACATGCAGATCCACTGTGTATACAGAGCTGTCGCGACAGTCTCCGCGGTGATATTGGATAGTGGAATAGCTGCAGGCCATCTGCTGAAGCGGTCGATGATGGTAAGACAGTAGCGTAAGTTACGGATTGTGGGAAGTTCAATCAGATCGACGTGAATGTGCTCGAAACGATTGTCAGGAACATCGATCTTCTCCATTGGGCTGCGTGTGTGGCGATGGATTTTGGCCCGCTGGCAAGGAACGCATTGTCGAGACCAGAGGGTGGCATCACGGTTAATTGCTGGCCAGACAAACCGCTGTTTAAGTAATTTTGCAGTTGTACGGCCGCTGGGATGCGCCAATCCATGTACTGCATCAAAAGCTTGGCGTCTCAGACTTTTGGGTAAATATGGCCGCTCGCGTCCACCCGAGATGTCACACCAGATGTCTAGGTTGTCGATGTTCCTAACTTGTAAACCCAGGGACGTGAGAGAGCTCAGCCATTTCATCGTCGGTTTGTTGGGCCTCGAATATCGCTTGAGCACTGAAGCTAGACGGCATGCTTATGGTGTTGATGCGTGAGAGGGCGTCTGCCACTGCGTTGTTTTCCCCGGGATTGTACACTATCTCCGTTGAGAATTGGGAGATAAAATCCAATTGGCGGAGTTGTCGAGGCGATGCTTTGCTTGCTTTCTGCCTGAAAGCGTATTGCAATGGTTTATGGTCGGTTTGGATGATGAATGGACGACCCTCTAGAATGTGCTTGAAATGGATGATACCAGCGAAAATAGCCAGGAGCTCGCGATCATACGTGCTGTAGCCTTGCTCTGCCGGAGATAGTTTCCTCGAGAAAAACCCGATGGGACGCCAAATGTTGCCGACTAGTTGTTCGAGAGCAGCACCGATCGCTGTATCGGAGGCGTCCGTTTTAAGGGCGAGGTGAGCCGATGGGGAAAGGAACGAAGAGCACGTGGCACGTAAAATTCCTTGCTTGCAGGCCTGGAATGCACTCTCCGCAGGGCCGGTCCAGGCTATTTCGCGCTTGTCATTTTTGGTTGCGCCTTTTAGGTAGTCTGTGAGCGGGATTTGAGCCTGAGCTGCGTTTGGGATGAGATGTCGGTAATAGTTGACCATTCCCAAAAACCGGCGCAATTCCATGATAGTTTGAGGCTTGGGAAAATTGTTGATTGCTTGCGTGCGCTCAACAGGGGGCTTGAATCCGCTCGCGTTGACTTGGAACCCTAAGAAAATAACCTCACTTTTACCAAATTGGCACTTTTTAGGGTTAATTTGGAGGTGGTTCCTCTGCAAAATCTCAAAGATTGTCTGGAGGTGCTTCAAATGCTCCTCATGCGTTGTGGAGAACACGATGATGTCGTCCATATAGCATCCCACGAATGGAATGCCACGAAGCAGGTTGTCCATGTGGCGCTGGAAGGTTTGCGCTGCATTGCGGAGTCCGGGTGGCATGCCGACAAACTCGAAAAGGCCGAACGGTGTAGTGACGGCTGTTTTCGGAATATCATCTGGAGCGACTGGGATCTGGTGGTAGGCACGCACCAAATCGATTGTGGAGAAAACCGAGCATCCATGCAGACGTTGAAGAATGTCTTCCCCATGGGGAATCGGATAACGATCTGGAATAGTGGACGCATTAAGTTTGCGATAATCCCCAGTAGTACGCCATTCGTTGCTCCCCTTGGGGACCAAATGAATAGGACTGGCCCATTGACTGCTGGAGGGACGAATCACTCCTTGCTGGAGTAAGAGATCGAAATCTCGGCGTGCCGCTTTTAATTTTTCGCCTGTAAGCCGTCTTGGCTTGTCGAAAACAGGTGGGCCAGTTGTTTGAATGCAATGCGCAACCTCGTTATGAATGCGGGTTGCTAAAGGCACATTAGGACGTGTGATCTGCACAAAGCGACTAAGAAGATTGGAGTACGGGCGATCTATTCCACTGGAACTTTGCACGTTGATTGTAGAAACGTTGTAGAGTTTTGCTTCTGCAACTTCTCCTTTGGTCGAAACAGCTTTTGAGGGATCCATAAGGCGTTTACCCTTGAGGTCGAGGATGAGGCCGTGGTGCGTGAGGAAATCTGCTCCGATGATTGCTGATTGGACGTTCGCAACGACGAACGACCAGGTGAAGTTACGCCGTAAGTTGAGACCAAAAGTTAGATTTAGCGTGCCGTAGGTATCAATTATAGACGTGTTGGCCGCGTAGAGTTTGAAGTCGTCTTTGCGACGATGCAATCCCTTGATTATCGAAACAGGTATAAGTGAGATGACTGATCCGGAGTCGATAAGGAATTTTATGTGGGTATTACGATCGATTATGTGAAGTCGGTACTCCTTTGAGAGGCGAGTGCTTGGAGGTCTGCTGTCACCAGTCGCCTGAACAGGTGACAGCTTCTTTAGTTTCCCTGCTGTGGCACCCAGGCACAGGGCGAGGAGCATTTTCGTGCATTAGGTCCGAATTTGGCATGATAAAAGCAGACACGTGGTGCTCGGAGTTGCTGCTGGTTGCGATCGGCTGAGCGAGAATGGCTGGGAGGCTGCATGTTCTGCAGAAGAGTTAAAGAGGCCTTGATGGCAGCGATGTCGCGTTTCAAGTCGTCCACGACACTTGTGCCAGCAGCCGGCGCGTATTCGCGGGTGTTACCTCTGAATTGTGCCGAGGAGGACCCAGCAGCCATGACAAAAGAACCCGATTCCTCTTCCATGAGATCGTCAGCGAGTGCAGTTTGCTCTTCCAAAGTTGCTAAACGTAGGAGCTTCAAGCCCCGTTGTACGTGCTGCGGTAGCTGAGAGAGCCAGCGGACTCGCAAGGCGTCTGCAGACGCGCGACCATCAGCAAGTGTTGTCATTTGCCGAAGGAGCTGCGAGGGCTTCTTGTCCCCAAGGTCAAGCTCCAGTAAAGCGCTCTGCAACTGTCTGTCCGGCGATTCCGTAAATCGCTTGATAATAATCTCCTTCAGGTGCTCGTATTTGTTTACTTCCGAGGGTTGCGCCAGAACATCAGATACTTCAGTCATTATATCAGCATCCAAAGCACTGATTAAATGGTAGTAGCGCGTGTTATCTGAAGAAATGCGGCTGCATTGAAATTGCGCTTCGATCTGCACAAACCATAACCGCACATTTTGCTTCCAAAATGGCGGTAGCTTGATGGTGGCAACCGACTCGACGACAGGAATAACGGTGCCTGCGCTGTTGCCGCGTTGAATTTCACCAGAGTCAGGCGAAGTGGGCGGTGCAGGCAAACAATCTCCGGTGTTCTGCATTTTGCTTATTGCGGGGTCACCAATATAGTAACTTATGTAGTTACCGCTTTATTTAATTACTAAGTACAATATCTTGTTGTTTTATGCCGTAAGCTTGTTGCGCGCGGAGCTGAAGTTTTAGTGTGTCCAGTCTGACGATATCAGAAGATATCGTCCTCCAGGAAAGGTCTTGGCGTTAGTACCTGTTTTCGCCGTGATGCCAGACCGGGCTTCAGTCTGGGCGCCACAGATGGACTGAGAACCGGTATTTTTAAATTTTATATAGAGTCTGGACTTTACATTTCTTAGGTGTGTCAACTATTTATTAAACCAAGGAAGTTTACAGATTGACGGATAGTACATCGGAACACAAGAGTAAAAAATGATTTAATTGCGGTATAAATCATATTAGTGGCATCCGTCATTATGTTGCAGGAGTAAAAATCGGATCAATTGAATCCAGCTATAAAATTGTTTAGCCTCCGAAAATTAGCCTTGCGAAAGCCGTGAATTCGCTTTGTTGACTTCTCTGAGTTTACTTTTAATACCGTACCTATGTCGATTGTCACTTCGAAAGTAGGATGATATAGATCTCCAGGTTGAGTAAGAGGTGCTACCCTGAACAGAAACAAACTTTCAGGACTTGTTACAAGACATAGATCCAACAGTCAACCAAGAGAGTTTCGAATATAATTAACTTGGGACAACGATAGGTCGAGCAAGCCGTCAATAAAGTCATGTTGTGCTAAAGGAAGAAGGATATTCGATTGTTCGGACCACATTATGCCAGGTATTTTAAAATCACCTAGAACTACCAATTGGTGAATAAGTAAATCAGACGATGTTTGATCAGGGGAAAGCCGAGAAACAAAAATGTGTTTCTTTAGTGAAACCACCGCGACGGGTTTTGGCCCTGCAGATTGTATTTCTGAAGTGTCAACTTGTGCCGAAAGTCCAGACTCAATGTTCCCTTGTGGTGGTAAACTAATCAGGATTTCAATCTCCGGTGTTCTGCATTTTGCTTATTGCGGGGTCACCAATATAGTAACTTATGTAGTTACCGCTTTATTTAATTACTAAGTACAATATCTTGTTGTTTTATGCCGTAAGCTTGTTGCGCGCGGAGCTGAAGTTTTAGTGTGTCCAGTCTGACGATATCAGAAGATATCGTCCTCCAGGAAAGGTCTTGGCGTTAGTACCTGTTTTCGCCGTGATGCCAGACCGGGCTTCAGTCTGGGCGCCACAGATGGACTGAGAACCGGTATTTTTAAATTTTATATAGAGTCTGGACTTTACATTTCTTAGGTGTGTCAACTATTTATTAAACCAAGGAAGTTTACAGATTGACGGATAGTACATCGGAACACAAGAGTAAAAAATGATTTAATTGCGGTATAAATCATATTAGTGGCATCCGTCATTATGTTGCAGGAGTAAAAATCGGATCAATTGAATCCAGCTATAAAATTGTTTAGCCTCCGAAAATTAGCCTTGCGAAAGCCGTGAATTCGCTTTGTTGACTTCTCTGAGTTTACTTTTAATACCGTACCTATGTCGATTGTCACTTCGAAAGTAGGATGATATAGATCTCCAGGTTGAGTAAGAGGTGCTACCCTGAACAGAAACAAACTTTCAGGACTTGTTACAAGACATAGATCCAACAGTCAACCAAGAGAGTTTCGAATATAATTAACTTGGGACAACGATAGGTCGAGCAAGCCGTCAATAAAGTCATGTTGTGCTAAAGGAAGAAGGATATTCGATTGTTCGGACCACATTATGCCAGGTATTTTAAAATCACCTAGAACTACCAATTGGTGAATAAGTAAATCAGACGATGTTTGATCAGGGGAAAGCCGAGAAACAAAAATGTGTTTCTTTAGTGAAACCACCGCGACGGGTTTTGGCCCTGCAGATTGTATTTCTGAAGTGTCAACTTGTGCCGAAAGTCCAGACTCAATGTTCCCTTGTGGTGGTAAACTAATCAGGATAGGTGGAATTACTTATCTTTAGCAATCCCATGGTGGGCCCCCATCACAGCGGATTGATCGGATTGCTCCGAATCTTTTTAGCTGCCGATTTTAGCAACATTTGCGGATTTGCTGCGATTGACAGCTGATCAGTTGTGGAGTTCTATTGATCATTTGCCCGTGGTTGCGGGACCTTAAGCTTTTTTGCGCTTTTGAGATTAATCTAATAGCATAAGGCCATTAAAATGTGAATTAAGCGGGGAAAGAAGATCATCGGCTCGACAAAAACTATCTCTAGCTACGCCAAAACTGTTGATCAGTTCTTTCAAGCCACCTTTAGTTTGGCGCATATACGATTTCATCTCGTTCGCAACCACAAAGCAAGCATCACAACAGTAATTTAGATTTTTACCCTTTGCTAGGTCATCACTTGTTCGGCCATTAAAACCAGCGCACTTGGTATGCACCATTCTATCACATAGCCAACAAGTCATTTTTGGCTGCTCAGGTTTTATAACCTGGCAACATTTTTTATAAAAGCAGACAACATTTACGGTTTCCATGTTTATCTAAAATCAGACCACTGTGCACGAAAACACAAGATCAAAACTTCCAAGCGAGCTGTTAAAAGAACCGCACGAGAGCAGTCTGCACGCTGAGAAATTTAGATCTTGTGTGGGAGAGCGAAAAAGCGAGAGAGTGATAGCGAAAAGTGCAGTTTATGTGCATGCAAAAAACAACACTAAGCAGCACAGAACAAAGACGAAAAATGCGAAATACTTTGTATATTTGTTTAAAATACTGCACAAATCACAAAGAAGCAATCGCAAAGCGAACGAATCTTTAATAATTATGTTTAAAATATATGATAATTAAAGAATATTATTTAAAACCATGGCTGGTTTGACAAACACAAAATAAAAAATCGGGGCTCAAAAATAACACGACCGTACGCGTGATCCTTGAACGTTAGTCTGTGGTCTATTATTACGCCCAGGTACTTTAGGGACTCTTGGGAGGTCACTTGTGCCATTAGCGGAGACAAGCATATTCTCCACCTTTTTCTTGCTGCTTAGTAGGACTGCTTCGATCTTGTGGACCGCTTTTGCTAGCCCGTCTTTCTCGAGTCAGAGGATGGCAGCTCCAATCGTAGAGTTACATTTATCTTCCAACCCTGCGATTGTTTTTGAGACTGCTGTGATTGCCACATCGTCAGCAAAACAGTGCATCGTACATGATGTTCCACAGGATTGGTCCAAGTACCGATCGTTGGGGAACACCTGCCGAAACTCGGTATCTTTTTGGGCCATCTTCCGTATCGTACCATTGGACCTGGTCCCTAAAGTAGCTGCCATCGACTATTCTCAGGTACTCCGGGATCCCCATGCGGTTCATGGCTGCGAGGATTACGGGCCATCTGGCGGTGTTGAAAGCGTTCTTTACGTCCAGAGTCACTATTGCGCAGTATTCCTTCCTGCCCCTAACCATCTATCACCAGAAAGAGCGGTCTTGGCGATGTTACTAATGGCCGAAAGAGCGTCCAGTGTGCTCTTCCTTTCCGGAAGCCATATTGATGGCTTCCTAGGCCGTTGATGCTCTCGGTGATTGCCTCTATATGGCACTTTCCTTGCGCTTTGAAAATGTTATTTTTTATGACATTTTATTTTATTTTAATAATTCAAGCATTGAATTTTGAACCGGGCAATGTAAACTGCACGCACAATGGTTTTACAGTTTTACAAGCTTTGTATTTGCACCGGCAACCAAAGATGCCAGAAATTTGAAAACATTGAACGTACCAATGCACTGTGGTCCAGAACTCGATTTTTTTGGCATAAAGTCTAAAAATTGAGCTACAGACTTAAAACTTTGTACATTTTGTTTTTAAACCACAAATAGTTTGCACACAAAATTTGAAGTCTGTGCGACCACGCCCTCTCTTGCCTCCCATATTAACTACAGGTATGACTCAGGAGTACTTTATGGCTCCAGTACTTTATGGATCGTTGGTGACATAGGATACCAATTTTCGTTAAAGCTGGTTATCGACGAGAATTTGGTACTTGCGAAAGCTCTTCTTGCCGTATTACCATCATTGCTATTGCCGCTGCCATTCTGCTTCGGCATGCTTACTCGAAGGCCCATTTCTCTCCACATTTCCTCCTGGATATATTTTTTTCGAATACTCATTTTAACCTTGTCCTCTCCTTTTATATGCCACTTTTTTATCTCAGCTCTGTATG
Source organism: Drosophila melanogaster (assembly GCF_000001215.4). Taxonomy (NCBI): domain Eukaryota; kingdom Metazoa; phylum Arthropoda; class Insecta; order Diptera; family Drosophilidae; genus Drosophila; species Drosophila melanogaster. The sequence continues at coordinate 24,952,504 of NT_037436.4, read as the reverse complement.
ATACGTTTAAAACAAATTCAAAAAAACGGATCCAGGCATGTAGTGGACTTACCCCAAATTGTAAAGCCTTTACTTTTGGTACAAAGGTTTCTGAACTAAAATTTGAAATTTTCAACATTTGTGTTGGGCTGGATATATTTTTTTCGAATACTCATTTTAACCTTGTCCTCTCCTTTTATATGCCACTTTTTTATCTCAGCTCTGTATGATACGTTTAAAACAAATTCAAAAAAACGGATCCAGGCATGTAGTGGACTTACCCCAAATTGTAAAGCCTTTACTTTTGGTACAAAGGTTTCTGAACTAAAATTTGAAATTTTCAACATTTGTGTTGGGCTGACTCCACAGATCGGACAACATTGAGTAGATTTAGTGTCTGTTAATACGTTTAGGACTTTTCCATCTATAAGTGTCATGTGCATTTCATAGCTAACTTCTATGTCACGATTTTCATCATATTTATAAGTGAATGGCGTAAGATTTTTAATTTGATTATCTAACTGATTTTTTTCCATCATTATGTGGACAGCAGTTTCCTTTATCAACTCAATTTTTAGAGGTCTGCAAAATCGAATGCCGATTAAACGAATCTATAATTTGTATGGGTATGACAGAAGTTACAAATAAAGATTGATCAGAAATTGGTGTGCCAAGTGCTTCAGTTTCATATTTCTGCTTGTAAGCACTATGACCAGTTGTCCCATCAAATCCGTAGCTGCAAATTAATTTGATTTTAAAGATATCTGGAAATTCCTTGAAAACATCAGATTGCAACTTAATTAATATTTGCGCTGTATGATCCAAGAGATTTTGTAATAGCACTTGAGCAGTGTTTTCCATTACTTCTATACCCTCTGGTCGGCACTGTAATTTAGCTTCGATCACTTCATTATACGGCGGATATATTTCGCTGTTATGGCTTTTATTTAAAAGCCTGGTGCTTATATATTGCTGTTTTGTCAGCGTGTTTTCCAGGAGATAAGCTAGAGCTTCATCTGGTGAAAGAGGAGTTGGTTTTTGACATTGAATTTGCATCCTCGATTCGCTTGGAAATTCTGGTGTTTTTAAAGTTTCTTTAAGAACAAAGGCAACGTCCCTCTTGCATTCTTTTCTAGCAGAAACAGTTGCTGCATGAATCAAAAGACTTGTGTCGTGGTCACTTTCACTTGCCAGATTCGATGCCAGTTTCCTTTTTAATCTTTCTCCTGCATTTTGGTAAGATAAGTTTCGGCGTCCCATTTGCTGGGGTATATTGGAGTTTTCAAAATCACTAACAACAATTGTTATCTTAGACGCCATCCACTTGGTATGTTTGGAAATAAATCGGTCTAGTTGTCTGTTACACTCGGGCAGTTTTTTTTTAATAAATAATTCAAAATGTACTATTTTTTTGTCAATCTCTTCTGTCTTTTTCGATTCCTGATTATTGTTGTTGATTGCGGAATAAACGTAATCTGAAACATAACTTATTTGTCTATTGTTACGCCTCCAAATGTCCAGGAGGTCGCTATGTGAGAACTCGAACTTGCCTATATAAAATCAAATTTTTAAGAAAACGAGCAAAAATGGGCAAAAGATATTACTTTACCGTGAAAGACAATAGTTAAAGGTACAAACCGACGTTTTTAACTTTTGTCAGAAAATTAGTTATACTCCACGAAACACAGGGGACACGTTAGAATTTTCTGTTAAAATACACATAAATTGGATGTCACACAACATAAAAACAGTACAACTACACATATATTACATATATACGTTAAAAACATCATACCTTGACATTTATTTTCCATATTTTACTATAATTTTTGGATGCGTATTAACGATCGTACTACGTGCAAAAGTAAACAAACAATTTGGCGGGAATTGCATTCTCTCAATCAGCTGTTTAAAACTTCAAATTTAAAAGCTCATAAAACGATTTAGTGAAGCTTTCGGTCAATTTTGTTTTTGGTTTTTATTTATATGATCAATTTTCTATTAGAAAATAATTGCTAGAGGACGATATATTGACATAAAAATTTAGACTTTATGCCAAAAAAAACGAATTCTGGACCATAGTGCAATGTTGCTTTTCGAATCATGCCACAGTTTGTAAAACCTAGGAAAGCCATCCACAACTCTAGAAATTCATTTGTCGCCACTACCCCTGTCATTTGCTGCCCTGTCTGCAATGCTGTACACCACATAATTTTTGATTGCCCACAATTCAGAAAACTGTCGCCTCAAGATCGCTTACAGGAGGCAAAAAAGTTGGCATTATGCCAAAACTGCCCTTAAGGTGGACATCACCTACGACATTGTAATGCCGATCGCTGTCGTATTTGTGGAAGTAAGCACAACAAATTGCTAATTTTAGGCTCAAGGCCTTCGTCATCTCGCTCCCAGCCTGCTCAACCTCAGCTAGCTTCTGATGCTCATTCCAACTGATTGCAAATAGTTGCAAAGGATTCATCAATCTCATCAACGGTCAATCTTCTTTCTTAGTGGCTCAAAATCTCGGAGCAGACTTTGTGTTGTTTTCCAAAATAAACCAGGTTCTTGGGTTCCTTATAGCGCCTTGCTTGACCGCGGCTCGCAACTACACATAATCACCTCTCGTCTGGCACACTACAGGTCTGCCGCTACAGTTTTTGGAATTGGTGGTAATAAAAAAAAAATCTCAAACTTCAGAGGTCGTTGCCAATATCGCAGCTTTGGTAGCTCCCACTATCACGGACAACCAGCCCAACATAACAATAAGCTCTGAAGACTGGAAAATACCAGCTAATCTTCGCTTGGCCGATCCCCAAGTCTTCAGGACCCAAAAAATTGACTTGCTGATAGGCTAGTCTTTTCTTTGATCTGCTGTGTGTAGGCCAAATAAAATTGTCCGATGGACTTTCCGTTCTCGTTTCGGATTGATTGTCACTGGTGGTGGATCCAACCCTAACAAGGCTTCATCACTGACCGTTCAAAACGGTCAAAGCCAGCTTCATTTCTATCTGCCAGAGCCATGCAGCAGCTAGCAAAACGTCGTTTCCAATTGGCGATAAAATTCTTCTACGAGACTTGGGATTCAATCTCGGATATTCTGCTATTCTCCGCATCGTCCATGAAAGAATTTAAAAATCCAGCAAGCGCTCTGTCCTGTCTACAATTGCTCGCTTTTCGACCCTCTTGGTCTTATCTGCCCCATCATAACGAGAGCCAAAACTGTGCTAAAGCAAATCTGGAGAGAAAAACTTGACTGGGACGAAAGTTTACCTTCGGCGCTTCATTCTGATTGGCTAAAGATGTCTGCTGATATCTGTCTTACCCAGAAGTTGCAGATTCCTCGTCTCGATGGTCGAAATCCATGGATTCAGTGATGCCAGCATTGACGTATATGGAGGATGCATCTACATAGTCTCCATGTCTTAAAGTCAACGAGTAGCCCTCCTTTTCTGCACTAAATCTCGTGTTGTCCCACTGAAGACCCTCACGGTTCCCAAATTGGAATTATGTAATACTGGCTCAACTAATGCGTGAAGTCCAGCAGCTTGGCTTATTTTCATGCCCTGTTTATTGCTGATAAGATTCTGCTGTGGTGCTGTCCTGGATTCGAGACACTTTCAACTTTTATTTATAATCGCATCTCTTTAATCCAGGAACTGTCAAACGCCATAGAAAGGCATTATTTCTCCTATTATTCCTACAGCCTGCAATCTAGCGTACATACTTTCCAAAAGGGCACTTCCTAGTGAGCTGATCGAGTCTAGGCCCTCATCACTCTCAAGACCCTTGCCGACATCGAAATCCCAACCAGTTGTAAATTTGTCAACTCCTGGCAAAAATTGAAGCATGTTTTTGGATACATCTTCAAATTTCGTTATCGTATCAGACACCCCAGCCTGAGTGTTAATCATCCCACCGGAGGCATGAAACTTATCATTCGCTCCATTCAGATGGCACATTTTATACGAGGACTGTAATGCCCTGCTCAACAGTCTCAAGTAAAATCATCGAGCTCAATTGCATCCCTCGCCCCCATCATTGACAACTCTGGACTCAGAGTTGGTGGCAGACTATCGTTGGACTATGACGCACAGCATCCATTATTATTGCCACGTTAGCACCCAGTCACTCGTGCCATTATACTCGACTATCATCGTCGCAATCTGCATTCTGGACCTCGCGCACTAATCGCTTCCATTCGACTGCAGTTCTGGCCCATTGGCGGTTGCCAGACAACTCCAAGTGCAGTCAGCATGTGCATCATATGTTTTCGAGCCAAGCCAAATATAGCATGTCACATTATGGGTGATCTTCCTGAGGACTCACATTCCTTCAAGGTCACTGGTCTGGACTTTTGCGGTCCATTTTATTACAAAAATCAAGTGATATATCTGCATCTATATCTGCTTTTCTACAAAGGCTGTTCACCTTGAGCTGGTTCAGGATCTCTCCACTTCTGCATTTCTTAATGCATTGCGTCGATTTATACTGACTGGAAAGCCTGCACCCATATGGTCGGACAACGCCACCAATTTTGTCTGCGCTCGGAATGAGGTGAAGATTCTCAAGCGTTTGTTCCTGAACACATTACATCAAAGTACATGAAATACTTGAATTCTGCTTGACTGATGGCGATTCCTCGATCGCTGCATTTTGGAGGCCTCTGGGAGGCGGCTGTCAAAACAGCAAAGCATAATTTTTATCGAGCTGTTGACCCTGCCGTTTTGCCCGCTGATGACCTGCGCACGTTTTATTCTGAACCAATGGCAGTGACTCAAAGCCCTTAGCCATTTTTTCGCATCGAGATGGGAAGCTGAACTACATAAAAAGATTCAGAAGAGGAAAAGATTCAAAGAAGACAACGTGGCATCATACCGGTGGAAGCTAAGTCGCATTCAAAGGGTCTATCTTGACTTTGAGACAAATCGCGTTGTAGACGTCCGCACGGCCCGCGGTATCCGCAAACGGACGACTTTCCTTCCTGTAGACAAACTTGTTCAGAGCGTGTGGAAGGTTTGGTAGGTATCCTTTTCCCCTAAGCTTTGAATTGCATGTGGCCTTTCGTCTTCAAGCGATGAGTTAATGAGTCAGAATGTTTATTTTCGTCCAGGAGCTATGCTTAATCTTGTAGTTGAATCATGCATCTGGTGAATATTGCAGGTGAATTCGATATGCCAAACGATAAAGGAATTCAATGGGTTGTCTTACGTTTTAAACAATGATTGTTTTAAGTTTCATACATACAGTCTTATTTTACTGATTGCAAGCCGTTACAAACTTTTTTTTCCGACAGCTCTTCCAATTAGATTCAGGCTCTTTAAACTTGAAAATTATTGCCACTGCTTGTCTTCAACCATGAACTGCTGCTTTACAACTCCACTCTGTTTCAGAGTCAACGCTGCTTAAGACTGCTCACTGACTGAGACTCCGCGTACTCCAGATTTCCTCTGCTCTTATTGTACCCGCCTCATGATCCTGACTTATTCCGCTCGTCTATGCCCGCCGCTGCTCCCAACGAGTTTCGTTACTGGCCGGAACTCATGCAGACGCTCTGATGATCTACGACTCACTGCCTCATATATGCAGTTACTACTTTGACAAACGATTCCTTTACGCCCTTTCCAGAAAGTCTCCACTAATTTTTTTTTTATTATTTTTTCTTTAAATTACAATCTGTTTTTTTTTCTTTTTTAATAACAATAAGTAAATGGTTGACTAGATGCGAAAAAGAAAGGAAGCGGCCCTTCCCAGTGCAAGGATACGCTAATACATTAATAATTTAATAGTTTAATTTTGTTGGAGTTCTGCGTTTTAATCTTCTTGGTTCCAACTCTGTCATCGGTATTTGTCTCAAGTTTGAGTTTTGGTGGCTAAGTAATTGATTTGTGTGTTTTTTGCTGCTTTTTGTTTTAATAGTTTCGTTGACTGTTTCTATGTTTAAATTATTATGTATGTCTTCGTTTCTAATGTACCATTCGGCTTTTGTGATTATTCAGAGCATTTTTGATTGCGTTCGCTGAATTAGCTGTAAGTGGGATTTACTGGCAGTTCCCCAGAGTTCTATTCCATACGTCCATATTTTTTTTTTTTATTATCGTTATTATTATTATTATTATAGTTTTATTATCGCCTTGTATATTGCTATATTATTATGTAATTCTAGTTTTGAGTGTTTACCTATTAGCCGTCAATATGTCGAAATTTGTTTTTTATTTCATTTCGATTATTTAGAATGTGCTGTTTCCTTGTTAGTTTTGAGTCAATTGGGTTGAGTTTTTGGGTTGTCGTTTTGTGTGTATTACTCGTTGAGTTATGTCTTTATTTATCTCTATACCCCATCTCTCAAACCAGGATACTGTTTGTGTCATGATTTGTTGTAGTGTACTTGCAGCTGTTCCTTCGCACGCGCTTGAAGACATTAACACAGTTCGTCTGCGAACGTCGCAATCATTGATCCAGGGGTAGTTGGCGCTGGAATATCGGAGGTATAAATCGGGTATAATATGGGCCCAAGCACACTACCTTGGGGAACACCCGCTGACACTGGCATAATATCTGAGTCCTTTATATAGCTTTGAGGAATGGTATATAGGCAGCAGTCCTTTGTGCCATACTTTGTCAAATGCTTTAGCAATGTCCAATGCACACAGCATAGCAAAATTTCTTTTTGTCAAAATCGTCTGTTATTTTGTTAATCACTCGATGGACCTGTTGGACAGTCGAGTGCTGCTTCCGAAAGCCGAATTGGTGAGGAGGTATTATATTTTTTTGTTTTAGGGTTGTCTCGATTCTATTAAATAGGACTTTTTCAAATACTTTTGAGAGGACAGGTAATAAGCTGTACCAGCCTACAGTATTGGCGTTTTTGTTTGGTTTTGGAATTGCTTTTATTTGGCCTACCTTCCAAGTTATGGGAAAGTACTGCAATCGAAGGATTCCGTTAAACAAGTTTCTAATATAGGTGATTATAGCGTCCGGCAGTTCTTTAAGAATTTTTCCTCCGATTAAATCATATCCGGGGGCTTTCTTGTCTTTAATTTATTTTGTGAGATTTTTGTTTAATTTGTTTGTGAGATTTGTGAGATTTAATTTCTGCCTTTGTTATAGTTTTAATTGCACAATTTAAATTGGTGATTTGTCTTGGAAGCTCAGCATTGTCGTTGTCCATGTCATTAGTAAATGATGTTTTAATTTGTTCAGCAAGGGTGTCTGCTTTTTCTTTGTTTGATCTCGCCCATGTGTTGTTATTTCTTTTTATAGGTGGCTTGTGTATAGTTGAGTTCGTCAATTTTTTGGTCGCTTTCCACAGGGAATAGTTTGTAGATAAGGAAGTTCCAAGTTTGCTAAGGTAGTATTGAAGCCGGTTATCTTTGTCTTCCCTGAGAGTTCTCTTGCGTTCGTCTGTCTCTCTATTAAGTTTGTTTAATCTTCTGGATGCCTAGTTCTTTGCCATATCCTCCTAAGTTTGTCTCTAATAAAAGCGGGAGTTTTCTTTAATGTGATCATTTTTATAGATGGTGTCGATTGCGTTGCCGCATATATGATGTTGTCATTTAAATATGCTACTGCAGAGTCCAGTTCGTTGTTTGTCTTTAGAGAGATATTTATTTCCATGTTCTGTTCCAAAATGTCGCAAAACATGTTCCAATTTGTTTTGTGGTTAAATAATGGCGAGTCGTTGTTGTTTTCTTCTAGTCCACCATGTAATGTAATTAATATTGGGGAATGGTCGGAAGAGAGGTCTAGGCATGATTTTATTGTTAGGTTCTCGCATGTTATATTTCTAGTAATGCAGAAGTCAATTAAATCCCGTACTTTATTTGTGTCAGTTGGCCAGTAAGTCGGCTCTCCTGTGCTCAGAGCACGGCTATTATTGTTTCTTATTGCTTTATACAGTTGACGTCCCTTTGCATTGGTAAGTCTTTACCCCCAAGTTATGTGCTTTGACATTATAGTCACATCCTGCAAAGTACCGATTTCCCAATGATTTTAGGAAATCGAGGTATTGGTCTTTTGCATTTTTAAATCTATGTGGGCAATAAACTGCAGATATATTTATTGGACCCGTTGTGTCTGAGGTCGATATAGTAGTAGCCTGTATGTAGTCTTTGTTGAATCCATCGATCTCTATGCACATGATGCTATTTTTAATATTATATTATAGTTAGGTATGTTTATATAGGTTTTTTCAGTTGAGTGCGTTTCAGAAATGAGCATGACGTCAATTTGCTTTTTTTTTAAGAATGTTTTTAGTTGAAGTAAATGGCGTGAGAGTCCGTTAGCATTCCAGATGGCGATTGTTAGATGTTTATTTGTCAAGTTTAGATAATAAAAGCGTGAAAATGTTCATTATATTTGTCATTTGGGCTATTTATTGTTTCATCATTTGTTTAAGTTCGTCAAAATCATTATGTACAGTTTGGCTTAATTGAGTTGTAGCAGGCTCTATATCATCAGGTACAAGGTCATTTAAGATAAAGATGGCGTCTTTAAGCTTACTAGGTTATTTGTTGTACTGTATTATGTCGTTTGATGTGTTATTTCTGTTACAGGTAATTTTTTCCGAAGAGTTGGGTATTTTTGAATTTGCAGTGCTTTTTTCACCGTAAAACCTTTATAGTTGGCAGTGTTTTCACTGCATAGTGCACATTTAATGCTTGTTCTGTCCGATATTGTGTTAATAATAAAGGATGATGAGCTGTTTTTTCCAGCGCACTTTACACAAGTAGGGTCTTTGGTGCAGTAATTTTTTGTATGTCCATATTTTTTGCAGTTTGTAGTTTGTTGGTTTGGGAGAGCGGATTGAGTTTTGTTTATTGTTGTTGGAGCGGGTTTTGAGGTTGTGGGCGTTATAATATTCGCTAAGAAGAGCATATCGGCTTTGAAGCATTGCAAACTGTATCACGCTCTTCCATCACTTTGAAGGGGTAAGCTTTGATAATTGTTTGTGTAGTTTGATATGTGGGTGAATGAAACTCTCGCTTCTGATTTTAAGCGTCGGATGCGCTCATATTTTTGTTTTGTTTATTGTTTTCACTTGTTTTTTTTGTTTGTTTATCTTGTTTACAGAGATATATATGGTTTTTAACACAGATAAATATGTGTTAGTGCCTTTTCGCTATTATATGATGGTTGGGCTTGGGCTTGAATTTTGCACCTAAACTTCGATATTAACTGGAGCTTTGTTAAAAACACGTCCGTCTGGGTTGAAGTTCAAATGACTCTCCACTATTCGCACAAGGGCAATGGCCTTTTAAAAATAATTGAAATTCGAAATCTTTGGGTCTGTATAGAAAGCACGAAGTGGCAGCTAACGAGCAGTGGATCTATGATTTCACAACCGGTATTGTACCATTCTTAGCATTTTAACGTAATTTAGCCTTTATATAGGGACAACAAGACGCCATCCAGCAGGAGTATAAAAATTCGGAGGCGCTTAATTCTGATGAGAATTCAGAAGCCGACGAACTAAGTCGTGGAGGACAAGAAACTGTGCTTGAGAATAACAAGAAGCACAATGACATAAAAAATATTAGCTCCAGGTGAGTGCCAAAGGAATCTCGACGTAATTCCCGATGCTGATTCTAGCATATTTTTTTCTTTCTTTTTTTCTCACGGGTCCCACGGCTCGTTTCGCAAGAAGATAGACGCGTTATAGAAAAGAGAACAGAAACGAGGAAAATAATATAATGTAAAATAACTATATTAAATATTAGTGTTAGTAGGATCTAATTATGTAATAATAAAGTTAAAATTGACTGCTTTAAAAGCGGCAGAGAGTCAATTATAGCCAGAATATAATACTCTGTAAGAGTCATGCAACTCATAGTTGGATCTACAATGATTTAAGATAAGGGGTATATAGTTTCCAGTGAATCTACTTGGAGCCGAGAAGTTAAGCCGACTAATCACGTCGGGACTCTCAACATCACCACGAATAAGCTTAGAAATAAAGACTGTTCCAAGCATAGTTCTACGGTTAGCTAGGGAAGGTAAATTAATTAATAGTAGTCTACTGGAATAAGGAGGTAATATACGGTTTGCATCCCAATTTAGGCGCCGCAAGGCAAAAAGTAAGAAGTTTTTTGGACCGATTCAATGCGGTAGGAGTGGACTACATATTGTAGATTCCAAACAGGTGATCCGTACTCGAGAATCGGACGGACTAACGAAATAAATAAGGTTTTAGTCTAGTAAGGATCATCAAATTCCTTTGACCACCTTTTTTTTTTTTAAACCAAGCACACCCCTGACCTTATTGACAAGAGTCGAAATATGGTGAGAAAATTTTAGTTTAGGGTCCAGAAGAACACCAAGATCATCAACGCGTGGTATTCTGTAAGTCGTGTATATTGGTTTGACACGACAAAAGATCATAACTTTACGCTTGGAGCCATTTAAGTCAAATAATAATCATAATAATTTGAAATCGTTCTAGATCGGATTCTAAGTCCAAATGGCGCGAAATGTCCTTGTACTGGAGGCATAATTTAACATCGTCTGCGTACATAAGTACACGCGAATGTTTTATTGCTAAGGGGAAGTCGTTGATGAATAAGGTAAAAAGAAGTGGACCAATATGGCTCCCTTGTGGGACACCGGATGTGACTCGGAGAATACAAGATAAAGAATTTTTAAAGAGGTCTGGTTGTGTCCTGCCATTCAGATAGCTTGAAATCCAATTTAGAAGATCAACAGGACCTATAAGAAACTTATAAGATCAAGTTTCCTTACAAAAAAGTAATGATTAACAGAGTCAAATGCTTTACTACATTCAGTGTAGATGATATCTGTTTGAAGATTATTTTTGAAACCCGGTATTACGAAAGATGTTAGCTCAAAGAGGTTAGTGGATGTTGATCTGCGTTTCATAAAACCGTGCTGACACGGTGATATGATTGATCTACAAAGGTGCTGTAAATGAGGAGTGATAACATTTTCAAAAAGTTTTGGGATAGCCGACAATTTAGAGATTCCTCTGTAATTGCTAGCATCCAGTTTGCTACCTTTTTTATGAAGAGGAATCACAAAGGACTCCTTCCATATATGAGCGAATTGTGAAGATTCCAGAGATAAGGTAAACAGTTTCAGTAGAGGCTTGCACAAGGCTTCCGCACAGAATCTGAGCACACAGCCAGGGATTCCATCGGAACCTGGCGAATAGACCGGTTTAACACGCTGAAGATCGTTAAGCAGTGAGCTTTCGTTTATAGTGGGCCAAAATATTAGATTCGACTTAGATACCGTATAAGAGTATGGCTCTTCGGAATGACGTTACGTATAATATTTTGTTTGAAAAAACTGAGCAAATAGATCGCCTATTGCCTTATCCGATGTTACCGATGTAGTTATTTCAAAAAATACCGAGGAAGGATAAGAAATCGTTTTGCGCTTAATGTTAACGACGTTATAAAACGGTTTCGGATCTGGTGCGACCTGGGACTTAACAACGGTATAAATAGCTCTTCACTGAGCACGGTAAAAATTAACCCAGTCTGGATTTTACATTTCTTAGATGAGTCAAATCTTTATTAAACCAAGGAGGCTTGTTAGAGATTGGCGGATTGTACAAATAATATAAAATTATTTTGCCTCAGAAATTTTGCCTTGCGAGAATAATGAATTCGCTTGGTTGACTTCTCAGATTTTTTTTAGGATGATATGGATCTTCAGGTTGAGTAAGGGTGCTACTCTGGACAGATACACTTTTCCAGGAATTGTTACAAGACATAGATCCACTAATCGACTAAGAGAGTCTTGAATATAATTAACTTGCAACAACGATAATTTATCGGAAAATGAAAACTTTACACATATGAATTCTAAGTTACGGGACTCGTCCAAAAGTAACTCTTTTGACGTTTGGATGTTAGTTTTTTCGAAGAAGAGGAAGATTAAGAGACGGATGGTGCAGTGGCCTGTCCACGTGTGTGAAGTTTAATTCGAACCTTATGGTGGTGATAGATCTGATCTAAAATCACCAGAACATATGGTAGAAAATAAGCTTATAAAGGACAGTTATCTTGAAGATTAGGAACAATAAACGGAACATGCAAATTACAATATATGCATGTTGGTCAAAGGAACGGGGACGAGCAATAGGGGAAAACAATAAAAGAAAAATATTGATTAAAAGATTCCGTTTCTGGAAGGCACTTGCCCTTTTTCGCAGATCAGTTGCGTCTGGTATTTTCTAAGAAGCAGACGCGATTTTAATTAAGTGGTAGTTCTTAAAAAAAATTGTAAGTATTTTCGAATTTAATTTATTAATCCAGGCAATTCCAGCAATGGATTCATTTTTAAAGCAACAACAAGTACAACTCGCAGAAGTTTCAATTAAAATACAATTTTTTGTAATACATTTTTGTATACATTATACTAAAATATTCCAACCCAACTGAAATGAAAGTGGAGGGACAGCAAGACAATTGAATTTTATATTTATTTGTATGCTCTAATTTAAGTCCTATGCATAATTTAAATAATAAGCAAAATTAAACAAAAAATTCAATGTTCAAAAATGAATTGGGAGTAACAGATTAAACAGATGAAAAATCGAAGCATTCACCGATGATCTACCGGTTGAAATGCGTTTAAAAAGCGATGATTATGCACTCTTTCAGCATTCAGATTACTGCATTACTGCATTTCAGATTACTGTATGGGACATGACAATGTAAAAATCATTAGTAATTAAGCGCTCGTCATCGCTCTTGAGCGGTAATTTATCAGTTATTCATCAGTGAATGGAACTGAAGGGCAAAGAAGACAAATCGGAATCTTTCGCAACCCAAAGCTGGACTCTGGTGCACTACAAGTAAAGTCGCATAAAAAGCGGTGGAGGTGTTACTAACGCAGCATAATATGGGAATGCGGTGTTACACTGAATAATATGCGGTTGCAGTGTTTTAACACCAAGGTTAACTACCAAGTTAATTACACTGTTACAGAGAAAGAGTGTCTGGCAGCCATTCTAGCCATTCTGGAGTTTAGGGCGTACGTGGAAGGTGCATCACTGATAATGCTAGCCGGAAGTGGCTGATGACGATGAAATTTCTGTCGAGACCTTTTTAGCATCGAACAACGCAAGGAAAGCGATAACATTGTCGCCGAGACCCTTTCACGATGCATAGAGGAAGTTCTGCAGATCAAACGAAGTTATTGTGGTTCGAAACGACTGAATTTGATGCCAAAGAAGTAGTGCATGAAGTTGTAAACAATGGAAATAACTTACCGCACCTCAAAGTCGAAAACGGCTTCATCTTCAAACGCAAAAGAAATCCAAACATAGGTGATGAGCTGTTAGAAATGGAATGGAAGCTGTGGATGCCGCAAAACTTGACCCACACCGTGGTAATAGGTGCTCGCTTAGACCCCACGTGGAATAACAAATACAGTGGAGATCCTGTGACGACACTTCTATTGGCCATGTATGACCATCAATGTAGACATCACCAAAGAAAGGACCGCGGCGATCATAATGAATTTTCTGGTGAACGAAGTTTTTTAAAAGTTCTGTGTCCCTGACACGGACAACGCAAAACAGTTCTCAACTAGCCCGTTTAAGACTTTTGTCGATAGGTTCGGAATCCAACACATCAAGACGCCGATATACTCACCCCAAAGCAAATCAGCGGAGAGGGTAAATAGAAATGTACTGGCGGCAATGCGAAGCCTCTTCGACAAGGTTCACAGAGAGTGGGATGCGCATCTGCCGAAGATCGAGGTGGCCATACGGAATATCGCCCACTCCACCCACTCCAGCGCCGTCGCTTGTCGACAATTCGAATATATATATATAAGATATATATAAGCAACGCTGCGGTGCAGGCTATGCCGGCAGCGCTGCTCCTTGATTTAGGCTAAGAACCCTTTTTATACTGTAGATCGTAAGATCACTTACAAAAGATACTTCGATTGGAGCGGGACCTTCCCTGCTCCAATCTCTCTTTAAATAAAAATACATTAACAGTCGAACACATGGAAGCACCGAACAGGACATCGCAGTTGTATATAACTCTAGGGACAGCAGAGAGGCAGCTAACGGGCTACAAGAATATATTAATGCTCTGGCAGCCTGATGTAAGCGATGAAACCTAAAAATAAACCCACTGAAACCAACAAATCCATGCTTCACATTAAAAACGCTTATCCAACCTGGCTAGAAGGAGTTACCCTGAATCAGCCGCTGCAAGCAACATATATAGGTATCACACTGGATAAACAGTTCACCTTTGGGCCGTATCTCAAAAACACAGTAAAGAAATGTGGTCACAGAACAGATAGTTGTTGGTCTTAGGGTGGTCCTTGATTTCTGAAAATAGTTTATTGTAGGTTTCCTTGTTTGTGTTTGATTTTGTTAATCTGCATAATTGGGTGTCAACAAATTGTCCTCCAATATGAAACCGGATGCCGTTGAGAATTGTAGTCCTTTAATTAAAACACGAAAGACCGTATTTTCTTTAAGCGGGAGAGTGCAACAAGCCATTTGGTGCTTGTCCATGTTGTGATTGGTCGAACTATCTTTGAGCATGTTTCGGGCACACCCTCCTCAGTAGCCTTGTATGAGTAGATGTCAGTTGCTGCCACTTGGCGGATATCATCGAGCATAAGGATATTCTTCTTCAGCCCTGGAAATATAATTGGGTAAGGTTTGTAGGCAGTAGTCTTTTGTTCTTCAGATTTATTTATTTTCTCTTTGCCGCTCTCAACAGGCAGTGTGGCAACCCGATTTGAGGTGCTGACTCCTGGTTCCTTGTTCTTCTATGTTGTCTATAGTAAAAACTTTGTTCGGTGCTCTTTCTGGTTCCAGTGATGCGGGAGGGAGACTTGTTCTTGGCTTAAGCGTTTGCCTCTCAGACTTCTTAATTGAGACTTTTTCCACTTCGTCTACCTCCCTTCTGTTATTGTTGCTAATGCCTTTGTGTCCATCCAACATGCGCATATAATTTTCTTGTTCTTTATGCAGCCCAAGCGGTGATTTGTGGGAAAATGCCGCCCTCTGGTAAAGATAGTTGGCACTGCAATCAGTCGATTAGCAGACCGCGTGTCAAAGTATTTAGCTTTTCGAATTGCTTTTATTGTGCAATTTTTAGTTATAAGACAGTTTGCGTCCATATCCTACACGTGCCGTGAAGGTTCACCGATAATCCGTCCAAAAATCTATAGTTTAGATTTTTTTATTAAATCATTTTTTACTCTTGTGTTCCTATATACTATCCGTCAATCTGTAAACCTCCTTGGTTTAATAAAGAGTTGGCATACCTAAGAAATGTATAGTCCAGTCTTTATATAAAATTTTAAAATACCGGTTCTCAGTCCATCCTTTGTAAATATTTAGCGCTCGGTTAAACTTTACCGTGCTAAATGCTCAGTGCTACAGGAATTATTTAAACCGTTGTAAGTTTCAGTTTGCACAGAATCCGAAACAGTTTTATAATTTCGTTAGCACTGAGCGAAAACCAAGTGCTTACCCTTCCTCGCTATTTTTTGAAAACACTACGGTAACATCGGATCAGGCAATAGCCGATATAGTCGCTAAGTTTTTTCAAACATCAGATTAAACTTTACCTCATTCCGAACAGCCATACTCTTATACGGTATCTAAGGCGAATCTAATATTTTGCCCCACTATAAACGAAAGCTCACTGCTTAACGATCTTCAGCGTGTTAAACCAGTCTATTCGCCAGGTCCCGATAGAATCCCTGGTTGTGTGCTTCTGTGCGGAAGCCTTGTGCAAGCCTCTACTGAAACTGTTTACCTTATCTCTGGAATCTTCACAATTCGCTCATATATGGAAGGAGTCCTTTGTGATTCCTCTTCATAAAAAAGGTAGCAAACTGGATGCTAGCAATTACAGAAGAATCTCTAAATTGTCGGCTATCCCAAAACTTTTTGAAAATGTTATCACAATCATATCACCGTTTCAGCACGGTTTTATGAAACGCAGATCAACAACCATTAACCTCTTGGAGCTAACTTCTTTCGTAATGCTGGGTTTCAAAAATAATAGTATTTGACTCTGTTAATCAATACCTTCTAGTAAGGAAACTTGATCCTTTAGGTTTCCCTGTTGATCTTCTAAATTGGATTTCAAGCTATCTGAATGGCAGGACACAACAAGTCCTCTTTAAAAATTCTTTATCTTGTATTCTCCTAGTCACATCCGGACTAAACTAAACTAAAAATAAAACTAAGCTACTAACTGAGTTTCTCGATCAAAACTTTGGAATTTCGATTCCACATCGGTGCGCTTAATAAAATATAATTTCGGATGAATCTTGTTTTTCTTTTCCTGCATGTGGAAACATAGTGAGCTTGCATGTAAGTGCAGATTCTGCGGTCAACATTTTTATAAAATGTGTCTATAAAAACTTCATTACGCCACTTTGGTGGTACTATCTTGTCCAACATGACATGGTGCAAGGGGCGTTATTTAAACCAAAGGGCATAGCCACGAACTCTTAAAGACAAGGGACTGTAAATGCGGATTTATCACGGGAGTTTTTATCAAGAGGGATTTGACAAAATGCATCTTTTAGATCAAGACTTGTAATGTATTCTGCTTTTGGTAATTTACTTAATATGCCATCGATCAACGGCATGGGGTATTCATCTTTCAATGTAACTGCGTTTTACCGATACACAACCTGACCTTTCCTGGCTTATTGACCAAAACGACTGGACTGGACCATGAACTGCTTGACTCTTGGCTAACTCCAAGTGGGATTATTCGATTAAGCTCGTCATACATAAGCTTCTCTGTTGCTGCCGAGACAGCATACTGGCGCTGCTTGAACAATCGAAGTTGAAATAATTTGACTTCTGTAAGAGTTGCTGTTGATCAGGTGTTAGAATTCTTCTCATCTAGAGAACATACGTGTAAGGCACAATGTGGTCTCCAGCAGAACATTCGAATATCCTTCTCCCTTTAGCACAACATGACTTTATTGACGGCTTGCTTGACTTATTGTTGTCGCAAGTTAATTATATTCGAAACTCTCTTGGTCGCCTTTTTGATCTATGTCTTGTAACAAGTCCTGAAAGTTTGTTTCTGTTCAGGGTAGCACCTCTTACTCAACCTAAAGATCCATATCATCCAATTTTCGAGGTGGCCATCGACATAGGTACGGTATTAAAAGTAAATTCAGAGAAGTTAACAAAGCGAATTCCCTGTTTTCGCAAGGCAAATTTTCGGAGGCTAAACAATTTTATAGCTGGCTTTTAATGGTCCGATCTTTACTCCTGCAACATAATGACGGTTGCCATTAATATATGTTTTATACCGTAATTAAATCATTTTTTGACTCTTGTGTTCCGATGTACTATCCGTCAATCTGTAAACTTCCTTGGTTTAATAAATAGTTGACACACCTAAGAAATGTAGAGTCCAGTCTTTATATAAAATTTTAAAATACCGGTTCTCAGTCCATCCTTTGTAAATATTTAGCGCTCGGTTAAACTTTACCGTGCTAAATGCTCAGTGCTACAAGAATTATTTAAACCGTTATAAGTTCCAGTTTGCACAGGACCCGAAACAGTTTTATAATTTCGTTAGCACTAAGCGAAAAACAAGTTCCTCGGTATTTTTTGAAAACAGCCATACTCTATCGAATGCTTGTGCAACGTCTAAGAATAGAGCTGCGCAATATTCACGATGTTCAAAATTTCTGTTTGTGATGTGGTTAACCTGTTCAATGGATCCATGTTTTGCCCGAAAACCAAATTGGTGCGATGGGAGTGTGATATGTATTTTGAGGTGGGGGGCTGATGCGTAGCAGTTAGCAGATCCAAGTTATTTGAAAAATAGACAAGTAAGTAGCTTATTGGCCTGTATAATGATAGCTGTGTTTTGTCTTTCCCAGGCTTAGGGATCATGATTATAATTGATTTCTTCCACTTTCGAGGGAATTTTAGTAAAACGCTTTTTCCTTCTCGACGTACTTCTATCCATTTCGTCATATGCTTTTCGTAAGAAACGATTATTTAAATTCAAATTGTTAATCTAGTGTGTTAGGTTATAGTGATTGTGAAAAAATCTTTTATCGTATCTTTAGAAAATATCAAAAGTGTGGCGCCAACAGTTTCTGGCAATTTGTGAGCGTTGCAATTTTCATACTTTCCCTTGCCTTTTTAAAGATTTATATGAAGAAATAATGTTTGTATGATATATGTAATTCCGGATGATCGAATCTTGTCCGGTGTGTAAGCTGGATTCCACATTCCAATTTAAAATAACTGCAACAATTGCGGAAAAAATAAAATGTATTTTAATCGAAAACCTTCGTGGAAAATGTAAACCGAACTAGAACCCTATGCTAGAAAATCTACGCAGATTGTATTGCACTCTCAGTTTAATTCAGTTTAGCCAACTTATAGTCATCTTACATACACTAGTCGATAAAATAAAATGGCTTAATATGGTAGTATTGATTATTTTTTGTAAAACGTATGTACATATGTAAGTTAACTTAAGATAACGCCGCTACAGCGAGTATGTGAAATACGGCAACAACGGCATTCTGCAATGTAAGCATTAGGCCAGAGTTACCGCAGTGGCCGCTACGAGTGTGAAACCGCAACAATGTGTTTCGATTTCATTTTAACTCTTAATTTGAATTCTTTTAATTTCACGTTACACCGAAGCTGCTGGAACTCTTCGGGCAGCGAATTGTCGCCAGATGGACAGCAGAGACAGCAGCGCGGGGGGCAGAGACAACGCAGCGCGCAAGAGCAGACACTAACTATAGATTAGGACACCACACTACGCCACCACATAACACCAAAAAAGGTAAGTGGGCACCTGTCTTTAAACTGTTATGGGATCTGCAAATTAAAAATGAGTATAAAACTACAGTTTTTGCTAGTATCTTTACTAAGACAGAATTTAACAGTAAAAGATTTAACACGCACAACGACATTAGGTTGAAGAAAAATAGTAAACTATTGGCAGCAAGAATAATTTAATTAAAAAAAAACATTTGTTGAATAACTATTAAAAACAGCGCATCAAATGCACACGCGCACAAAATTTTCTCCGCCTGCCTTTGTCTTGTCCGTTTTGTTTTATCGTTCAACGTAATACGATCCGTGGAATTTTGCAACCTTGTTGCCTCCGTCCTCAAGCGTTATGTTCGTAGTTTCTTTATATTAGAAGTATTTGACTTCACCATTCCGTTGGTATAGAACCCCTTGACGTCGGTCTAGTGATTCGGACTCTGATTGTCACCGCTGCCTTAGCTGAGCACGCCACTGCAAATAAGGCCTTGATTGACAAAGTCAACGCAATGTCTCAGCAGCTGGCGTTAGCGCATACTACGCCGCCAGAGGTGCAAACCTATGCACTCATAGAAATAAGTAATGATATCCTCTGCGATGAGCCATTGGATGCCGTCAAATGCTTGCCCGAGTTTGCAGGCGCACATGAATTATATGTTTCATGGAGACAGGCGGCTCTCACAGCCTACCGTATTTTTAGGCCATACGACGGCATCTCACGCCATTATTATACCAAAGTAGCTCTGGCGCTCGCGCAAGAGGTAGAATCAAGCCATGAAAGTCATGCGTTCGCTGCCAGCTTCGCGAGCAGCGTGGAGGAAAAAGAATACAAGCCAAATGCCCCAACAAGCAGAAGCGCAGGCAAGCGGGTCAAAGAACCCACACTTTAGTAGGCAGCACAAGCAACAGGGCCAACCCGGCCAGCTATATGCCGAGCAGCAAACTCGCGCCGGTGCACCAGAGCCAATGGAGGTGGACCCCTCGCTGTCAAGGTTTGGACAGCCAATCCCATTGTCTGATTGCTCAAACGGTAAGACCAGGCAACAAAGGGTCAATCATTTTACCCAAGATGCTGGACAGGGACAGAACTCGTACGCCTTTAATTCTTTAGGGGAAAATCCCTGCTATGAGCTTCCTTATCGATACTGGCACGTCCAAAAATTGCATCAGGCGTGGCCTCCGTCCGGTTAACTCGCAATTCAACTTGCGTTCGATCCATTGCTCAACTACCGTCACACAAAAATGCTTTGTTGCGTTGTTCAACGTAAAATCAACATTCTTCTTTCTACCAGACTTGTTAACCTATGATGGGTTAATCGGCGATTTATTAGCTCAGGCTGGGACGTCACTCTGTTTGGCCTCCAGTCAGCTCAAATGGGGTACGGAAGTAGAGAAAATCTCTTTCCACAAATGCGCTGACGTCAACTTCACCGATGTGGATTGCTCAGAAGTGCCCGCTTCAGTGCGGAAGGCTTTTCGAAAATTACTAAAGACCAGAAAAAAGGCTAATGCAGACCCAATTGAGGCCCTGCCATACAATACTTCGGTGGTTGCCACCATCAGAACAGTGAGCGAAGAGCCAAGCTTTACCCATAGCCGACTTCGTCAATAAGGAGATCCAAGATCTTCTAAGAAACGGCATAATTCAAAAATCGGCATCCCCCTACAACAACCCCATATGGGTAGTAGATAAAAAGGGCACCGATGATGCGGGCTACCGCAACAAGCGCTTGGTGATAGACTTTCGCAAACTCAACGAGCGAACCATTCCCGAAAAATACCCAATGCCGAATATATCAATGAGGTTAAGCAATTTCGGCAAAGCTCGCTATTTTTCGAGGATCCTCAAATCCGGACATCATCAGTTCGTGCTAGCGAAACGTGATCGCAAAAAAACTTCTTTCTCGGTAAACGGGGGAAAATACGAGTTCAAGAGACTGCCTCAGGAACGCCGCCGGCATCTTCCAGCGAACGATCGATGATATCTTACGGGAACAAATAGGCAAATTTTGCTATGTTTATATTGATCACGTGATCATCTTCTCGCAAGACGAGGAGGCTCACATCAAAAATGTAGAGTGGGTGTTAAAGAGCCTATAAGAAGCGAACATCATAGTATCGGTCAAGAAATCGGGTTTTTTTTAAGAAAAGTGTGAGTTTTCTTAGGTTCATAGTCACCAGTAACGGTGCAGCAACGGACCCAGAAAAAGTCAAGGCCATAAAAGAATTCCCCAGAGCCCAAGACGGTATTCGAAGTCAGGTCGTTTCTGGGCCTCGCGACCTACTATAGATGTTTCATCAAAGACTTCGCTTCTATAGCAAGGACCATTTCGAACATACTAAAGGGGGGAAAATGGAACAGCTAGTAGGCATAGATCGAGGAACATTCAGGTGCGTTCCTCTGAGTCCCAGAGAGAGGCGTTCCAAAAGCTGCGCAATATATTGGCGTCAGAAGACATCATGCTCAGCTACCCCGACAATAAGAAGCCATTTGATCTAACGACCAAAAAGGGCCGCCCTATAACAATGACTTCAAGGACAACTACGCGAATAACGAGCGGGAGTTATTGGCCATCGTTTGGGCCCTGGCTAAACTCCGGCATTACTCGTATAGAGTAAATTATATAAATATCTTCACTGACCATCAGACTTCAACATTTTCTGTGTCGGAATCAAACCCGAACGCCAAAATAAAGAGGTGAAGGGCCCGCATAGACGACTTTAATGCTCGACTATTTTACAGGCCCAGAGAACCTGGTAGCGGACGCCTTGTCCAACCAGTAGCTTAATGTGCTGAAAAAAGAAGAGCCCGAATCTTGCGCAGTAACGATTCACAGTGAGATATCTCCCACCCACACAATCCATAGACAAGCTGTTAAACTGCTTCCAGAACCATATAATAGTAGAGGAAGCACGTTTCTCGTCTAATAATACCTTTATTCTATTCGGGAATAAAAGGCGCCACACTGTTAACTTCGTCTGCAGGGAGTCTTTATTAGACAAACTAAAGCATGTATTGTCGGAATACTACTTCTCCAAAATGGCCAAGCTGGCCAACAAGAAATGTTGCACATACATATTTTATATACTGACAAAAAGTTTTTCCTCACTTGCGTTTTCTAAATTTGCCATCGTACAACCTATCGCCTCGAGAACTATTGAAGACCTGAAGCACTGCTTCAGCTTATGAACTTTTTCCCGAGGGCAAAGACTATTTATTGCGACAACGAATAATTTATTGTTGAAGTCGCACACGATCGTGTCCATGCTTTTACATTGGTGTAAGCATTACAAACGCACCACCTCTGCACAGTACCTCCTACGGACACAGGTGGAGCGTTTTCACAGCACGTTGCTGGAGCTAGCCGGGTGCATAAAGATAGACAAGGGCGTAGATGATACGGTCGAAATACCCAATATACCCAATATAATAAGTCGATTCACTAGGTAATCAACAGGAGACCGGCTGACATCGTCCTAACTCACCCTGATGAGCCACCGGTAGAGATCCACAACAGAATCCATAAAGCTCAAACCACGCTAAGGGCCAAAACGCCTCGCAGCAGAATAGGGTACTCGAAGTTGGCGAAAAAGTGTTGGTAAAATCGAACCGAAGACTCGGCAACAAGCTCATTTGCGGGAATAGAGCTGCAGAAGCGGACATGGGGACCACGGTCCTTATTGAGGGGAGGGTGGTCCACAAGGACAATTAAAAATGACGCGCTCAGTAGCGAATTTTAAACTTTTTAAATTATTGGGTTCCCCCTTGTCTACAGAACAGAAAAATCAACCATTTAAACTTTCACACGCGAACAATAGGCAAATAGAAATCAATACCAAAATCCAGAGTCAAATCAATAAACTAATTGCCACCAACTTAACTTAATCCTCAAGACAGCAAGAGTCCCAAATTGACACCGGTCAATTGTAGGAAACATTGCTCTCGAGAAATAGAATGCTCATTCTGCAATCCAAATACGCATTACACTTTATCATCAAATTTCCGGTAATTAAGTTCGCTTGTAAGAAAATTACTATTGTCCCCGTCAGTCACGAAGGAGCCATGCTACGTTTAGACGATGGCGTTATCGCAGAGTGCAACAACGAGATCTACACCGTCAAAGCTTGTACCGCATCAACCACCTTCTGCCAGCTATCATCATAAAGCTCATGCGCGAGAGAACTTCATGCAGGCGGCGCGGCGCACTGCGATATAACCCAGCAGCCTGGATTCCATCACCTATGTAGATGAGGGGATCGTCATCATCAACGACAAGGCCGCCAAGGTGCAAGTGGAAAACGGCTCTAAAATCTGGGTGCATGGTACCAAAGACACTAGAATAACAAGATGCGTAACGCCATACGATTTTTTGGCACACAATTTTTTGGCCGTGGCTCTAGAGGTGGCTCCAGGCTCTCTCGAATTTTTGTTAGAGAGCGAGAGAGCGAAGAGCGCTACAGCGAACAGCTCTACGCATACAGTGATAGCAGACAACTTTATGTGTGCACACGTATGCTCATGCATTGTAAATTTGACAAAATATGCCCTTCACCTCAGAAGTTCTTAGACTTTAAATCTATATTATTTTTGATCAATTGGCACCATGCGAAAAATTCTTGTTTTGCATTGCCTTAACGTTATTATTATTTGAAAATAGATTAGAAATAGCCAAATCTATGTACATAATATCACAAAAATAAATTTCAAAAATGACTTTATATAAGAATATTTGTCATTAGAGTATTCATCTTGCGGCGTGTGAAAAAATAATAAGGCAATGATTGTTGAGTGCTTGTGTCCGCACTTCGTGCCTCAAGATATGAACAAAGCAAAGACACTAGAATAATTCTAGTGTCTTTGATATTACTTTTGCAATAAACAGTTATCATATTTAATTATTTAGTATATTTATTAATGCATTTGACTTAATATGATGTAACATTAACATTAAAAGTGTTTCATAAAAAATATTTCGCTTTTAAAAAATTGTCAGATGAGAGACAAATTAGAATTAAACATAAATATAAATGTGTAAACGGTAGCTAATTCGAGCGGCGATTTTAACAAACAAATTTAAAAAGCTTTTTTTAAAAATTTTTTTATTTTATCATATTGCTAGGAAATTGGCAAAAACTACCCTAATATGTACCATGTAAATTCGTTTCTTCGATCAGAATTGATTTCGGCCCGAAAATCGTCTTCTAGCACAACACGCACACTTATACGCGTTCTCGTCTCTTGATTTTACTCATACAAGCAAGCAAATTATATTTTTAGATTTCTTACGCTCTCATCGGGAGTGAGCGGAAAGAGAGTAATTTTGGCCGTCACCAAAAAAGTGGCTGCATAGTGCCAAACCAATGTATGGCCGTTACGCATCTTGTTATTCTAGTGTCTTTGATGGTACGCACCTTGTTACATGCCGTCATCAACGGAACCCTGTACGTCAACCAGAACGGGGTCCAAAACAGAGTACCGGGGTTAGCAAGATTCCCTCTGTTGAACGTCACCTCCCACCAAAGCTCAGTCTCCCGTACCCGCATCGCCCGAATGAACGTAGAGTATGTGAAATACGGCAACAAAGGCATTCTGCAATGTAAGCATTAGGCCGGATTTCGTTACGTAGCCGGCAAACACTGCCTATTTGGGTGGCCGCTACGAATATGAAACCGCAACCATTTGTTTTGTTTTCATTTTAGCTCTTAATTTGCATTCTTGTATTCGTATATTTATATATATATATATATATATATGTATATATATATCATACATATATACATATATATATATAATATATATATATTCGTACAGCAGCACTTGCACTGCTCAATAAAGTTTTTCAAAAGTTACTCCGTCGTGTATTTGTGAAGCCACCGGCGTCCGGAAATCGACGCTAAATACTATAAACATAACACCAGGAAACTGGTTAATTTGTACATATGTACATGTTGATTGGGTAAAAAAAACTCAATGTGGACCGAGTATTATGTAACAAATAAGTCAAAGCAGAATAATGTAAATACATGCCTACATATCGCATTTTAATCAATATTTATGGAGTAAGCTTGGACATATAATGTTTAAAATCCATCCTTTGGAACACCCAACTCTGTGTTGCTCCATTTCCTTGAGTTAGGATAATCAAATTCCCCCTGTGAATAATGTTTTAATATAATGCTTTATATATATATACATATATGTATATATTAACTCTCTTACCGTTATATGGTCAGGTTCATGCCATAAGTGCCAGATTACCCACCACCACATAGCTCCTCCAACAGTTAAAGCACCAATTTTAGTTGCCTTTGAATGGGGAGGGGGGCCATTGCGGTAAGATACCCTAAAATAGTAATGTAACTTAAAAATGAAATATAATTGGATAGGTTTAACTTACACATGACTTTTCCTTTGAATTATGTCACGACCTAAGATCGTACGGTGAAAACACCCGATTGAAGATCCCAATCTAAGAGCAAAGCTCATCGTCTGCTCGAAATTAGTTTGAAGAAACCTAATAAAACTACTATTATTAAACTTGATATTTTGGCAAATAATTTAATGTTTTCGGGATAAAAATGCCTACTGCGGTATTTCCCCAACTAAATGTGTACCCTGTCCATATTTGTAGCATCAATGAATAATAAAAGGTTCCCAATAGTACAAGTTTGTTTTTGACATTTAAGGGTGTTCCAGAACTTGCGTCAAACGGACTTAATATTATACGAAATAACGCCTTTCAATCTTTTTAATCCCTCTAACCTTATTAATTTGTATTGAAGGATACTGTGATCCACAAGATAGCCTTTTAAAATTAACATACATAAGTTTTCAACCAGATTCAACTCACGTTTGTTGGCCCATGTTGCCACGCCCACCCTTTTTCGATATTTTTTCGTAATTTTTTTAGTCGCTCAAATTTATATCGATTTGCAAAAAAAACTTTTGACACTCTAACGCCGTCACGCCGCCAAGCCGGTCACGCCGACACTTGAACAATTTTTAAATTTTTTCTCATTTTATTTCCCAATATCTTTCGATATCCCACAAAAAGGATGAAGTTTCGCCTTCGCATTCACACTAGCTGAGCAACGGGTATCTGATAGACGGGGAACTAGACTATAGC
Organism: Drosophila melanogaster; assembly: GCF_000001215.4. Classification (NCBI taxonomy): domain Eukaryota; kingdom Metazoa; phylum Arthropoda; class Insecta; order Diptera; family Drosophilidae; genus Drosophila; species Drosophila melanogaster. The sequence goes on along the minus strand of NT_037436.4, from coordinate 24,926,623 downwards.
TTGTTTTGTAACTTGTTTTTGTATCGTCTCCTAGCGACAACAGAGAACCATATAGCGACAAAACAGTTTCTATAAGATTTTTCAAGAATAATTCGTACTGATGCGATATTTTCGGAAGACTAAACAATGTATATATTCATTATGATAAGACATTCGTTACATTTTTGTAATTGCTCTCGGTGACTTGGTAAGCTTTAAATGTTCCTTAAGCTTCACCAGAGAGACAAAAAAATAAATGGTTAAATTTTTCGATAAGTAAAATGCTGCCGTGAGGGGTATTTAATAAGCCGGGAACTCAACATAGCGTTTTTCTTTGACATGTGTTTGTTTACAGTGCCACTGTCTCCCTTGAGCCTAAAGGTAAGTGGCCTAGCTTTGGTAGCGAAGTCTTTGACAAAACATCTGTATTACCTGGCGAACCCTAAAATAGACCTGAGACTAAAAAACTTTATTGGTTCAATGTACCTTAGGATGGTTTTATCTATTCCGGGTTTATTTTTACTCCGTATCTCCACTTTCCTTGAAGAATTTATTTTTTTCTGGTGCTGGCTTTGCACAGGCATTTAAGAAATGTGTCCATGCATATTACGTGGTTGCTGCTGATTTTCGGCGAAAATTTTTACGTCGTATACTAGACGAAGCAAACTGTTTGGAAGTGCCGTTTGGGAGATCCTTTCTGAATTTTTGTAGTGATACATTGATACATGTGTTTAATTTCTGTGTTAACAAAATCTGCTGCTGCGATGGAATAAGGTTATAATTTCGAAAATACGAGCTCGTAACTCTCCGTGCGAATTGTAGCAATGGTTTGTCAGTCTGTCGGTATGAATGTCGAGATCTCAAGAACTATAAAATCTTGAAGGTTGAGATTCAGACGCAGCGCATGTTTGTTGGCCGATGTTTCCACGTCTACTCTGACAATCCGAACAAAACAGCCACGCCCATATTTTTGAAAAATGCGTTGATATTTTTTCACATTTTTATTAGTCTTGTAAATTGCAATCGACTTGCAAAACAAAATCTCAGTCCAGTATCCCAGTAAAAACTAGGAATTGACTCCTCTATGTGTTATGGTATGTCGCACTGCGGTTCGGTCCTACAGTTACTACAGTTGCAAAAGGCAAACAGTGCCACGCCCCATCAAAAATATGTTCCTAGAGGCAGATGGTAAGCGTCTCGTTTTCCTGTAAAAATAGACAATATTTGGTTTGATAATTCGAAGTTGTTTTCTCCTTTTATTAATTAAACGGAAATAAGTTGAGATAACACCCGAGAGCACAGAACTTATGGGCTTGGTATAAATCGATTGATAAGCACGAACGGCAGTGGTATTTTCTGGGCCCAAAGAAGATCCATTAGGAGAAGATCGTCGAATGGAACCCCTCGAACTGTATTCATTAATCTACACCCTCGAGACTTTTATTGAAACTTATTAAAATTTATGATTTGGCCACGAGGCACGAGCTCAAATGCCAAAACATCATAAATACGTCAGTGACTCAAATGCCAAAACATCATAAATACGTCAGTGACTCGTAGGAAAATCACCAAGTTCAACGAATTAATATGTAAATGTTAATTCTAATACACACTGGCATCCTAGAATTTTCAAAGCTCGACATTGATAATTACAATTTAAAGTATGGAATAATCATTGAACGTGTCAGGTTCCTGGTTAATTCGAAACGGTTGTTAAGTGTACTAAAGTTTGTGGAAATTAACAGACCATCAAAAGTTTCCTGGCGCCCAAAGGCCGCTAAATACCTAAAAAAAATGTAAGATCCAAGGTTTCTAATTAGGTTACGCGCGGTTGGAAAAAGCTGTATATGTACTTATATACAAAAAGTGGGTCGCGAAAAGTAGCTTAAATAATTGGGTCCTCAAACAAATGACGCCAAAGCTAGAAATCGAGAATCAGCATTGGGAACCGACCCCAAAAGGCACGTCCCTCGTTGGTTGTGATCTAATAACTCCAAAGATGATTATTGAGCTTCCATACTGTGCTATATGCACTATCTCCCTACTCGTTAAAGCTATCACAAAACTCGGGTTTTCGTTCGGATATAGTTGATCCTTTATAATTTTTGCTATTTCGTTGGCTGAAAATTCGATTGGCTCATGTGGTGTTTGGTTGTCGTCTGTTAGCGTCTGTAATACAAACGAACTGGTAGCATGGTTCGGCTGGAACCCTCCGCACATGTTGAAGGTGCGTTGCGAATGTGGTAGCTCTCTTTTTATCGCTTCGGACCCATCCACCTGCGATGGTTCTTATAGGTGAAATAGTTTCTGCCGGGGTAGTTAAACTGCGATGGGCTATCCATAGTAAGATTTTATTGCTGGATGTTGATAATTGTTTTATATAGCGACGTTGGGCGTTTTTCTCGTTTTGTCAGGGTGAATTGGAGAGTTTACGTGAAGCATTTATTAGTCTTTGGTTTGCGAATTGCGATCTATGGACTTGCCACTCCCGTCGCATCCGTCGTTTTTTAAGAACGAGCCGCTCGATGGCAAGGTTTGTCATCCTAGGGCTGCGAGGTGCACTGCCAATTTTTGGTGTAGAGATGCGGGCAGCTGGAGCTAAGACAGTGTCGAGAGTATTTGGTGCGGATTCAATATCGGCGTCAGAGTCAAGCCTTGGATTCAGCGCGATATGTGAGCTTATATATTTTCTGTACTTGATCCAGTTTGTTCTTGTTGATGTTAATCTGCTAATCTGCTTTGTAGTCTCAGTGCATTGGATGGCGTTCAGTATTAAGAGGACTGGCGAGTGGTCAGATGATAGATCCGGAAGGGATTCGACACTAATGAGGTTTCGACGGATGTTTTTGGTGATTGCAAAATCGATCAAATCAGGAATTATGTTCGGGTCGGTAGGCCAGTATGATGGTCTGCCTGAAGAGACGTAGTCAAGATTTCTATTTACATTTATGACGGTGTCATACAACTGTTTTCCTTTAGGGGTGACGAGGCGTGATCCTGCAGAATTAAATGGTCCCCCAGAGTGTTGAAGAAGTCCAGAAAGTCCAGAAATTGTTATATATATTATAACGTGGGGGACAGTATACCGTTACTAGGGTAAGATTGCCTCTTCCTTGTTGTACGTTTATAGATGTGGCCTGCATGTACAGTTGCGGTAACAATAATAGCACCATAAGCACATTTCGTGCTTGTCCCAGCGTTTCTCTATTTTCTGACACTTTTTCATCATTTTACTCAGAATCTTAATATTTGGTTGCGTGACCTTTGTTGGCAATGACAGCCGCGCGTCGTCCTGGCATGGAGTCCACCAAGTCCTGGCACCGTTATTGAGGAATTTTGCTCCATGGATCCTTGTTATTATTGGGTTTGGCTTCGGAAACCTTTTTTTTCACGTCCGCCCAAAGGTTTTCGATTGGATTCAAGTCGCGTGACTGAGCAGGCCCGTTCATTCCTCGGATCGATTTCTGCTATAACCAATTTCGAGCTTTCTTGCTCGTGTGTTTTGAGTCCTTATCCTGTTGAAATGTCCAAACCAACGGCATTTCATCCCTGGCATATGGCAGCATCACATTTTCCAGGATATCTGTGTAAATGTGCTGATCCATGATGCTTTGAATCTAATGGATCGGACCTACTCCATAGTATGAAAAACACGCCCATACCATTATGTTTGATCCTCCGTACTTTACCGCCTTAAAAGTGAAGCGAGGATTATATTCAGTTCGTGGTGGACGCCGAACATAAGACCAAGAGCCTTTCCCACCAAACAACACAATTTTGGTCTTATCTGACCACAAAATGTTGTGCCACTTCTCCACAGGCCAGGCCTTGGGAATCTTGGCATATTCGATTCGCTTTGCCACATGCTTAACAGTCAAAAGCGGGAATTTCTTGGGCTGCACGCATTAAGGTTGTTTTGTCCTAAGCGTTTGCGAACAGTTTCCACGCTTTCAGCTATCTGAAGCTCAACCTTCACTTCCGTAGCCGGCTTAAAAGGCTCCTTCTTGCCTTGCCGAACCAAGACCTTGATCTCCACGTTGGACATTTAGGGCTTTCTTCGCCGTGTTTCGTTCATTTCGACAAACAGCAGTGCTTTGCGGATCATTTTGCTTGAACAATTGACAATGCGACCAATTTCAGCGTATTTTTTACCTTCAGAGATCATGTTTTTAATCAAATTTCTTTTTTTTGACGGTACAATGCTTTCCGCGACCCATAACTAGAGAATTTTTGGTCTTCGTTTGGAAAAAATTCAATTAAAACCTTTAATACAACTCTTCTTTCAAACTTTGTCGAAAAAAAACCCAAACCAATCACTCCTATTAATGTTATTCAGCAAATACGTGGTCAGTGCTATTTTTGTTACCGCCTCATTTCGCACACTTTTGCAGCAAGTGCCCAAAAACAAAAAGAACCGTTACATTGAGAGACTAAAAATTTCTTGCTCAGAGAGCCAACATATGGTACTTATTATTCATGCAATCTGACTTTAAAAAATATAAACATTTAAGAATTTTTTTAGGAAATGAACTTTACACCTGCAGTAGTGCTATTATTTTAACCGCAGCTGTAATTAGTTGCAAACTCGCTAGAATGGTGGTGTTTGATGCGATTTCTAATCAGGATACCGGTTCCGCCATGTGCTTTTCCGTCTGGATGATTCCATACAACTTCCGCTTATTTGGAACCGTATCATGACGTCAATTGAGCTATTTTCAAGTTTATGCCGTGAAACGCCGTTGGCGTTCTACAATGATATTCGTAGGGAAACCATTGATTATTTTGAACGTTGTGATATTAGCATCTCCATGAGGATTGGTGGCGCATGAGGTCTTGCATGATAGTCCGCATGAAGGACATGAATTCAATGATATTCATGCTGCAAAGTATGCATCATGGTTTCCATATTGCTTTGTTGTTGCGTCGGTAGTCGAGGATTCGGTGTCGGATCAATTTGGGCAGTATGTAGAATGGTTGTCGTAGTGCTAGGTTTAGTAAGTCCCGATTTCAGGACGTTTGCGAAAGTCAAATTTTGTGAGGTGATCCCCGGGCCAAATGAGGATCTCTTTGCGGTTGAGAAGAATACGTCTGGGTTTACTTCTGCGGGTTTAAGTGTAGATTGTTTATTATGGAGGCGAGCAGAGTCATGAAGCTCTCCACAGATGACACAAACTGGACGCAATGTGCAGTATGCTCTTGCCATGGCCATATTCTTGACAGTTCGTGCATTGGACTGGGCCTTTACGCTTCTGTGGTTCTTCTACGGTAATTCTACGATGCAGAAGAAACTGTAGCTTGTAGATTGGGTGCACTTCGTTTTTCCGGATGGCTTTAGTGTCAGGTTTCAGCTCAGAATTTTGAAGGTTTTTGCTTTAAAACCCTTATCATTAATACTTCAGGCTTCAGAACGACTTGAAGGCCCTTCCTACTTTAAAGTTGATAGATGTAGTACTTTTTGTGGTTTTCGTTTGAGTATTTTGCAAGGGTCCTAAAGCTCTCTTCGGTTTTTACTAGGACCTTAGTTTCGTGGATGCTGCCCTTTTTTGGGGGTATTATGTGGAAGTTGTCTTTGCCAACAAGTTAAATTATTTTGTTTACAAAAACATTCGATCTTTTCTTTCGAATGTATATAGGTGGGGGTTTTGGCCTCATCAGTGCTGGTTGGTAGATCCTCATCGTTATCTGCCAGTATTCCAAATCTATTGGTATACTCTTGGGTCTCAATTCGCTGACTTAGATTGTTCCGATTAATCTTTTTTTTGTTTCCCGCCGCAGAATTTTTTTGCTTAAGTGTTGGCGAAGCGGTAGCGTTTGGTTCTAGTGTTTTTGTTTTGATCGCAGTTTTTGGCACACATAAGTCGGTAATTGTAGCTGCTAATTTTGCTTGCAATGCAAATGCAGGTGAGGTTGTTGCGGTTGTTGTTGTTGCCGATGCGATTACCGTTGTAAGAGAGGCAACCGTGCTGGTGTGCGTATTTGGAAGAGTACTGGTATGCTTTTTGGTTATTTCATAAGAATAGTAATTTCATCACTGTGGTTATATTGCATCAGCCTATATTCGCACTGCGAATGGTTCTTGTAGTTCTATAGCTCTGAGGACAACCGTTGTTAGGTTGTCATGCACAAAAAAGAAATGGTAAAAAGCTAGATCAGTCGAATATTTGTGATACCGTTCAATTCGGCAAAATCAAGTAAGCATGTATGTACATATGCCTTTGTGTTGCGCCGCTTGTAAAACCCTTGCGACGTCGACGCATCACTGTACATTGGCTGCCGCCAAGAGCTGTTGTCGCGCCAGAGTGACATACAATTAACACTAAGCACCGGGAAACAGGGATACGAAGAAACTGCGTAACGGACACACACATACTGGTTTTCTTTTATTTTGGAATAGAATACACACATACAATACACAGTCAAACATAGATACATATACATAGTATCACAAAATATAATAAAATATATTATTACATTGATATACAAACGAAAACAAAACAAGCCAAACACCCAAAATTTTCACTACACAAAAAGTATAACATAAAGTACATAAATATTAATAATATACCTATTTATACTTCACATATCATTACACATACCATAGCCATACCCCAATATATAAGTATTTGCGATTAATTGCAAACAAAAATACAGATTTCTTCGCAATACACGTAAATGTTAAGAAAAAAAGACAACACTAGTAACTCAGTTAGGGGCAGATTAAGGCTAAGAGGCGGACGTAGTCTATCTGAGATAAGGGAAGCGACAGGAACAAAAGAAAAAGAACAGTTGGTTCAATGCCAAGACAATAATCCCACCAACGCTATGGATTCCGGTAAGGCCACAGGGCCACTAAGTCCTACCGTTAATGCATCAACAAACACAAACCTGAACCTACAACAACTACTAACCCTTGTACATCAACTACCAACATATGAAGGCCCACCTGACAATCTTGATAGATTTATAGACAGAGTAGATCAGCTCCTTTTGTTAGCCTCATCAGTGGACCAAACAACAGGAGGACAGTACTTACTTGGAACTATCCGTGACAAAATTAAAGGCAGGGCAGACGAAGCCCTGAAAGTCTGCGATGTACTCCTTAGTTGGGATGACATCAAAACAAACCTCAAGGGACTATACTCTAGCAAGAAAACAGAAGAAATGCTTGTTAGATAGCTACGCCGTTTTCGCTTGTACACTGTTGAATTCTTTTTGCACACCACGCACTGCGATACTAGAACCACTTAAAAAAAAAAATAATAAAAAATAAAAACAAAAGCAATAAATTAATTCAAGAAATATTTTATACATATATATATAAACAGAAAATAATAAGAAAAAACAAGGAAACAACAAAACAATCAACAAGCCTCTAAAATACACTCTATTGAATACTTACTTAATTCATGCATTACAGTTAAAGTCGAAAACAAAAAAAAAAAAAACTTTAAAGGTCGAAAGGAAGCACAGCAGCACTACACGAATGACATACAATTAACACTAAACACCGGGAAACAAGGAAAAGAGGAAACTGCGTAACGGACACTCACATACAGGTTTTCTTTTATTTTGGAAACAATACACACATATTATAATACACATTCAAACATAGATACTTATACATAGTGTTGATCCTGTGTGAGTTCCCGCGTAATACGCACGTCTTTTTGCATATCTATGACATGCAAAGGAGGAGAGCGGTAACCCCATCCAACCCGGGGGTCCTGGCAAATATTGTAGGGGATCTATTTCCAAAGCAGACCAACAGAGGCAGCCCCTGCCCCAGATTTCCCGTGCGTCACAGAACTTGAAGTCGTCGAGGCAGCCAAGCGCATCAAACCCAACAAAGCTCCTGGACTAGATGGTATTCCTGGAGCTGTTATTAAAGCAATGGCGCTGGGTAGACCTGACATCTTCAGGGCCACCATCCAGCAATGTCTTCTGGACGGAATCTTCCCAACAAGGTGGAAAAGCCAGAAGCTAGTCCTATTGCCGAAAGGCTAGGCAGGTGTTCCCCAACGGTTGGTACTTGGACCAATCCTGTGAAACATCATGTACGATGGGATCTTGGGCATCAACATGCCCGTGGGACTAGAGGTGCACTGATTTGAAGACGATTTCAGCAGATAAATGTAACATTACGATTGGAGCTGCCATCCACTGGCTCGAGAAAGCCAGACTAGCAATAGCGGCTCACAAGACCGATGTAGTCCTACTAAGCAACAGGAAAAAGGTGGAGAATATGTAAGACTCTGTCAATGGCCCTAAAGTACCTGGGTGTACACAGACTGTCGCCAGCAAGAACGCAGGAGTCACAGCTTCTTCATTGGCTAAACTCATGGCCAACGTCATTGGCCCAAGATATCCGGCCAGGAAACTCCTGATGGTGCTAGCAATGTTTCGCTGCTATACGCTTCACCAATCTGGAGCAATGCCACTAGCAGGAGTCATACCAAAGGAGCGCGTTATGTGCTACGGTCCATGGCCCTCAGTCTCATTAGAGAATTCAGCACTTTATCCGAAGACGCGGGACTAGCTCTGCCAGGCTTGCCGCCAATAGATCTGGATATCAAGGCTCGCAGCCTAATGCGAGGTGGCGCTTCCCGGCTAGAGGCACACGAGTGGCTGCTGGGTAAGTGGCAGAACAGATGGCAAACATCGCAACGGTTGGCGGTTTGGGCAGAGTGCCAACACAAAGCTAACCCAGTTCCTCACGGACCATGGCTGCTCTCGGGCCTATCTACTCTGGTTCCGCCACTCACAGTCAGCCCAATGCTTGTTCTGCGTCGATTGAGAGGAAACAGCAGAGCATGTGCTAATGCACTGCTCCAGATTTGCGATGGAGAGGGAGCAGCTAAAGACGCTGTCAGGTACCCCGTTCCGCCCTATTGGCTTGTTCGCGGCTATGTTGGCGAACAGCGAGGCATGGTCTAACACAGCCACATACGGACGGTAGGTGGTATCTGTACAAAATTTTAATTTTCCTCCCGTAAGTCTAATAATAAAAAAAAAAAAAAACGGTACCGCACAAGAAGTCAGATTTTTATTGATTTGATATATTGATTTATTTTATTCTATAAAAAGTACAAGATGAATTTTAACCTCACTTAAAAATTAATATCTTTTCATGGTGCAGTCTTGCTTCCCGCTCCTACTGATCACTTAGTTTAATTCGCTCGTACCTGGTAATGTGCACTCCTTCTCGTCATGGAACTCCATCAGCTCCTGGGTACACTTCCTCCACGACGGCGTTCCTCCATTTTCTTTCCGTTGTCGCTCCTCAGTCTAGCTCCCGGCCCATAGTGGATCATAAAATTCCCCATTGTGATGATGCAGGCATCTGTTCACAAATCGTGGACCATCTCTATGTGGATACCCCTAGTCGTTAGATAAGTATATAGCGCGACCCACCTTTTCTCCTCTTATTGTCCGTCATTTGCAACGGTCCAAAGTAGTCCGCGCCAGTGTAATTAAGTGGCCATCCGTTGGCCTGAAGTCTGTCCTCTAGCAAATGACCAATTAGTGTTGGAATAGTTTGCGCTCTCCGGAGTTTCATGGCTGTTGGTCATAAGCCTCCGTAAGAGCCTTCTCAAATTTGTTATTCAAAACTTTGTTTGGATCGCCCTGATGGTCGTATCTAGGTTTTGGTTCATCTTCATCTTTCCATGGTAGTGACCGGTAAACTTCTCCGTCACTCCGTGCTTTCGCGAAAGTATGATTGGACGCCGCGTGCTAACTGGCGACATCAATTCTTCCACACGCACATCGTAATAAAAAAGACTGCACTTCTCCAGTTCGTCACTCCGTGGACGCGTCCGTCGAATAAACGAATGCAGTGGTCATGGCCAGTTGCTTGTAGCTCGAAAACCTTTCCAGACATATAAAACGGTTTCCGACAAATTGCATGTACCATCACGTTGATTACCTTAATTGCCTGACCAACTTCCCCATTTGATTCAACCATGTTTCAATTTGACTCATAAGCCTTGCGGTCAACAACCCTTTTACCTTCTGTTTAGTATATAACTATATATTTGAGTTATACTACAAAATTAACCTGCAGAACGCGCATTTACATATATATTTTACTTTATATATACATTTTTATTCCTTTGGACTTCAACCCCGACGGACGTGTTTTTAACAGAGCTCCAGTTAATATCAAAGTTTAAGTGCAAAATTCAAGTCATGTAAAAGCGAAAAGACGGTAACACTTATGTGACTTATATGTGTTAAGACCGTGTATATCTCTGTGAACAAGATAAAAAAAAAAAAACAAGTGAAAACAATAAACAAAACAAAAATATGAGCGGATCCGACGCTCAAAATCAGAAGCGAGAGCTTCAAGCTTAACAAAACAAAAAACAACTCCTACCTCTCACCCACATATCAAACCACACAAACAATTATCAAAGCATACACCCTCAAAGCAAAGACCCTAGAATAACAAGATGCGTAACGCCATACGATTTTTTGGCACACGATTTTTTGGACGTGGCTCTAGAGGTGGCTCCAGGCTCTCTCGAATTTTTGTTAAAGAGCGAGAGAGCGAAGAGCGCTACAGCGAACAGCTCTTTTCAACGCACAAAGTGATAGCAGACAACTGTATGTGTGCACACGTATGCTCATGCATTGTAAATTTGACAAAATATGCCCTTCACCTCAGAAGTTCTTAGACTTTAAATCTATATTATTTTTGATCAATTGGCACCATGCGAAAAATTCTTGTTTTGCATTGCCTTAACGTTATTATTATTTGAAAATAGATTAGAAATAGCCAAATCTATGTACATATTATCACAAAAATAAATTTCAAAAATGACTTTATATAAGAATATTTCTCATTAGAGTATTCATCTTGCGGCGTGTGAAAAATTAATAAGGCAATGATTGTTGAGTGCTTGTGTCCGCACTTCGTGCCTCAAGATATGAACAAAACAAAGACACTAGAATAATTCTAGTGTCTTTGATATTACTTTTGTAATAAACAGTTATCATATTTAATTATTTAGTATATTTATTAAGTCATTTGACTTAATATGATGTAACATTAACATTAAAAGTGTTTCAAAAAAAATATTTAGCTTTTAAAAAATTGTCAGATGAGAGACAAATTAGAATTAAACATAAATATAAATGTGTAAACGGTAGCTAATTCGAGCGGCAATTTTAACAAACAAATTTAAAAAGCTTTAAAATTATAATAGTCAGGGCGCGAATTTTAAAAAAATTTTTTATTTTATCATATTGCTAGGAAATTGGCAAAAACTACCCTAATATGTACCATGTAAATTCGTTTCTTCGATCAGAATTGATTTCGGCCCGAAAATCGTCTTCTAGCACAACACGCACACTTATACGCGTTCTCGTCTCTTGTTTTTACTCACACAAGCAAGCAAATTATATTTTTAGGTTTCTTACGCTCTCAGCGGGAGTGAGCGGAAAGAGAGTAATTTTGGCCGTCACCAAAAAAGTGGCTGCATAGTGCCAAACCAATGTATGGCCGTTACGCATCTTGTTATTCTAGGGTCTTTGCTCAAAGTGATGGAAGAGCGTGATCTTGCTCTCCAGCATTGAAGAGACCCAACAATTACTCTCAGCACAGGAGCGCAGAATGTGCGCCAAATCCATCTGCACGTGCACCAACAACAACTTTCGCTATACCAATAAACACACACTCAACTCTCCCGCTTACAGCAATTACGCTCTCAGCTCTCCCACTCTCAACTCTTCCGCCCTCAGCAACTTCAGAAACCAATACCACAACTGCAGCAACTATAGCAACAACAACAACAGTTTGCTATGCTTCAAAGCCGATATGCTCTTCTTCAGCGAATATTATAACGCCCCCAACCTCAAAACCCTCTCCAACAACAATAAACAAAACTCAATCCTCTCTCCCAAACCAACAAACTACAAACTGCAAAAAATATGGACATACAAAAAATTACTGCACCAAAGACCCTACTTGTGTAAAGTGCGCTGGAAAAAACAGCTCATCATCCTTTATTATTAACACAATATCGGACAGAACAAGCATTGAATGTGCACTATGCAGTGAAAACACTGCCAACTATAAAGGTTTTACGGTGAAAAAAGCACTGCAAATTCAAAAATACCCAACTCTTCGGAAAAAAATACCTGTAACAGAAACAACACATCAAACGACATAATACAGTACAACAAATAATGTAGTAAGCTTAAAGACGCCATCTTTATCTTAAATGAAAATCAAGTAACTAGCCATCAAACCAACTCAACAACTCAACCTACTCTTGTACCTGATGATATAGAGCCTGCTACAACTCAATTAAACAAACTGTACATAATGATTTTGACGAACTTAAACAAATGATGAAACAATAAATAGCCCAAATGACAAATATAATGAACATTTTCACGCTTTTATTATCTAAACTTGACAAATAAACATCTAACAATCGCCATCTGGAATGCTAACGGACTCTCACGCCATTTACTTCAACTAAAAACATTCTTAAAAAAAAAGCAAATTGACGTCATGCTCATTTCTGAAACGCACTCAACTGAAAAAACCTATATAAACATACCTAACTATAATATAATATTAAAAATAGCATCATGTGCATAGAGATCGATGGATTCAACAAAGACTACATACAGGCTACTACTATATCGACCTCAGACACAACGGGTCCAATAAATATATCTGCAGTTTATTGCCCACATAGATTTAAAAATGCAAAAGACCAATACCTCGATTTCCTAAAATCATTGGGAAATCGGTACTTTGCAGGATGTGACTATAATGTCAAAGCACATAACTTGGGGGTAAAGACTTACCAATGCAAAGGGACGTCAACTGTATAAAGCAATAAGAAACAATAATAGCCGTGCTCTGAGCACAGGAGAGCCGACTTACTGCCCAACTGACACAAATAAAGTACGGGATTTAATTGACTTCTGCATTACTAGAAATATAACATGCGAGAACCTAACAATAAAATCATGCCTAGACCTCTCTTCCGACCATTCCCCAATATTAATTACATTACATGGTGGACTAGAAGAAAACAACAACGACTCGCCATTATTTAACCACAAAACAAATTGGAACATGTTTTGCGACATTTTGGAACAGAACATGGAAATAAATATCTCTCTAAAGACAAACAACGAACTGGACTCTGCAGTAGCATATTTAAATGACAACATCATATATGCGGCAACGCAATCGACACCATCTATAAAAATGATCACATTAAAGAAAACTCCCGCTTTTATTAGAGACAAACTTAGGAGGATATGGCAAAGAACTAGGCATCCAGAAGATTAAACAAACTTAATAGAGAGACAGACGAACGCAAGAGAACTCTCAGGGAAGACAAAGATAACCGGCTTCAATACTACCTTAGCAAACTTGGAACTTCCTTATCTACAAACTATTCCCTGTGGAAAGCGACCAAAAAATTGACGAACTCAACTATACACAAGCCACCTATAAAAAGAAATAACAACACATGGGCGAGATCAAACAAAGAAAAAGCAGACACCCTTGCTGAACAAATTAAAACATCATTTACTAATGACATGGACAACGACAATGCTGAGCTTCCAAGACAAATCACCAATTTAAATTGTGCAATTAAAACTATAACAAAGGCAGAAATTAAATCTCACAAATCTCACAAACAAATTAAACAAAAATCTCACAAAATAAATTAAAGACAAGAAAGCCCCCGGATATGATTTAATCGGAGGAAAAATTCTTAAAGAACTGCCGGACGCTATAATCACCTATATTAGAAACTTGTTTAACGGAATCCTTCGATTGCAGTACTTTCCCATAACTTGGAAGGTAGGCCAAATAAAAGCAATTCCAAAACCAAACAAAAACGCCAATACTGTAGGCTGGTACAGCTTATTACCTGTCCTCTCAAAAGTATTTGAAAAAGTCCTATTTAATAGAATCGAGACAATCCTAAAACAAAAAAATATAATACCTCCTCACCAATTCGGCTTTCGGAAGCAGCACTCGACTGTCCAACAGGTCCATCGAGTGATTAACAAAATAACAGACGATTTTGACAAAAAGAAATTTTGCTATGCTGTGTGGATTGGACATTGCTAAAGCATTCTAAATATTGGCCTTATAATAAATTTCTTAAATAATTTAATTATCCAACGGAGTATTATTGGGAGACCTGAAAAATACCTTATCAACAGCAAACTAGTATCGCTACCATCATATTGTAACTGGCGCGGTCGGAAACTGGACTAATGCAACTCCCTTCCATCATAATTGTATTCAAGTGAGTAGAGTGAGAGAACAAAATGCCAATACACATACAGACTACAAAATTCCAATACACATTCAAGTTACGCAAAATAAATAAAATTATCAAATAAATTGTTCAAAAGAATACACCGCAAGAATTAATATGATGCAATAATATACTACAGTAAAATTACATGAGAGATTTTGTTTTTCAAATAAACAAAGAGTGTCTGACCATGTTGAAGTTCAAATAGAACAATTTCATTGATCAGAATATATAAAAAGAGGAAGGAAAAGTGTCTGACCATGTAGGAGTTCAAATAGAACAAATACATTTGTCGGAATATATAAAAAACAAAGAAGACGTCTGGCAATGTATAAGTTCAAATAGAACAAATATATTGGTAAAAATATATCAAAATACACATGTGTCTGGATGCATAAGTTCAAATAGAACAATTATAGTGACCAGAATAAATCTTTAAGTGTAAAATCTTTATGAAATGATTTAAATCAAGAAGATAAAGAAATAACATTTACGTTGTACGTCTAAATATGTTACAAGTGTGTGGTTGAAGCTCGTTGGTGGGAGCATAATAAGCGAACCGTGTCAAACTTGTGTGTAAGTTGGCCTCGACCTGTTGGCTGCATGTAAATTGAGTTCGATATAACGAAATTACGGGTTGCCGACGGTCGAGTACAGGTTCGAAAGCAGCTCAACGGCTACAATACGCTGACGTCGAGCGGTTGGGTTGATGTTCGAACAGATTGCCGACGGTCGAGTACGGGTTCGAAGGCAGCTCAGCGGCTACGAAACATGGAGTGTCATGCGGGTGGGGGATGTTAGCACAAATTGTGCTCGTTGTTTTCTGTTTTAACAACAATTGACACTCGTGATGTGGTTGACTCCCAATCATTACAAACTGATTTAACCGACATTGCTTGTTCAGGGCGAATAACCAATGCGACAACAAGTCATCAGTCAAACTTAAATAATAAAACAAAGAAAATTTTTGCTCCCCCTCTCTAATACATATTGATATACATAAATATACAAATTATAGACATATATTAATGCATCTATAATTACAGTTCTACACGAGGACTATTAATCCATCACCACGACGAATACACTCAACAATCAACAATTAATTAAGTACACATAGACACATACAATTAATTAAGTATACATAATCACACACACAACAATTATATACGCAAAATCACACCCAATATTACATACATATATTTAAGACTTAAACACTCATAAACATAACATACAAACAACACTATATTAAAGATTAAGATTTCTCTAAAGGAAGTAAATGTCTAAGATTGCAAAACTAGAAGTAGGACTCGTTTGAGTGCAAGTTTATCAGACGTTGGGGAAGATCAGGTTGCCTTAGAATCTATTGTTAGACCTCCCTCTAGTGACCCACCAAGCACAGTCATTCACCTTGGAGTGCTCCGGTTTTTCTGGTCCCCAAGAAATTGGACGCTTCAAATAAGAGAATGTGGAGACTGGTTGCAGATTTCAGACATTTCAAATGAAAAGACAATCAAAGACAGATACCCAATGCCACACATCAACGAAATCCTAGACAAACTAGGCAGAGCTCAGTATTTTTCGGCCCTAGATCTGGCCAGTGGTTACCACCAAATTGAAGTAGACCCTAAAGATAGATCTAAGACAGCGTTCTCCGCAGTAGGCGGAGACTTCGAATTTATCAGAATGCCTTTTGGCTTATCTAACGCCCCCGCAACTTTTCAAAGGATAATGTCTTGGCCGATTTCAACGGCAAATTTTGCCTTATTTATCTAGACGATATAATAGTATTCTCAACTTCCTTAGGGGAACACATCGACCACCTAAATGCTATTTTCAAGAAGCTTACTTCATCAAATCTGAAAACTTCAACCCGATAAGTCGGAAATTCTAAAAAAAGGAAATAAAATACCTTGGTCATATAGTAACCGAGAAGGGCGTCAAGCCAAACCCAAAGAAAATTGAAACTATACCCAAGACTAGAAAAGAAATTAAATCATTCTTGGGATTGTTAGGCTATTATAGAAGATTTATCAGAGATTTCGCCAGGGTCACTAAACCTTTAACCCAACAATTAAAAGGGAAGGCTGACGTGACCATTGACGAGCAGTATATCAAAACGTTTGATTTTTGCAAGACACTCTTATGTAATGACCCCATACTGCAGTACCCCGACTTCACTAAGCCGTTCATCTTAACTACCGATGCTAGTAACTTAGCAATAGGGGTAGTACTATCTCAAGGAACTATAGGAAGCGACAGACCAATAGCTTATGCTAGTAGAACATTATCAGAGTCCGAAACCCATTATGCCACAATCAAAAAGGAACTACTGGCAATAGTGTGGTCAGTAAAATATTTTAGACCATACTTATTCGGAAATAGATTTCTACTGGTCACTGACCACAAGCCTTTAGTTTGGCTAAAAAACCTTAAAGAACCTAATTCTATGCTATTGAGATGGAAACTCCAACTCCTAGAATATGACTTTTTGGTTATTTCATAAGAATAGTAATTTCATCACTGTGGTTATATTGCATCAGCCTATATTCGCACTGCGAATGGTTCTTGTAGTTCTATAGCTCTGAGGACAACCGTTGTTAGGTTGTCATGCACAAAAAAGAAATGGTAAAAAGCTAGATCAGTCGAATATTTGTTGTGACCAGAACTCGCTGCGCAAGAACTAAATGTGTACATCAGTCGCCGCCAAGGCAACGGGATAATCCGCACAGTTGTTTATAAAAATAAATATGAGTTGTGTGATTAAGGACCAAATATGTGTACAAAAAGCACTGTTAAGGCACCGGGATTGTTTTAACTTATCAATTTACATGAAACCAAATTAAAAAAAAAAAATAATAATAATAAAAAAAAACAAATAAAATTTTAATTTGTACACAATGATACCGTTCAATTCGGCAAAATCAAGTAAGCATGTACGTACATATGCCTTTGTGTTGCGCCGCTTGTAAAACCCTTGCGACGTCGACGCATCACTGTACATTGGCTGCCGCCAAGAGCTGTTGTCGCGCCAGAGTGACATACAATTCACACTAAGCACCGGGAAACAGGGATACGAAGAAACTGCGTAACGGACACACACATACTGGTTTTCTTTTATTTTGGAATAGAATACACACATACAATACACAGTCAAACATAGATACATATACATAGTATCACAAAATATAATAAAATATATTATTACATTGATATACAAACGAAAACAAAACAAGCCAAACACCCAAAATTTTCACTACACAAAAAGTATAACATAAAGTACATAAATATTAATAATATACCTATTTATACTTCACATATCATTACACATACCATAGCCATACCCCAATATATAAGTATTTGCGATTAATTGCAAACAAAAATACAGATTTCTTCGCAATACACGTAAATGTTAAGAAAAAAAGACAACACTAGTAACTCAGTTAGGGGCAGATTAAGGCTAAGAGGCGGACGTAGTCTATCTGAGATAAGGGAAGCGACAGGAACAAAAGAAAAAGAACAGTTGGTTCAATGCCAAGACAATAATCCCACCAACGCTATGGATTCCGGTAAGGCCACAGGGCCACTAAGTCCTACCGTTAATGCATCAACAAACACAAACCTGAACCTACAACAACTACTAACCCTTGTACATCAACTACCAACATATGAAGGCCCACCTGACAATCTTGATAGATTTATAGACAGAGTAGATCAGCTCCTTTTGTTAGCCTCATCAGTGGACCAAACAACAGGAGGACAGTACTTACTTGGAACTATCCGTGACAAAATTAAAGGCAGGGCAGACGAAGCCCTGAAAGTCTGCGATGTACTCCTTAGTTGGGATGACATCAAAACAAACCTCAAGGGACTATACTCTAGCAAGAAAACAGAAGAAATGCTTGTTAGATAGCTACGCCGTTTTCGCTTGTACACTGTTGAATTCTTTTTGCACACCACGCACTGCGATACTAGAACCACTTAAAAAAAAATAATAATAAAAAATAAAAACAAAAGCAATAAATTAATTCAAGAAATATTTTATACATATATATATAAACAGAAAATAATAAGAAAAAACAAGGAAACAACAAAACAATCAACAAGCCTCTAAAATACACTCTATTGAATACTTACTTAATTCATGCATTACAGTTAAAGTCGAAAACAAAAAAAAAAAAAACTTTAAAGGTCGAAAGGAAGCACAGCAGCACTACACGAATGACATACAATTAACACTAAACACCGGGAAACAAGGAAAAGAGGAAACTGCGTAACGGACACTCACATACAGGTTTTCTTTTATTTTGGAAACAATACACACATATTATAATACACATTCAAACATAGATACTTATACATAGTGTTGATCCTGTGTGTGAGTTCCCGCGTAATACGCACGTCTTTTTGCATATCTATGACATGCAAAGGAGAAGAGCGGTAACCCCATCCAACCCGGGGGTCCTGGCTAATATTGTAGGGGATCTATTTCCAAAGCAGACCACACTATGGAGGCCAACAGAGGCAGGCTTATGCCCAACGTCGGAGGCCCAAGACACCCGGCCAGGAAACTGCTGGTGTCGGTAGCAAAGGCTTCGCTGCTATACGCTGCACCAATCTGGAGCAATGTCACTTGCAGGGGCTCATATTTGAAAGGAGCTCGTTTGGTGCTACGGTCAAAGGCCCTCAAGCTCATTAGAGGATTCAGGACCATATCCGAAGACGCGGCGCTACCGCTGGCAGGCCTGATAAAAGCTCTCCGCCTAATGCGGGTTGGCTCTTCCAGGCTAGAGGCACACGAGTGGCTTTTGGGTGGCAGAGCAGAACGTCGCGACGGGGGATGTGGACTTATCAGCTCATCCAGAGATGGCGGTTTGGGCAGAGTGCCAACACAATTGCTTGGACTACCACCTAACCCAGTTCCTCACGGACTATGGCTGCTTCCGGGCCTATCTACTCCGGTTCCGTCACGTAGAGTCAGCCCAATGCTTCTTCTGCGTCGACGGTGAAGAAACAGCAGAACATGTGCTAATGCACTGCTCCAGGTTCACGGCGGAGAGGGAGCAGCTAAAGACGCTGTCAGGTACCCCGTTCAGCCCTATTGGCTTGTTCGCGGCTATGCTGCCGAAAAGCGGGGCATGGGAGCTGGGACACAGCCTTATTATTAATATGATGAAGTGTGTCGGATCAGACGAGATGGCCAACAGAGTGGGTGTCTAAGTCCAAACAGGCGTCCTGGGTGACGGCGGGCGAAGAATTCTACCTCAGCGTTCCCGGCTCGTCGTAAAAGGCGACTAAAGTGTGGAAGGAGGACTACACTGAAGGGAGGGAGTCGGAACCCCAATCCAGGGAGCGAGGGGTGAGCAAGCAGCCTCCACGACCGCCACAAGGCATTATCGAATGTGCAGGTCCCCAAAACGGGACCATGTACCTGCCGCGAAATCCACCGGTAGGGCGGTACCCACGACGGCTGACTCCAAGCCGGCAAGTTATGCGTTTGTCGCCAAGGATTCTAGCAAGGACGAAGAATGGGCTAAGGTGAAGCCCAAGCGCTTGCTCAAAAAACCAGAGGCGCTAATCCTGAAGAAAACGGGTGAGGTTACGTACGCTGATATGCTTCGGAAAATGAAGGCAGAACCGAGCCTATGCGAATTCGACAAGCACATGCGTAAAATAAGGAGGACTCAACAAGGAAAACTACTTCTTGAACTAGAAGGTAAAGCCTCTGCGGTTATCCCCAACTTCAAAAATGAGCTAGAAGCGACGCTCAAAGAGATTGCTTCGGTACGCACAAGCGCGCAAAGGACTGCGCTAATCTGCAGCGGGCTAGACGAGGCTACGACGGCACAGGATCTTCATAGTTCCCTGGTCTCCCAATTTCAGGGCATCCACCTAGAACCAGAGAATGTAAGAGGCCTCCGCAGGATGCGTGACGGGACCCAGATAGCCTCTGTGTTAATGTGCGCGAACGATGCCATTGCGGTTATTAATTGGGGCGTTGTTACCGTGGGATGGTCGCGTAATCCAAGATATTCGAACAATAAGATGCTTCAGATGCCTCGAAGTTGGCCACAGGGATCCCAACTGCAAAGGCCGACTGTACGGCGAGCATGGTTATAAGGCAAAGGGCTGCGTAGCCCCACCAAGATGCCTTATCTGCAGCAGCGACGTGCACAAGAACCATGCGACAGGTGGTTTCGCAACACCAAAGGAGCTAATAGTCATAATGATGCTAGAACTAATTAACATCATTCAGTTCAACGTCAACCATTGCGCAGCTGCACAGAACCTTCTGACTCAAACAGCGAATGCGGACGTTGTGCTTGTGAACGATACCCTCCTGGTGTGGGTAACTCAGGAGTGCTACTCGATGAGTCAGGCAAGGCGGCCAATAAATGTACAACCAGCCTATCGATAGAGTAGTGGGAAGCCGTACCAATGCACGGGATAGCATACGCGAAAATAAAAGGAACTCACTTCTACAGCTGCTATGCTCCACCTAGCGACAGTTCGGAACAATTCGAGGACATGCTTATCCTCGTTCGGTGAGCTGGTCCTTCTGCCGAAAGGAAAGGGGCCCGCAATGCACCTCGCAGCTATCGACCTTTATCTCTGTTGGACATTGTTAGCAAACTCTTTGAGCGCATACTGCATTGAGCTAATCACTGAAAGTCCCACAGGCCTTCAAAGCCAATAGTGCGACTTCAGGAAGGGTTAAAGTACGGTCGACGCTCTAAAAGCCGTAACAGGAAAGCACTCGACGGTAACCGATGGTTAGGCGGCAGTAAGGAGTTATGTGACATTATCACGCTAGATGTGAAGAACGCATTTAATACAGCGATATGGCCCAATATCCTTAGCGCAATGCGCAACTTGGGCATACCCGGTTATATACGAGGCGTAATTGGCAACTACTTCAGGGACCGTGTGTTATGGTACGTAACAGAAGCTGGTCCAAGAAGGTCAGTGATAAAATCGATCTAGTGGAACATTATGTATGATGGAATACTGAGCATCAGAAAGCCCAGAGGTGTGGAGCCTAACTTCGCCGACGACGTTGCGGTAATAGCGGTCCCCAAGACAATACCGGAGTGGAGTAACGTGTCGATAAGGGCGGTCATAGAATGGCTCGAGAAAGTCGGACTAAGAATAGCTGCGCATAAGACCGAAGTAGTCGAGCAGCAGAAAGGTCGTTGACTGTATGCATGAGGAAGTCAAGGGAGTTCAAATCGCCTCAGCAGAAACACTGAAATACCTTGGAGTTCTAATGCCCAACGTGGGAGGACCCAGATTGCCGGCTAGGAGACTGCTACTGAAGACTGGAGACTGGAGGTATCAAGGGCAACGCTCCTTTACGCTGCCCCTATCTTTCAGGCATTACACCCATTGACCTGGACGTAAGGGCAAATACCTAGCAAGAGAGGGGTTTACCCAGTAAGAGATCCGAGAGTGGATTCGGGTAGTTTTGCAGACCAGATGGCAAGAGTCGCAACGAGGACGCTAGAGGTATCAATCCCGAAACTAACGGAGTGGGCTGATTGTGAGCACAAAACGGTGGACTACCACATGACCCAGTTCCTCACAAGGTTCCGCCACTGGTTTGGTTCCTGCACAGAATGGAAACTGCAGAGCACATTCTACTGCACTACTCCAGGTTCGGAGAGGGCGCAACTAGAGGCGCTCGCTGGGTCACCTTTCAGCCCGAGAGTCCTGAGTCCATGATGAAGCGTGTCCGTAAGGACGAGATTGTGAATCGGAACGATAGATGAGGAGTACTCCCGTGTGTTGGCGGGGCAAGAACTGACAGTACGCTCAGCTGGTCGTAAAAAGAGACTATGAGAGAGGGCTATGAATCGTGCCCGCCATCTACGGACGGTTGATGGTATCTTTAGAAGATTTCATTTTCCTGCCGTAAAAAAAAAAAACAAAAAAAAAAAACAGTTCATACCAGTTCGTAATTTAACGACATATCAATTTAGTGTTGATTTTTAACACATAGTATCACAAAGTAATATACAATAAATTACTATTATACATTATATATATTTGTATACATTAATATACAAGCAAAAACCAAACACACAAAATTTTCCCTATACAAAAAAGAAAACAAAAAAAAACCTCAGGCGACTATACTCTAGCAAGAAAACAGAAGAAATGCTTGTTAGATAGCTACACAATCTTCCGTACGGACTCAATATGGGAAAATTGTATTACTCAGCCGCTAAAATAAGAAGCGATTTAACGTCACTCGCCAGAGAAGCAGACCCTAGTGGATACACTCTCGCGGCCAAACGTGACCAATAACTGTATTAAAGGACCCACTTAGGTCAGCCATTAGGAAACAAAGGCCAGAGACTATTGAGAAAGCATACGAGTACGGACAGATTGAATTAAACTTCTCTAGAACACCAAGAAAACCGACGACGCGACAGCCTATTTCACAGGAATCACCCATACGCGAAAGGACAACCAACCAATAGCGACTACAACAGTCGCTACATACCACGACAACAGAACTATAATAATGGCAACAACGCTCGTCATGTACCACGATATGCTAACACCAGCAATAACAATGATAGCCGCTTTATGCAGAGACAACAAAATTTTAACAACAATATTAATAGACGCTTCACACGTCAACATAATTCCCATAATGATAGTATAATAGACAAGACAGAGAAACTCTGGGCAGCAACACTTTCCACAGTAACGACCAACCAGATCCAACCTATGTAACATCAAAGATGATGCAAATTTTCTACTAGAAGCCTCGGGAAGCCAGTCGG
Source organism: Drosophila melanogaster (assembly GCF_000001215.4). Classification (NCBI taxonomy): domain Eukaryota; kingdom Metazoa; phylum Arthropoda; class Insecta; order Diptera; family Drosophilidae; genus Drosophila; species Drosophila melanogaster. The sequence goes on along the minus strand of NT_037436.4, from coordinate 24,903,549 downwards.
CTACATAAGCAAGAAGACTCACGGATCTTCCTTGCCATTTGTTTTCTTATCACCAAACTCCATGGTGTCAAACCCTTTCAAATTCCTAATAGACACTGGATCTACTTACTCTTTCATAAATCCAGCACTAATGAAGAGCACATCAAAAAACTAACCTCATATATCAGTATCCACAATACATTCGAAATTCGGGAATATACCGATAAAATGCATTTCAAACAATTCGTAAAAATACTAAATTTTAGGTTCTTATTATTTAATTTCCACTCCCACTTCAATGGCCTCCTAGGCATGGATATCCTATCTAGCCTAAATGCAAAAATAAACCTTGCCGAATCCATACTAGAAACACCAGAAACCGTCATCCCAATCCTCACAAGGGCAAACCCTGTAGACACATTACATAACCTGCCAAAAAAAACCAAAATGCTACTTCCGCTCCCAGTAAACTTCATGCAGGGAGATTTTATTATTACACCGCAAACGCAGGACCCGCTTATTTCGAAGTCTGCAATAACTCAGACCAGATCCAAACACTTTACCTCGAGGAACCGTTACAGGCAGAAGAGTTCTCTCCACGAACCCACCAATACTTAAACTGCATGTCCGCGGCAACAGATACAGAACGACCGAACGACCAACAGTTAAACATTCTGACGGAACACGTCAACATCGAGGAAAAGCAATACATACTCAAACTATGCAAGTCATTCAAAAGACTTTTCCGAAACAGACAACTTTTCCAACGAAAACAACCAACTAACGTTCTCTAACGCCGTGAAACACTCTATACCAACAACGGATAATATACCGATTTACACAAAATCTTACTGTTACCCATTTGTACATAAAGACGAAGTTCGAAAGCAAATTTTAAAAATTCTCGAACAAAACATCATAAAAAACAGCCATTCCCCCTGGAGTGCACCCATCAGCGAAAAAAAGTGGTGCTTGGTAGTCGATTTTCGGAAATTAAACGAAACAAACATTGCAGATATACTAGATAGCATAGGAAAGACCATGTATTTCACAATAACTGACTTAGCAAGTGGCTTTCACCAGATTCAAATGAACCCACGCGACGCGTGCAAGACGGCATTCACCTTCGAAAATGGGCTTTACGAGTTCACGAGAATGCCCTTCGATCTCAAGAACGCCCCTGCCACGTTCCAACGCGTTATGGACAACGTTTTATGTGACTTAGTCGGTAACGTCTGTCTCGTCTATCTCAACGATATAATAATAATATAATAATCACTCCAAAAACATATAGCAGATATTAAATCTGTTTTCACAAAACTCCAAAACGCAAACCTAAAAATCCAACGAAGCAGGTGTAGCTTTTTAAGGAAGGAAATCGACTTCCTGGGAGAGACCGTAACCCAGGAAGGAGTCAAACCAAACCCACTCAATATTAAAACTATCAAGGACTTCCCCTGGCCATAGACAACCAGGGAAATCAAGTCATTTATAGGACTATTAGGGTATTACAGGAAATTCATATAGGACTTCGCGGAAATAACTAAGCCCACAACGAGACAGTTAAAAGGGAATAAATCTATAATAATAAAGGATGCAAACAAGCATTCGAAACGTCGAAAGAGCTTCTTTGTAATGATCCCATACTTATACATTGAAATATATTATATATTGAAATCTACAAACCATTCACGCTGACCACAGACGTAAGTAATTATGCGATACGCTCTGTGCTGTCACAAGGTCCAGACACTAATGACAGACCCATATCTTTCGCTAGTAAGAGCCTATCGGACACGGAAGTCCGTCATTTGGTCTGTAGGTCATTTCAGTCATTTCATACCTCTTCGGGTGTAAATTCAAAATAGTTACAGACCATAAGCCATTTATCTGGCTAGAAAATCTGAAAGGTCAGAATTCAAAAATAATTCGATGGAAAACTATCCTGACCGCTTACGACTACGAAGTCGTAAAAGGGTCGCAAGACTTAGTTGGTGACGCACTCAGCTGAATTGAGCGAAACTTGAACATAAGCAAAGATCCACAAATCAATCGCAGTAAAGTAAGACACATAATCACAGAACCCGTGCATACTTTCGACTCCGTTACAAATACAAGGGTAAAACAATCGTGAAACCAAATAAAAAGTTACACCATTATTATTATTAAGTGGGTTTGTATGTGTACTGCGACCCAGTCGGATCTATTGTACTACCCTTTCATGACTCAAAGATCCCCCTGAAGTCCAATGCACTGTATAAATGCCAGAATTTTTTTTAGGGTTCAGGGCTGCAGTTGTTTCCCATGGGACTACATACATGCCCACGAGTCTGTTCCTCCTGATGAAAAGCGCCATGCAGTCACATATAATATGTGCAGAGCTCTCCTTCTCCATGCATGCCAATTTTTTGGAAAAGGCTGTGAAGTCTGCAATGCCCACTAAGAAGGCCAGTCAAAATGCGCACGGCGTTTTTCACGTGTGTCATTAAGGTCTTGAACCTTTTATGGTTATATTCACGGAGGAGAATCTTAGGCTGCCTAAGTCCTGGTAGGGGTTTCCAGAAGGACAGACGTTTTTCATCCTCTAGTGACTTTAGTAAGCCCCATACTCTGTGGTGGCCAACACCACAGAAGGTTTCGGGCCCAATTAATGGGTTCTCTGCCCCTTTCTTGGCTAGGCTATCCGCTAGCTCATTTCCCGGGATGTTGTTGTGTCAGGGGACTCACCTTATTGTCAGTTTGTTGACAGCTCCTAGTTTGTCTAGGGCTATCCTCACTTCATTTACTAGCTTAGATGTTATCTTAGCTTTGCTGAGCGCCTTTATGGCTGCTTGACTATCAGACAGTATAGGGTGTACTTTCCCCAGGGATGTCCAACTGTTCTTATCATTACTGGCCTTTATGCCACATTGTGACAGGGTTATTGCCTTCATTCTCTGTAGCTTGTACCTGTCTGTGAAAGGAACAATAACAATTTTGCTGGGATTCAGACTCAAGCCTACTTCCTTGCACCATTCGCTGGTCATATTGAGGCCCAGTTGAATGATATCGCAGTGTTTCCTCATATTTGCCTCTAGCTATAATGACAATATCGTCGACTGTCCTCCTATAGTGGCCATGGCCCGCCTAGATGCCAGTAGTGACTTGATCCATCTGCTGGTTGTCGCATCTAATCCTCTTCTTGCTAGGGATGCGTTGACAGACTCATGGGAGGTATTGTCGAAATCACCCTATATGTCTAAGAAGGCACATAACGCCACTTCCTTATAAGTCAGTGAATCCTCAATAAGGCTTTTCAGGTGATATAGGGCAGTATCAGTTGATCTGCCCGTCCAGTAAGCATGCTGCGTCCGTTGGAGCGGATGCTCCACAAGCAGAGCTTTTCCAACGTTTTTAGCAAACACGATGTCAAGCTGATGGGTCTGAACGACTTCGGATCAGTGATGTCTTTTTTTCCAGCTTTCGGAATGAAGACCACTTCGGCTGCTGATCAGTATTTTCCTGATCGGTGCTGGGAGCTGACTTAGCGCTCGTTGAAGCAGGATTGGCTGAATGCAATCTGGACCTGGAGATTTGTAGGACTGGAATGTACCAATTGCCCATCTTAATCTCTCCGTTGTTACTATTGATTTTGATTTGGCCCAATCAGTAGCACATGGTCTACTTTGTGCCGTTACTGGGGTATTCCCATCCGTTTGAAGCGTGCTTCCCGGAAAGTGAGTTGCCAGTAGTAGCTCAAGTTTCTCCTTACTTCATATAGTATAGGAGTAATCCTCCTTCGGTGGTTCCTGATTTGATTCTGGCACTTAAAGCCACCAGTTGCGGCATGGGTTTTTATCCCGGCAATGGGTTTTTACCCCGTCCCCCTTGGCCGGCTTGAACCACAGTCGAGTGACTCGGTGTGGCTGCCCGATTCTTCCCTCCCGCAGCTGGGCGTACTTGTGCCGTTGGCACACTCCGATTACTCCGATTTTTTGGTGTTACCACCGAAGTAGGTCGCTCTCCGTCAAGGAGGCGGTCCTCAAACTTGCGAAATTTCCCGCAGTCAAGGCCTGTGGTATTTTAATAGTTTTGGGTGTATGGTTCATGGTTTTCACGAGTTGCAGAGAAATAAACGCTCCACCCGGGCAGAGATCCGCAGTACCCGGGTAAGGCTAACCAGACCGAGCGGACGCCACTTGCCCAGACCTACTGACGTGGCGTCACGCTATACGATATTTTCAAAATAATAGAAGAGTCCTATAATAACTATTTCTTTGAAAATGACTTATACAACATTTTCCGCTGCAATATAGGAAAACGAAATTCGTGCGTACCGCTTAAATACCAATCATAGGGGGGTAGATGAAACTTATAACCATTTAAAAAGGGGCATTTATTTGCCGCATTTAAAAGACATTATCACAAAAATTATAGTAAATTGTGATACCCTAAAATATGGTGGACACCATCATAGACCATTGATACCCCAACCGCCCCAGAGGGACCATAAGCAGTCGTACATATAGACATAGACAAGCTAGCGCAAGCCTACCCCCTTAGCAATAGGAATTCAATAAAAGTCCCCGATGCCCTTTTACAATTCATAAGTCACTGTGGCGCACAAAAAAAAAAAATAATAATAATTTATTCAACGACCTATTAACTAAATTCCAAATAAAAGCTCATACAACTTAATTCTAACAAGCAACGGGTAATGCTTTTGTCGAGAGACTGCACTCCACATAAACCAAACCATACAGGATAATCTTGAACAAAAGACGCCTAGAACGCGATTATGTCCATATAATAATATATACTCCAGCACTTCCATACCCCTTTCGGGCTCTTCCACGGAAGAACTCACACATTCAACAAAACAAAAACATTTGAAAATCATATAATAACATAATGAGAATCATATAATATAAAATAACTCTAATAAATATTAGTGTTAGTAGGATTAAATATTGTACTAAAAAAGTTAAAATTGATTGCTTTAAGAGCGGCAGAGAGTCAAGATTACAGATAATAGGATAAACTCAATTATAGTCAGAACATAATACTCTGTAAGGGTCATGCAAGTCATAGTTAGATCTACAATGATTTAAGATAAGGGGTTTAAGATAAGTTTCTAGTGAATCTACTTGGAACCGAGAAGTTAAGCCGACTAATCAAGTCGGGACTCTCAACATCACCACGAATAAGACAAATAAAGATTGTTCCAAGCATTGTTCTACGGTTAGCTAGGGAAGGTAAATTAATTAATAGTAGTCTACTGGAATAAGGAGGTAATATACGCTTTGCATCCCAATTTAGGCGCCGCAAGGCAAAAAGTAAGAAGTTTTTTTGGACCGATTCAATGCGGTAGGAGTGGACTACGTATTGTAGATTCCAAACAGGTGATCCGTACTCGAGAATCGGACGGACTAACGAAATAAATAAGGTTTTAGTCTAGTAAGGATCATCAAATTCCTTTGACCACCTTTTTTTTTTAAACCAAGCACACCCCTGACGTTATTGACAAGAGTCGAAATATGGTGAGAAAATTTTAGTTCAGGGTCCAGAAGAACACCAAGATCATCAACGCGTGGTATTCTGTAAGTCGTGTATATTGGTTTGACACGACAAAAGGTCATAACTTTACGCTTGGAGCCATTTAAGTCTAATAATAATCACGGCACCATATTTGAAATCGTTCTATATCGGATTCTAAGTCCAAATGGCGCGAAATGTCCTTGTACTGGAGGCATAATTTAACATCGTCTGCGTACATAAGTACACGCGAATGTTTTATTGCTAAGGGGAAGTCGTTGATGAATAAGGTAAAAAGAAGTGGACCAATATGGCTCCCTTGTGGGACACCGGATGTGACTCGGAGAATACAAGATAAAGAATTTTTAAAGAGGTCTGGTTGTGTCCTGCCATTCAGATAGCTTGAAATCCAATTTAGAAGATCAACAGGACCTATAAGAAACCTATAAGATCAAGTTTTCTTATTAGAAGGTAATGATTAACAGAGTCAAATGCTTTACTAAAATCAGTGTAGATGACATCTCTTTGAAGATTATTTTTGAAACCCTGTATTACGAAAGAAGTTAGCTCCAAGAGGTTAGTGGTTGTTGATCTGCGTTTCATAAAACCGTGCTGACACGGTGATATGATTGTGATAACATTTTCAAAAAGTTTTGGGATAGCCGACAATTTAGAGATTCTTCTGTAATTGCTAGCATCCAGTTTGCTACCTTTTTTATGAAGAGGAATCACAAAGGACTCCTTCCATATATGAGCGAATTGTGAAGATTCCAGAGATAAGGTAAACAGTTTCAGTAGAGGCTTGCACATGGCTTCCGCACAGAAGCACACAGCCAGGGATTCTATCGGGACCTGGCGAATAGACCGGTTTAACACGCTGAAGATCGTTAAGCAGTGAGCTTTCGTTTATAGTGGGGCAAAATATTAGATTCGCCTTAGATACCGCATAAAAGTATGGCTGTTCGGAATGAGGTATAGTTGAATATGTTGTTTGAAAAAACTTGGCGAATAGATCGGCTATTGCCTGATCCGATGTTACCGTAGTGTTTTCAAAAAATAGCGAGGAAGGGTAGCTCTTGTTTTTCGCTTAGTGCTAACGAAACTATAAAACTGTTTCGCAAACTGGAACTTACAACGGTTTAAATAATTTTTGAGCATTAAGCACATTAAAGTTTAACCGAGCGCTTAAATATTTACAAAGGATGGACTGTGAACCGGTATTTTTAAATTTTATATAGAGTCTGGACTTTACATTTCTTAGGTGTGTCAACTCTTTATTAAACCAATGAGGTTTAGAGATTGACGGATATTACATCGGAAAACAAGAGTCAACAAATGATTTAATTGCGGTATAAAACCTATTAATCGCATCCGTCATTATGTTGCAGGAGTAAAGATCGGACCAATTAAATCCAGCTATAAAATTGTTTTGCCTCCGAAAATTTGCCATGCGAAAGCCGTGAATTCGTTTTGTTGACTTCTCTGAGTTTAATTTTAATACCGTACCTATGTCGATTGCCGCCTCGAAAGTAGGAAGATATGGATCTTCAATGAAGTGAAGTCCGAGTAAAGTGAATGGGTGATTCGAATGTCTTGTCTGCTAATAAAAGACAGTTATGGTATGCTGAGTTCGTCTTTTTATATTATTATTTATTATTACTTAAATGATTATACATTATATTCTTATTTTATAAATTTACTAATTTTTATTTTTCAATGTTATTATGAAGAAACATTATTTTATTAACATTCTTTGAATTATAGAGATGGCAGAACGTTTGTCTGTTATTAAATTTCGAGCGTCTGAAAATGCTCTTTCAGAGGCAGTGCTAGTTGCTGGTATGCATTTTGCATCTGGCTTTATATAAGTTTGGTAACATATTTTTATGATCGCTCCACCCAGCCAGATAGTTAAATCCGTCAACATAAATAATATATATAAATAGTCCCAGACTTTGATAAGACCACTCTCCAATTTCTGTTTTATTACAGTCACTGTTCTACTATTACTATTACTATTATATTTTAAATAATTGACAACACATGGACAACTTGACAAGATCGCTGAATAATGTGAATATTTATTTTAGACAAAAGCTACAATGTTATTAAATACGACGCAGACGCACATAATAAACATAATAAAACAAAAACTTTGACTTACCTCCGCGCTGTTCGAACTCATTTTACCCAATGACAACATAAATAATTCTGAGCACTCTGAATTACTATTGCAAATTCATTGCCTTCATTCATTCTCTGAACACATTCGGACTAAAAGTCCGAACACATACGAACTGAACGCAAAGAGAACGCGACCAACTGAATGGTATGTATTCTGAATACGTAGTAAAACAAATGGATACTCTAATTGCAAACAAAGAGAATGGTGTTAGGCAGCCCTCTAGTATGCACCATCTAGGATTTAACAGGGAAACAACACCGACCCAGCAACAAAAAAACTGAGAGCCGAGCAAAAATACAAGCATATCCCTGGCCTTATTGACAATAGACGAAATATGGTCTGAAAATTTAAGTTTAATGTCCAGAAAAGCACCAAGATCATCAACATTTAATTTAACATCGTCTGCGTACATAAGTATACGCCACTGTTTTATTATCAAGTTTATTTATTTACTTTTAGATGTGTGGTAATTTATAAACACGGTACAGTTAATGTTTCAATTAATATTTCAGTTTTATTTTAATATACAATATTTTGTCACACAGGGCTGTGGTGTATAAAGCGAACGGCGGCAGTGCCGGTACCGAACCGATTAAGAGTTAAAGTGTATCACAGCAGTACCGGGGTGATCAACACTTAATTTGTAACTGAATTTGCTATGCAAAAGGCAATGAGCAAGTTTCACAAAATTAAGATTTAAACAGCTATGCTCGCTCTTTATTGAGGGAGAGGAACATATCACAAGGGGGAATGCAAAATCTATTGCTGCACAGAGCAGCAATAGTAAAGAGCAGAAGCACAGAGCAATAAAATAACTCAAATTTATGATGAGCTACTGCTGGCTGCGTGCTGCATAACCAAACATCCTACCCTCGTTCGAGGACACGGGCTGAAAACATCATCCTGTTTGGGTAGAACGCAAAGTTTGGCGACGGCTCTATTGAAGATTCCAGTAGCAGTTTTGAGAACAGCAGCTCGTGCGACGATATCGGGTCCAGGGATCAGATTGATTACTCGAGCTCGTGGTCATTTGAGGGGTGGCAGGTTTTCGCCTTTTACTAAAATGACATCATCGATTTGAGAGTCTGTCTTCTGTACTCGCCATTCGGAACGTTGCTGATTTAATCATTGCCGCAATTTGGCTATTTGGTAATATACAGTTTGCATCCCAATTTAGGCGCCGCAAGGCAAAAAGTAAGAAGTTTTTTTGGACCGATTCAATGCGGTAGGAGTGGACTACGTATTGTAGATTCCAAACAGGTGATCCGTACTCGAGAATCGGACGGACTAACGAAATAAATAAGGTTTTAGTCTGGTAAGGATCATCAAATTCCTTTGACCACCTTTTTTTTTAAACCAAGCACACCCCTGACCTTATTGACAAGAGTCGAAATATGGTGAGAAAATTTTAGTCCAGAAGGGTCCAGAAGAACACCAAGATCATCAACCCGTGGTATTCTGTAAGTCGTGTATATTGGTTTGACACGACAAAAGATCATAACTTTACGCTTGGAAAATGACATCATCGATTTGAGCGTCTGTCCGACCACATGCGTGCAGGCTTTTCAGGAGCCAGTATAAATCGACGCAATGCATTAAGAAACGCAGAAGTGAAGAGATCCTAAACCAGCTCAAGGCGAACAGCCTTTGTAGAAAAGCAGATAAAGATGCAGATGTAGCACTTGATGGGTGCTTTATTCCGAACAGGATTTTTGTAATGAAATGGACCTCAAAAGTCCAGACCAGTGACCTTGAAGGAATAAGAAGCTGTTACGCGGTCCTCAGGAAGATCACCCATAATGTGACAAGCTATATGTGGTTTGGCTCGACAACATATGATGCATTTGCTGACTGCACTTGGAGTTGTCTGGCAACCGCCAATGGGCCAGAACTGCAGTCGAATAGAAGCGATTAGTGCGCGAGGTCCTGAATGCAGATTGCGACGATGATAATCGAGCATAATGGCACGAGTGACTGTCCAAAGATGAGTGCTTCAGTCTGTCACCAACTCTCGTGAGTTCGAAGGTACCCTATTGGGTACCATCGAAACGAGGAATCTGCAACTTCTAGGTAAGACAGATATCAGCAGACAACTTTAGCCAATCAGAATGAAGCGCCGAAGGTAAACTTTCGTCCCAGTCAAGTTTTTCTCTCCAGATTTGCTTTAGCACAGTTTTGGCTCTCGTTATGACGGGGCAGATAAGACCAAGAGGGTCATAAAAGAGAGCAATTGTAGACATTACAGAGCGCTTGCTGGATTTTTGAATTCTTTCATGGACGATGTAGAGAATAGCAGAATATCCGAGATTGAATCCCAAGTCTCGTAGAAGAATTTTACCGCCAATTGGAAACGACGTTTTTCGTTTCTGCTAGCTGCTGCATGGCTCAGGCAGAAAGAAATGAAGGTGGCTTTGTTCCGCAGGTGACGGAAACATGTTTATAAATTATGTTTTAAATGTAATTAAGTTTAATATATGTTGGGAGAACCTTCTCCGTTATTGACTGCCCTTAAGTCTAGTCACCCAATTTTAAAAATGCAGCTTTCGCTGGACTAGAATTCTTGAGCGAGTGCTCTTTATAATAATTGAAATCAAACTGGACTTCATGGTGTATGTGTTATTTTCTGTCAGTGCTACTGGATTTCTGAGGGTCTCTCGGACGAACTCCTCTTCACTATCACTTTCCCATTCGCGTTTAGTTTTCCTATATGGGCCTGGGAAACTCATAAGGCCATCAACTGGTTAACACTAAGCACAAGTTTAGAGTGGCCGAATATTTTAATTCGACAGAAATTAATTTGACTGTGGTATATTTATATTAATAACCGAGTGATTGGCGTCTGAAATATTTCTTTAGCGACGGCTGATATTAATTTGACTTTATTTGCGAGTCGCATTTTCAATCACACTTTATTTGAATTTTATATGTTACAATTTTTGGTGAATAATTTGTAGGGATTTTTATTTATTTTTCCCTGTCTGATTGAAGCTGTATTAACTTTGATCAGCCCACTTACATTCTTGGGGGTCGTGAATTCTTATTTAGTTGGGTGCCAATTATGTTTTAAATGTAATTCCTGGGTTGTCCCACGCCGCAATCCAACGAGAACGGGTGATGATGTTAGTCCGACTTGGCCGGCCTCTCGATCAGGGAGGGGAACGGAGATCTTCTCTGCTTTCGTTGCGCAGCTTGGTATAAGTTTAGTATATGTTGGGAGAACCTTCTCCGTTATTGACTGCCCTTAAGTCTAGTCAACCAATATTAAAAATGCAGCTTTCGCTGGAGTAGAATTCTTGAGCGAGTGCTCTTTATTATAATTGAAATCAAACTGGACTTCTTCTATTTTACCAAAGCTGATCGCGGCCGGCAAGCTGACCGCTCGTTCAGCAAAGTGCTGACACTAGCAGAAATAGCATATCTCCCTCTACTGGGAACCAGGCACGGCCCTTACAGACGTTCATGCTGAATCTGCATATAAAATGTTAGGGTAACAACCCCGGACTTATATCGACTTAAGTTTACCCATTGGCAGTGTTAACTTATATACTTGTACTTCTTTCCTGGGTGTGCAACGCCACAAAATGCATTGTAAATAGCTGTCCGGCTCCTTGACCCATATACATCGGTAAATCTTACAGATATCACCAGTTAAAGCATCAAGGAAGGTTCGAAACTGTAACAAAGTGGGAAACAGTTTGGGCTGCAATATGGAGCCTGCCATGAGTATTTTGTTTTTAAGAGTATCCAGAAAAAGTTTTAGCAGAGCCATCAAGAACAACAAACAGCTTAGTTGTTGTGCTGTTTTTCTTTAAAACACAGTGATGCGGCAAATAAAATTTGCATAGTTTCTGAGAGTCAAATGGTACTAGAGACATACGATTTAAAGATAAGTACTCGTGAATAAAGGAATACTTCTCTTTGGGCTGGCGATGGCGTTCAAGTTTGTTTTCTAGATTTAATAAACGGCGATAGGCTTGTCGATAGAAATCTCCCAACACTTCAGGGCTGCGCTTTGCAGGAAGTCGAACTGTATATTCTAATACATATTCTGTATTTTCTCACTCTTTTTATTTACAATCTGTTTTAAAAAAGTATGACATTAAGTAAATTTTAAAATTATTCTTAAAATAACAGAGACAGTAGTTATCCATTAATCCCTACTAAATACTCTATGCATAACATGTTTTAATACTTAATACCTGTCAGGGAGATTTAGCAAGTGAAATCTTTTAAGTCTTCTGACGTTGTTATTATTATTTAGTCTGTCTATATATTTTTTCTATGTTTTGCTATTTCTTCTTTAACATAAGGGATTCCTAAGTCTTTATGGATACTTGCATTTGAAATATAAAATGGAGCATTAACAATTTGTCTTAATATTTTTGATTGTTAGCGTTGTAGAATCTCAATATTTGAATTGCTGGCTGGATGCCATAAGTCCACACGGGCTTTAGTATAGATTTGTATAAACGGACTTTATTTTCCAGAGTGGTTGCAGATTTTCGGACAAGCAACCAGGTCATCTTCAAACCTTTTAAATTTAGTTGCTGGCGCTTTGCTTTTATGTGGTTTTTCCACGTTAGTCTACGATTAAGGTGCAAGCCAAGGTACTTTATGCAATTACTTTGTGGGATTGCTGATCCATTAAATCACACTTCTGGGCAGTCACCTCTTCTTAATGCAAAAGTTATTGGCGCAGATTTCAGGGCGTTGACTTTAATATTCCAAAGAAGGAACCAGCTTTGAATAAAGCGTAGCTTGTAGCTAATATAGCTGTATCATCAGCGTATGTTACCACAGTGCAGGTATTTGTTACCGGCATATCGGCTGTGTACAGTGTGTATAAGACAGGTCCTAAGACGCTTCCTTGTGGTACTCCAGCTTTTATAAAATGCAAGGGCAAGTATTCATTTTTTTTGTTGCACATACAATAAAAAAATAAAAAATAAAAAATATGGTGCAGGTAACAACCTTTTGATTTTATATAATAAGACGTCATGCCAGAGTCCATCAAACGCTTGTTGAACGTTAAGAAATGTTGCAGTGCAGTAGTTTTTGATCTCAAATGCTGTAAAAATTTCATTTATAATCCTGTGACATTGCTCAGATACTTTAGAAAATATTGACAACAAACTAATGGGACGGTACGATTCATTTTCTGCCTTGTTTGGTTTAAGGATCATTATAATTTTTGCGCATTTTCCACTTCGGTCAACTCTTAAGATCGCATTAAATATAAGCGTAAGAAATCGTATAAACTTTACTGGTAGATTTTTCAAGGTTATGCCATCTATTTTGTCCGAACTTGGAGTCGTTTTACTATTCAGCAATTTAATTTCTGATGAAACTTTATTAATACTGATTTGACGAATGGGTAGGCTCATTTGGCAGGGTGACTCGAAAAAGTTATCTACTTCCCTTTCTGTTTTGCGGGTTATCAATATCATTGGATTGAAATACAGAGTGCAGGTGTTGAGCAAATGCTTTGGCTTGTTCATAATCAGATCTACACAGTTCGCCATTAAAGCCGGACTATTCTGTTTTTTTTGCAGGTCGCTTGAGATATTTGGTTGCTCTCCATAAATTATGTTCGTGGTTGCAAGAATGTGGATCTAGATTTCTAAGATATTCAGCGAGAAATTCAAATCTTAAAGTTGAGAGTAGATTTTTGAGATAAGATGCAGCCTTGATATACGATCTTTTGTCGGCAGGGTAGAGAATCTCTTGCCATCTTTTACGCAACTTTCTCTTTTGTTGTATTTGTTGTCGGATTTCAGCTGAGAGATAGACCTGATTTGATTGCCGTTGGTGCTTTAGAGGTTACTGATGCAAATTACCCGGCTGACCTGGAGTTGTTGGACAAAGTCTCACATTTCGCCGATCATGAACCTACCAAAGGGAGAGGGTTCATCTTCGACCAAATTAATTTCCCGTCTGTAGTGAATTTGTTAAGTTTTTGGAGACAAGATGCCAGAAATTTGAAAACATCGAACGTACCAATGTTGCTTTTCGAATCATGCCACAGTTTGTAAAACCTAGGAAAGCCATCCACAACTCTAGAAATTCATTTGTCGCCACTACCCCTGTCATTTGCTGCCCTGTCTGCAATGCTGTACACCACATAATTTTTGATTGCCCACAATTCAGAAAACTGTCGCCTCAAGATCGCTTACAGGAGGCAAAAAAGTTGGCATTATGCCAAAACTGCCCTTAAGGTGGACATCACCTACGACATTGTAATGCCGATCGCTGTCGTATTTGTGGAAGTAAGCACAACAAATTGCTAATTTTAGGCTCAAGGCCTTCGTCATCTCGCTCCCAGCCTGCTCAACCTCAGCTAGCTTCTGATGCTCATTCCAACTGATTGCAAATAGTTGCAAAGGATTCATCAATCTCATCAACGGTCAATCTTCTTTCTTAGTGGCTCAAAATCTCGGAGCAGACTTTGTGTTGTTGGCAAAAATAAACCAGGTTCTTGGGTTCCTTATCGCACCTTGCTGGCCTCCGGCTCGCAACTACACATAATCACCTCTCGTCTGGCACGCACTTAGCAATCGCCCAAGTACAAGTCTGCCGCTACAGTTTTTGGGATTTGGTGGTAATAAAGTAAATATTAATAATAAATCTCAAACTTCAGAGGTCGTTGCCAATATCGCAGCTTTGGTAGATCCCACTATTACGGACAACCAGCCCAACCTAACTATAAGCTCAGAAGACTGGAAAATACCAGCTAATCTTCGCTTGGCCGATCCCCATGTCTTCAGGAACCAAAAAAATTGACTTGCTTATAGGCTAGTCTTTTCTTTGATCTGCTGTGTGTAGGCCAAATAAAATTGTCCGATGGACTTTCCGTTCTCGTTTTGGATTGATTCAATCAAATGCGCCTCAAATGCCTGATAAGGGCATCCGTCTTTGGGAACTGGTGCGCAAATCTTGCGTGTTGCGTGTTGTCTTTGGTGGCTCTGCCAAAACTTCTCCTGGATACTCGTTAATATAAATACTTATGGCATGCCCCACTCTGCAAGCCAATACTGTTTCACACTTTGTTACAGTTTCGAACCTTCCCTGTTGCTTTAACTGGTGACATCTGCAAGATGTACCGTTTTGTACGTGTCAAGGAACCGGACAGCTACTTACAATGTATTTTGTGGCGTGACACACCCTAGGAAAAAGTACAAGTGTTCCGCCACCTACGGAACAAAGCCAGCTTCATTTCTATCTGCCAGAGCCATGCAGCAGCTAGCAGAAGACGAAAAGCCTCGTTTCCAATTGGCGATAAAATTCTTTTACGAGACTTGGGATTCAATCTCGGATATTCTGATATTCTCTACATCGTCCATGAAAGAATTCAAAAATCCAGCAAGCGCTCTGTAATGTCTACAATTGCTCGCTTTTCGACCCTCTTGGTCTTATCTGCCCCATCATAACGAGAGCCAAAATCCTGCTAAAGCAAATCTGGAGAGAAAAACTTGACTGGGACGAAAGTTTACCTTCGGCGCTTCATTCTGATTGGCTAAAGATGTCTGCTGATATCTGTCTTACCCAGAAGTTGCAGATTCCTCGTCTCGATGGTCGAAATCCATGGATTCAGTGATGCCAGCATTGACGTATATGGAGGATGCATCTACATAGTCTCCATGTCTTAAAGTCAACGAGTAGCCCTCCTTTTCTGCACTAAATCTCGTGTTGTCCCACTGAAGACCCTCACGGTTCCCAAATTGGAATTATGCGCGTTAGTATTACTGGCTCAACTAATGCGTGAACTCCTGCAGCTTGGCTTATTTTCATGCCCTGTTTATTGCTGGTAAGATTCGGCTGTGGTGCTGTCTTGGATTCGAGATGAGTCTTCACGCTTTCCAACTTTTATTTATATTTGCATCTCTTTAATCCAGGAGCTGTCAAACGCCATAGAAAGGCATTACATTCCTACAGCCTGCAATCCAGCGTACTGATCGAGTCCAGTCTTTGGTCTTATGGTCCTGACTACCTTTTAGAAAACAAATTGCACTGGCCAGAATCTTGTCTCGCTTCAAATGTTCTCTCTGAGCTAAGGAAAAAGACCCTCATCACTCTATAGACCCCTGCTGACATCGACTATCGTTGGACTATGACGCACAGCATTCATTAATATTGCCACGTTAGCACCCAGTCACTCGTGCCATTATACTCGACTATTATCGTCGCAATCTGCATTCTGGACCTCGCGCACTAATCGCTTCCATTCGACTGTAGTTCTGGCCCATTGGCGGTTGCCAGACAACTCCAAGTGCAGTCAGCCTGTGCATCATATGTTTTCGAGCCATGCCAAATATAGCATGTCACATTATGGGTGATCTTCCTGAGGACCGCGTAATAGCTTCTTATTCCTTCAAGGTCACTGGTCTGGACTTTTGCGGTCCATTTTATTACAAAAATCCTGTTTGGAATAAAGCACCCATCAAACGCTATATCTGCATCTTTATCTGCTTTTCTACGAAGGCTGTTCACCTTGAGCTGGTTCAGGATCTCTCCATTTCTGCATTTCTTAATGCATTGCGTCGATTTATACTGACTCGTGGAAAGCCTGCACCCATATGGTCGGACAACGCCACCAATTTTGTCTGCGCTCGGAATGAGGTGAAGGATCTCAAGCGTTTGTTCCTAAACACATCACATCAAAGAACATGAAGTACTTGAATTCTGCTTGACTGATGGCGATTTATCCCTCCTCGATAGCCGCATTTTGGAGACCTGTGGGAGGCTGCTGTCAAAACAACAAATCATCATTTTTACCGAGCTGTTGGCCCTGCCGTTTTGCCCGCTGATGTCCTGCGCATGTTTTATTCTGAACCAATGGCAGCGACTCAAAGCCCTTAGCCATTTTTACGCATCGAGACGGGAAGCTGAACTACAAAAAAAAGATTCAGAAGAGGAGCTATAGGTAAATTCCAACCTAGAATCTTGCCGAAGGTGATTTTGTCATCGTCAAAGAAGACAACGTGGCATCATACCGGTGGAAGCTAAGTCGCATCAAAGGGTCTATCCTGACTGTGAGACAACGTTCGCGTTGTAGAGGTCCGCACGGCCCGCGGTATCCGCAAACGGCCGACTTCCCAACTATTCTTCCTTCCTGTAGACAAACTTGTGCAGAGCGTGAAGAAAAACGTATCTAATGGGGTTATGGGCAAATGTTGGATGTTGTTAAACTCGCAATATTTCTTGAACGCCAAAGATGTAAAAGCAGTGTGTCTATCAGACACTATACGTCCAGGATTCCCGATATGTACGGCTTGCTTCACGAGACAGGTTTACACCTTAAAAATACTTGTGCTACGCGTTGATATATATCGATAACACATTTGGTTGTCTGTGTCGCGGATCGAATATTGTTATCGATAGGCTAGTTAGTATTTTTGAGAAGTCCGAATGTGGAACGATTTGTAAGCCCATATGTGTCTGGTCACATTGTTTTTCGCCATAGTAAATTGCCGGGAAAATTTAGCTTTTCATTGTCGTGTAAGAGTTGGAGAACAAACTGCGGTGAGCTAATAAGTTAAGTTAGTTGCAATTGTGAAACATTGAATTCTTCCAGAATAAAACGTGTTCTACTACCACGGATTAGTCTGCCCTTTCTTTCGGGAACTAATGCGTGGGGTAGCCGTTTAAGGCAACTCCATGTGACGCACGACGACAGCCTTTTATTCGCAGTCCTAGGGCGACTGCAAGGGCAACTTGCGCTGGAATGCGCTGAATGGTTTAGACGGCCAGCTAGAGAGTTGCCGGAGCTGGTGACGGTTTAGACGGCCAGCGAGGAGGATTTGTTTGAGCGCAGCCAGCGCTACGTACCGGCAGAGGAGTCGCAGCCAGCGACAGTGGCGTCGCAGTCAGCGACATAGAGGGACGCAGCCAGCGTTGAACGCCGGTACGAACGGGTCGCAGCCAGCGACAAGGAGACGCAAGAAGCGTCATTTGTGGAGACCGCAGCCAGCGGTCAGAAGGCGCAAGGAGCGCCAAGCATCCGTGGCCGCAGCCAGCGGCACGAGGCGTCAGAGACGCCATTTTGGATGCGCAGAGGCGCCGCCATTTTGGAGCTGGGGAAGATGCAGCATTCCCCCAGGAAGAGTGCCCGGCTGAACGGAGGGGAAGCCACCCCTATAATAACAGTGAGTCAGCAGCCAGCCAGAAGTGGAGCAGGAACTCGGATGCGGGTGAACATCACGGCGGCGTCGATTCCTTGCCCGGCTACTACGGTGACTACAGTAGCTTCCCAACCTAGAAGTACTGCTGTCACAGCTGCGAGTTGAGTACCGGAGGTGAACCAGCCCCTCGCGTTGGAACTCATGGAGAGGATCGCAGCGTTGGAGAGGGAGCTGGAGAAGGCTAGATCCCTGGAAAGTGTGAGCACCGCCAATTGCGCGCCAATCGCAGTTGGCGCCAACAGTGGAGCGTCGGGGCGGCTGCCATTTTGGAGCGGCCAGCCAATACCCACATCTAACGGAGAGGCCTGGCATAACGAGGTCGGGTCGGTGCCATACAACGGTGACGGTGCGAGCGGTGCGGCCTGCACGCTGCCGCCATCTTCGAGTGGACCGCCATTGCTAACGACTAGCAACTATTTTGTGGAGCCACTGTGTGCAACAGGCACTGCGCAGCCAGCGCATGGACTCGTGCTACCGGGCGTGATCATCCACAATCGGCAACAGCATCGCCACTTGTCGGATCCTACACCACGACGACGCCGAGTGGAATCCAGGGAGCATATGGGCCAAGGAAGCTTCCGGACTTGCCTATATTTGGAGGGCAGCCCGAGGAGTGGCCGATCTTCAGCTGTGCGTTCGTGGAGACGACCCGAGCGTACAACTGCACGGACCTGGAGAACAACCAGAGGTTGTTGAAGGCGCTGAAGGATGAAGCGCGCGAGGCAGTGAAGGCGCTATTGATTCATCCAGGGAATGTCAGCGCCGTGATGGAGCAGCTGCGCTTTAGGTTCGGCCGACCGGAGCAGCTTATACGCAGCCAGCTCAACAACGTGCGAGAGGTGCAGCCAATTTCGGAGCACAATTTAGCGAAGATCATTCCCTTCGCAACCCGAGTGAGTAACCTCGCGGCCTTCTTGCAGTCAGCGAAGGCGGAGCAGCACCTGGGGATCCCAACCCTCATGGAGGAGCTTGTGGCCAAGCTGCCAACGAGCAAGCGAGTGGACTGGGCCAGGCATGCTGCAACGATTGCGCCCTTTCCCACTGTAGTCCACTTCAGCGCGTGGCTACAGGAGTACGCAAACGTGGTGTGCACGGTTTTGGACGTCGAGGGAAAGGAGCCGAGGCGTCGACTTCTACATGCAAGCGTCGACCATAATGAATGCGATCAACAGGATGATCGGCATGGAGGTTGTCCCATCTGTGGAGGACAGCATGGAATATTGAACTGCAGAGAATTTATTGGAGCTTCGCCACAGGAAAGGTGGAGCAATGTGAAGAGGCATCGGCTCTGCTTCAATTGCCTGCGAAGCGGGCACACGGCTAGATCCTGCTATACGCAAGGTGAGTACCAGATTAATGGATGCCGAAGGGAGCATCACCGTCTGCTACATGGTGCGGACGAGGAGCGAAGGCCGCTGCAGCGAGGTGGCTTCAGACGCCACGAAGGGAACCAGCAGCCAGCAGTTTCCAGACGCAGCCCGGCCAGGAGGCCTTCGCTACGAGATGGTCACAGGGACCAGGAGAGGAACCGGCAGCAAGCCGTTCCCAGAAACAGCCTGGAGAGAGGAGCTCCGCGTGAAGCGGGAGCGCCCATGCAGAGGAATTTGAGCTGCGATGACGCCGAAGGAGGCCGTCTACTGTTCCGTATACTGCCGGTTACGCTGTACGGAGCGGGGCGAAAGGTGGATACGTATGCGCTCCTAGATGAGGGATCCTCCGTCACGATGATCGATGACGAACTACGAAGGGATCTTGGAGTGCAAGGAGAGCGTCGGCAGCTAAATATCCAATGGTTTGGAGGTAAGGCAACCAGAGAGCCTACCAACGTGGTGAGTCTGAAGATAAGTGGAGTTGGAAAGCCCACTCGCCATGTATTGAGAAATGTTTATGCCGTTCCGAGCTTGAGTTTGCCGATGCAGACATTGAGCCGACGAGATGTCCAGGGCGTGCACAGGGATGCGCGTCTGCCGATGAAGGCTGTAAGGCTGGTGCCGAAGCTGCTCATCGGTCTGGATCACGGACATCTGGGGTTGCCACTTAGGACGAGGCGGTTCGCTCGAGAGGGACCGTATGCGGCCGCAACCGAGCTGGGCTGGGTTGTGTTTGGGCCTGTAAGTGGGCAACCGACCACGCCGTCACCGAGGTCCTGCCTACTTGCCGTGTCAGTGGATGACGCGATGGAGAAGATGGTGGAGGACTATTTCGACATGGAGAACTTTGGAGTGAAGACCGCGCCGCCGGTCGCAGCCAGCGACGATGTCCGGGCCCAAAGGATACTCGAAGACACCACGGTGAAAGTGGGGCGTCGCTACCAGACGGGATTACTCTGGAAGGACGACCACGTTGTGCTGCCACCGAGATATGAGGACGAAGTGTGCCCCAATGAGAACGATGACGATCCCACGGCTGGAGCTGCAGGCAGCAGTTCTTGGAACCAGGCTGATGAACACTGTCAAGGAGGAGCACAGTGTAGTCATCACGGACCTGGTGTTATGGACGGACTCTAAGACGGTGCTGAGATGGATCGGCAGCACCCACCGCCGGTATAAGCAGTTTGTTGGCAACCGAGTGGCGGAGATTTTGGAGTCGTCGAAGGTTTCCCAATGGAGATGGGTGCCTACAGCTGACAATGCGGCTGATGATGCGACGCGGTCGCAGAAAGGAGTCGACCTTAGCCAGGAATCAAGGTGGCTAAGAGGACCTGCATTTTTGAGGCAGCCAGCAGCCAGCTGGCCGGGGCCTGAGGAAGGAACTGAGAGTGTTCCAGATGCCCCTGATGAAGAAGAGATGCCCAGTGAGTTTGCATTAGTTGCGGTAGACGATTTTGTCATTCCGTTTCAGAGATTCTCGAGCTTCAGTCGCCTGGTGAGGACCACAGCCTGGGTCCTACGGTTTGCGCGCTGGTGCCGCAAACAGCGAAACGAGCTCGAGGAATACGGCCTTACTGCAGCAGAATGTAAGGCCACGGAGAACCTGTTGGTCAGACAGGCACAATTGGAGTCGTTCCCCGACGAGATGAGGTCGGCGGAAACTGGACAGGACGTCGCTAGATCGAGCGACATTCGAGGGTTGGTGCCCTACCTAGACGAGGACGGGATTCTGCGAGCTTACGGAGAATTGATGCCGCACTGTGCATGCCGTACAGTGCGAGGAGGCCCGTATTACTGTCACACAGGCACAGTCTGACAGAGCTGATTGTGAGAGACTTCCACGCCAGGACGAAGCATCAAAATGTGGATGCTACGATTGCGGAGATCCGGACAAAGTTCTGGGTCACAAAGATGAGGCGTGTGATGCGGAGAGTCATCTCATCGTGCAACGAGTGCAAGTTGCAGCGAGCGCGGCCGATGCCGCCGATAATGGGACCGCATCCGGAAGACAGTCTGGATGCGGGTGGATGGCCATTCAAATACACAGGCCTGGACTACTTTGGGCCACTGCTGGTGTCTGTGTCCCGTCACAAGGTGAAGCGTTGGGTCGCCATGTTTACGTGTTTGACGACAAGGGCGATTCACCTGGAGCTGGCACATGACCTGTCGGAAGCCAGGCGCTTTGGTGACGTATTCGAGATGGAGAGGCTTCAGAGTGAGTTGTCAAGCAGAATCATTGAATGGGTTTTTAATTCTCCAGCGAACCCGTCTGAGGACGGAGTTTTGGAGCGCATGGTGCAGTGCGTCAAGAAAGTACTGCGTCATACCCTGAAGGAAGTTGCGCCGAGGGACCATGTATTGGAGAGTTTCCTGATTGAGGCGGAGAGTATTGTAAACTCGCGTCCGCTCACCCAGTTGCCTGTGGATGCGGACCAGGAGGCGCCGTTGACGCCAAACGATCTGCTGAAGTGAGTAGCCAATCTGCCGGGTACGCCTGGATTGGATGCGGAGCTGCCCAAGGAGGGTTCTACGAGGAAGCAGTGGAGGATTGCTCGCCTGCTACGAGACCGTTTCTGGAGGAGGTGGGTCATGGAGTACCTGCCTACGCTTGTGCGCCGCGAGAAGTGGTGCCGCCGAACGGAGCCCATCCACCAGGGTGATATGGTCTTCGTCTGCGATCCTGCCTTAGCCCGACGAGAGTGGCGCAAGGGCATCGTGGAGGAGATCTACAGCGGAGCTGATGGAGTCGTCAGACGCGCTAAGGTGCGCGTGAACGACAACGGCCTATCTAGGACAATGATGCGACCCGTCTCTAAACTTGCAGTTTTGGATTTGAGTGAAGCGGTTCTTCACGGGGTCGGGGATGTCGCGGATCGAATATTGTTATCGATAGGCTAGTTAGTATTTTTGAGAAGTCCGAATGTGGAACGATTTGTAAGCCCATATGTGTCTGGGCACATTGTTTTTCGCCATTGTAAATTTCCGGGAAAATTTAGCTTTTCATTGGAGGACACACTGCGGTGAGCTAATAAGTTAAGTTAGTTGCAATTGTGAAACATTGAATTCTTGCAGAATAAAACGTGTTCTACTACCACGGATTAGTCTGCCCTTTCTTTCGGGAACCAATGCGTGGGGTAGCCGTTTAAGGCAACTCCATGTGACGCACGACGACAGTCTGTGTTTTCCTGGCAGAGAAATGTGCTTGACTGTGTGCATTTTGAATTATCTCAGTTCGAACAACAACCAGTTCGCGAATTGGATCATTGAAAGTAATGTTGTTTTCGATGTGGAAGACTTGGTATGTATCCTTTTTCCCTAAGCTTCGAACTGCATGTGGCCTTTCGTCTTCAAGCGACGAGTTAATGAGTCAGAATATTTATTTTCGTCCAGGAGCTATGCTTAATCTTGTAGTTGAATCATGCATCTTGTGAATATGCCAAACGTAAAAAGTTGTCTTATGTTTTAAGCAATGGTTGTTTTAAATTTCATACATACAGTCTTATTTTACTGATTGCAAGCTGATTTCAACAAAATTTTCTAAGGTATTAGTTTCCGCCAGCTCTTCCAATTAGATTTTCTCTCAGGCTTGTCTTCAATTATGAACTGCTGCTTTACATCTCCACTTTGTTTGGGAGTCAACGCTGCTTGAGACTGCTCACCGCCTGAGACTCCGCGTACTCCAGATTTCCTCTGTTCTTATTGTACCCGCCTCATGATCCTGACCTATTCCGCTCGTCTATGCACGCAGCTGCTCCCAACGACTTTCGCGGATCATTTTTTGTAAGTTTCCAGTTCACCGTTACTGGCCGGAACTCATGCAGACGCTCTGATGATCTACGACTCACTGCCTCATAATTCCTTTACGCCCTCCACGTCTCCACTATTTATTTTTTTTTTTTATTATTTTTTCCTTTAAATTACAATCTGTTACTTTTTTTCTTTTTTAATAACAAGAAGTAAATGGTTGACTAGATGTGAAAAAGAAAGGAAGCGGCCCTTCCCAGTGCAAGGATACGCTAATACATTAATAATTTAATAGTTTAATTCTGTTGGAGTTCTGCGTTTTAATCTTCTTGGTTCCAACTCTGTCATCGGTATTTGTCTCAAGTTTGAGTTTTGGTGGCTAAGTAATTGATTTGTGTGTTTTTTGCTGCTTTTTGTTTTAATAGTTTCGTTGACTGTTTCTATGTTTAAATTATTATGTATGTCTTCGTTTCTAATGTACCATTCGGCTTTTGTGATTATTCAGAGCATTTTTGATTGCGTTCGCTGAATTAGCTGTAAGTGGGATTTACTGGCAGTTCCCCAGAGTTCTATTCCATACGTCCATATTTTTTTTTTTATTATCGTTATTATTATTATTATTATAGTTTTATTATCGCCTTGTATATTGCTATATTATTATGTAATTCTAGTTTTGAGTGTTTACCTATTAACCAGTTAATATGTCGAAATTTGTTTTTTATTTCATTTCGTTTATTTAGAATGTTCTGTTTTCATGTTAGTTTTGACTCAATAGTTAGTCCAAGGTACTTGGCATATGGGCGTAATAATATTTGATTGTCATTGATTTTAATTGCGAAGTTTTTTGGTTATCGTTTTGTGTGTATTACTCGTTGAGTTATGTCTTTATTTATCTCTATACCCCATCTCTCAAACCAGGATACTGTTTGTGTCATGATTTGTTGTAGTGTACTTGCAGCTGTTCCTTCGCACGCGCTTGAAGACATTAACACAGTTCGTCTGCGAACGTCGCAATCATTGATCCAGGGGTAGTTGGCGCTGGAATATCGGAGGTATAAATCGGGTATAATATGGGCCCAAGCACACTACCTTGGGGAACACCCGCTGACACTGGCATAATATCTGAGTCCTTTATATAGCTTTGAGGAATGGTATATAGGCAGCAGTCCTTTGTGCCATACTTTGTCAAATGCTTTAGCAATGTCCAATGCACACAGCATAGCAAAATTTCTTTTTGTCAAAATCGTCTGTTATTTTGTTAATCACTCGATGGACCTGTTGGACAGTCGAGTGCTGCTTCCGAAAGCCGAATTGGTGAGGAGGTATTATATTTTTTTGTTTTAGGATTGTCTCGATTCTATTAAATAGGACTTTTTCAAATACTTTTGAGAGGACAGGTAATAAGCTGTACCAGCCTACAGTATTGGCGTTTTTGTTTGGTTTTGGAATTGCTTTTATTTGGCCTACCTTCCAAGTTATGGGAAAGTACTGCAATCG
Source organism: Drosophila melanogaster (assembly GCF_000001215.4). Classification (NCBI taxonomy): domain Eukaryota; kingdom Metazoa; phylum Arthropoda; class Insecta; order Diptera; family Drosophilidae; genus Drosophila; species Drosophila melanogaster. The sequence goes on along the minus strand of NT_037436.4, from coordinate 24,879,082 downwards.
AAGTATTCCGTTAAACAAGTTTCTAATATAGGTGATTATAGCGTCCGGCAGTTCTTTAAGAATTTTTCCTCCGATTAAATCATATCCGGGGGCTTTCTTGTCTTTAATTTATTTTGTGAGATTTTTGTTTAATTTGTTTGTGAGATTTGTGAGATTTAATTTCTGCCTTTGTTATAGTTTTAATTGCACAATTTAAATTGGTGATTTGTCTTGGAAGCTCAGCATTGTCGTTGTCCATGTCATTGGTAAATGATGATTTAATGATGATGTTTCGCCCATGTGTTGTTGTTTCTTTTATAGGTGGCTTGTGTATAGTTGAGTTCGTCAATTTTTTGGTCGCTTTCCACAGTTTGTAGAAAAGGAAGTTCGAAGTTTGCTAAGGTAGTATTGAAGCCAGTTATCTTTGTCTTCCCTGAGAGTTCTCTTGCGTTCGTCTGTCGCTCTATTAAGTTTGTTTTAATCTTCTGTATGCCTAGTCCTTTGCCATATCCTCCTAAGTTTACGCTTTTGCCTGATTTTGTCTCTAATAAAAGCGGGAGTTTTCTTTAAGTTTATCATTTTTATAGATGGTGTCGATTGCGTTGCTGCATGATGTTGTCATTTAAATATGCTACTGCAGAGTCCAGTTCGTTGTTTGTCTTAAGAGAGATATTTATTTCCATGTTCTGCACGGAGTTCAGGTCGTTGTTTGTCTTTAGAGAGATATTTATTTCCATATTCTGGTCGGAAGAGAGGTCTAGGCATGATTTTATTGTTAGGTTCTCGCATGTTATATTTCTAGTAATGCAGAAGTCAATTAAATCCCGTACTTTATTTGTGTCAGTTGGCCAGTAAGTCGGCTCTCCTGTGCTCAGAGCACGGCTATTATTGTTTCTTATTGCTTTATACAGTTGACGTCCCTTTGCATTGGTAAGTCTTTACCCCCAAGTTATGTGCTTTGACATTATAGTCACATCCTGCAAAGTACCGATTTCCCAATGATTTTAGGAAATCGAGGTATTGGTCTTTTGCATTTTTAAATCTATGTGGGCAATAAACTGCAGATATATTTATTGGACCCGTTGTGTCTGAGGTCGATATAGTAGTAGCCTGTATGTAGTCTTTGTTGAATCCATCGATCTCTATGCACATGATGCTATTTTTAATATTATATTATAGTTAGGTATGTTTATATAGGTTTTTTCAGTTGAGTGCGTTTCAGAAATGAGCATGACGTCAATTTGCTTTTTTTTTAAGAATGTTTTTAGTTGAAGTAAATGGCGTGAGAGTCCGTTAGCATTCCAGATGGCGATTGTTAGATGTTTATTTGTCAAGTTTAGATAATAAAAGCGTGAAAATGTTCATTATATTTGTCATTTGGGCTATTTATTGTTTCATCATTTGTTTAAGTTCGTCAAAATCATTATGTACAGTTTGGCTTAATTGAGTTGTAGCAGGCTCTATATCATCAGGTACAAGAGTAGGTTGAGTTGTTGAGTTGGTTTGATGGCTAGTTACTTGATTTTCATTTAAGATAAAGATGGCGTCTTTAAGCTTACTACATTATTTGTTGTACTGTATTATGTCGTTTGATGTGTTGTTTCTGTTACAGGTATTTTTTTCCGAAGAGTTGGGTATTTTTGAATTTGCAGTGCTTTTTTCACCGTAAAACCTTTATAGTTGGCAGTGTTTTCTCTGCATAGTGCACATTTAATGCTTGTTCTGTCCGATATTGTGTTAATAATAAAGGATGATGAGCTGTTTTTTCCAGCGCACTTTACACAAGTAGGGTCTTTGGTGCAGTAATTTTTTGTATGTCCATATTTTTTGCAGTTTGTAGTTTGTTGGTTTGGGAGAGCGGATTGAGTTTTGTTTATTGTTGTTGGAGCGGGTTTTGAGGTTGTGGGCGTTATAATATTCGCTAAGAAGAGCATATCGGCTTTGAAGCATTGCAAACTGTATCACGCTCTTCCATCACTTTGAAGGGGTAAGCTTTGATAATTGTTTGTGTAGTTTGATATGTGGGTGAATGAAACTCTCGCTTCTGATTTTAAGCGTCGGATGCGCTCATATTTTTGTTTTGTTTATTGTTTTCACTTGTTTTTTTTGTTTGTTTATCTTGTTTACAGAGATATATATGGTTTTTAACACAGATAAATATGTGTTAGTGCCTTTTCGCTATTATATGATGGTTGGGCTTGGGCTTGAATTTTGCACCTAAACTTCGATATTAACTGGAGCTTTGTTAAAAACACGTCCGTCTGGGTTGAAGTTCAAATGACTCTCCACTATTCGCACAAGGGCAATGGCCTTTTAAAAATAATTGAAATTCGAAATCTTTGGGTCTGTATAGAAAGCACGAAGTGGCAGCTAACGAGCAGTGGATCTATGATTTCACAACCGGTATTGTACCATTCTTAGCATTTTAACGTAATTTAGCCTTTATATAGGGACAACAAGACGCCATCCAGCAGGAGTATAAAAATTCGGAGGCGCTTAATTCTGATGAGAATTCAGAAGCCGACGAACTAAGTCGTGGAGGACAAGAAACTGTGCTTGAGAATAACAAGAAGCACAATGACATAAAAAATATTAGCTCCAGGTGAGTGCCAAAGGAATCTCGACGTAATTCCCGATGCTGATTCTAGCATATTTTTTTCTTTCTTTTTTTCTCACGGGTCCCACGGCTCGTTTCGCAAGAAGATAGACGCGTTATAGAAAAGAGAACAGAAACGAGGAAAATAATATAATGTAAAATAACTATATTAAATATTAGTGTTAGTAGGATCTAATTATGTAATAATAAAGTTAAAATTGACTGCTTTAAAAGCGGCAGAGAGCCAATTATAGCCAGAATATAATACTCTGTAAGAGTCATGCAACTCATAGTTGGATCTACAATGATTTAAGATAAGGGGTATATAGTTTCCAGTGAATCTACTTGGAGCCGAGAAGTTAAGCCGACTAATCACGTCGGGACTCTCAACATCACCACGAATAAGCTTAGAAATAAAGACTGTTCCAAGCATAGTTCTACGGTTAGCTAGGGAAGGTAAATTAATTAAAAGTAGTCTACTGGAATAAGGAGGTAATATACGGCTTGCATCCCAATATAGGCGCCGCAGGCAAAAAGTAAGAAGCTTTTTTGGACCGATTCAATGCGGGCTACGTGGACTAAGTATTGTGGACTCCAAACAGATGATCCATACTCAAGATTCGGACGTACTAACGAAATAAATAAGGTTTTAGTCTAGTAAGGATCATCAAATTCCTTGGACCACCTTTTTTTTTTAAAACAAGCACACCCCTGACCTTATTGACAAGAGTCGAAATATGGTGAGAAAATTTTAGTTTAGGGTCCAGAAGAACACCAAGATCATCAACCCGTGTTATTCTGCAAGTCGTGTATATTGGATTGACAGGACAAAAGATCATAACTTTACGCTTGGTCGGTTCTAGATCGGATTCTAAGTCCAAATGGCGCGAAATGTCCTTGTACTGGAGGCATAATTTAACATCGTCGTACATAAGTACACGCGAATGTTTTATTGCTAAGGGGAAGTTGTTGATGAATAAGGTAAAAAGAAGTGGACCAATATGGCTCCCTTGTGGGACACCGGATGTGACTCGGAGAATACAAGATAAAGAATTTTTAAAGAGGACTGGTTGTGTCCTGCCATTCAGATAGCTTGAAATTTAGAAGATCAACAGGACCTATAAGAAACCTATAAGATCAAGTTTTCTTATTAGAAGGTAATGATTAACAGAGTCAAATGCTTTACTAAAATCAGTGTAGATGATATCTGTTTGAAGATTATTTTTGAAACCCGGTATTACGAAAGATGTTAGCTCAAAGAGGTTAGTGGATGTTGATCTGCGTTTCATAAAACCGTGCTGACACGGTGATATGATTGATCTACAAAGGTGCTGTAAATGAGGAGTGATAACATTTTCAAAAAGTTTTGGGATAGCCGACAATTTAGAGATTCCTCTGTAATTGCTAGCATCCAGTTTGCTACCTTTTTTATGAAGAGGAATCACAAAGGACTCCTTCCATATATGAGCGAATTGTGAAGATTCCAGAGATAAGGTAAACAGTTTCAGTAGAGGCTTGCACAAGGCTTCCGCACAGAATCTGAGCACACAGCCAGGGATTCCATCGGAACCTGGCGAATAGACCGGTTTAACACGCTGAAGATCGTTAAGCAGTGAGCTTTCGTTTATAGTGGGCCAAAATATTAGATTCGACTTAGATACCGTATAAGAGTATGGCTCTTCGGAATGACGTTACGTATAATATTTTGTTTGAAAAAACTGAGCAAATAGATCGCCTATTGCCTTATCCGATGTTACCGATGTAGTTATTTCAAAAAATACCGAGGAAGGATAAGAAATCGTTTTGCGCTTAATGTTAACGACGTTATAAAACGGTTTCGGATCTGGTGCGACCTGGGACTTAACAACGGTATAAATAGCTCTTCACTGAGCACGGTAAAAATGAACCCAGTCTGGATTTTACATTTCTTAGATGAGTCAAATCTTTATTAAACCAAGGAGGCTTGTTAGAGATTGGCGGATTGTACAAATAATATAAAATTATTTTGCCTCAGAAATTTTGCCTTGCAATAATGTGCTGCGATCAGAAAAATGTAGTATGTGACGAGTTTTTGTCTTAAACAAAATAAGCGTCTTCTGTTGGGGAATAGTTCCTTCTTCCAAAATAATTTGGTTCCGGAAACAGTTCACCGGTTTGTCTGTGGCTTTAATGGTATACGTGAGGGATTCTTCGCTGTGGATGGTGGTGTCTCGCCAGTGCATTGACATTTTAGCGAGACAGAGCTTCTTCTACCAAATTCTTTTTTCCGGGTTTATAAATTATGTTTGCTTTGTGCTCATCAATGAAGGCTTTCTAACGCTTTATTTTGGCATTCAGGTTTTTGTCCTATACCAAAAAGGTTAATGGCTCGTGGTCTGTATAAATGATAAGATTCTACACACCATACAAGCGAGAAGCTCATTTGTAGCAAAATTTACCTCGTTACCTCGCAGTGTTCGCGATATCATTGTTATCGGGGGGCCGTCTTGAGACAGTACCGCTCCCAGTCCGTAGCCAGACGCGTCTGTTGTGAGGTCAAAGGCTTTTTGTAATTTGGGTAGGACAACATTACATCTTCGGAGACCAGTATATTTTTAAGCCTATCGAAGGCTTCATTTTGCTCTGGTGACAACTCGATTATCACCTTTCTTGAGTAGTTCTTTGTCATTTTCGCCTTTCAAGATATCTGTTAGGGGCCTTGCGATGTTGGCGAAGCCCGCTATGAAGCAGCTAGTAGCGTGCTAGATCTAAATATGACCTAAGAGCGAGGGTTTTTGGTGGGGGAAAGTCCTTAAAAGCCTTTATTTTATCGGGCGAGGACTGATTCCCGCCTCTGCACACTGTAAATCCCAAATATTCCAAGCTTTCGTTAAAAACTTGGATTTTTCTTGAGACATCCGCATGCCTGCGTCCCTAAGGTTTTTCAAGGTCACTCAATGTCTTTGACGTGGTATTCTTTGGACTTGGAAAAAATTATTACGTTGTCGACGTAAACATAACATACCCTACCAATTTGTTCGCGAAGCACATCATCGATGGGTCGTTGAAAAATACTTGGGGCATTTTTCAGCCCGAAGGGGAGTATACAAAATTCGTACTTCCCGTTGTTGTCTCTTTCCTGTCTCTTTCAGCCAATTAGATCTAATGAAATCCTGACTTGAGGTCCAGCGTAGTGAAATACTTAAATACAAATTTGACAATATAGTCGAAATGGATGGGATAGAATATTTGTCGTCGGTTGTCTTATGATTTAGTTTCCTAAAATCAATAACCAGACGCTTTTGTTTGTGACCCGCATCGTCGATGCTTTTTTTGTCGACGACCCATATCGGGTTATTGTAAGGGGACTTTGACGGTCGTATTATGACATGCGCTAGAAGTTGGTTAACCTCTGCATTGACAAAGTCAGACACGCCGTTTGGATACGGATACAGTTTTGAGTATACTGGTTCGTCATCCGTTGGTATGGTGGCAACCGTATTTATGTTGTTATGTATGTGATTTGGATATGGTTCACCTGTTGACATTTAGTGAACTCGATTTTTTCCATCCCATGGTCATGTTTAATGACGTTGTTTGTCAGATCTATTTGAGCATTGACCTGCTTTAACAGGTAAAGGCCAATTATGCCATCAAAGTCATTAAGTGACTCTAGCATGAAAAAATAGGACTTTACATCCAAAAGGTGGATGGGGCATTTCTGCTCGATCTTAGTGTGCCCATGAGGCCCATGTGTCTATCAGAAGTCTGAAAATTCGCCCTGCAACCGTTCGTCTTATGAACGGAAGCTGGGAGCTTCCGCTAAAAAATTACAGCTTTCGACTCCAGACAAATCGTCCTCAACCTGTGTAGTTTCATGCAGTGACCGTGACTCGTAGTCACCGCTACTCTCTCCTTGGGGTAGATGATTCAGGTTTTGTTGGGTCCTCATGGACTGGTCGCCGTAACTTTGATTGTTCCTGTAACCCTGTGGGGGTTGCCTGAAGCGCGAGGAGGAATCCACCTCTATTGGCTCGCGACCTCGCCCCTGGGTTTTTTGGTTGTTAAAGTGCTGTTTTGTGCTATTTGGGTTTTGATGGTCATTTCTGTCTTTTTGGTTCTTTTGGAAGTAGGGATTCCTGTTCTGACGTTCTGACGCCAGTTCTGGGACTTTTGCGAATTTTGTTTTCGTGGTTTTTCCTCAAGGTGTTTTGCAAAATTTGCTGCGAAAATGCCTCTCTCATTGCTTTATTCAGCCTCTTGGGTTGGTTGCGCCTAAACGATTTTATCTCGTTCGCAACCGCAAGGCAAGCATTACAATGTCATTGCATTGCTAGGTCATCACTTTTTCGACCATTAAAACCAGCGCACTTAGTATGCACCATTCGCCGTAGCCAACAAATCATTTTTGGCTACTCGGGTTATATAACCTGGCAGCCTAACCTTTTATAAGAACAGAATATAAGAAGAACAAATCTTATCGAAAGAAACGTGAAGCGCGTCGTTTCTAAACTTTTCGTTTAAAATAGCTGATGCGACCAGGTCGTGTGTCATTAGTGTTTTATTTGTCAATAGTGTGAGTTTTTTTTTTGACTTCGTCGAAACATTGTAGTAGTGGCAAGTTGCCCTGCTGAAGCGTGCTTAGTTGCTGTTGTATTATGTGAACCGGTGTCTTGTTCGCGTATGTGAAATCTAACCTAGCAATAATGGCTTTAAAATTCAACACTATGTTGAATGAGGCCAGCACAGCATCTGCTGGTCCCCTTACTTTGTTTCTGATTATAGCTACTGCCTGGTAGTGTCTTGAGGTGCCGTTGTATGGCTCGAAGACTTTATAGGCTGCGGAAGCGGCCTGCCTCCACGAAACATAGTTATCTATCTTTCCGTCGAACTCGGGGATGGATTTTGCAACATCTAAGGGCTCGTCGCAGCGGGTCCCTGGCACTATTTCAACTTCTTGGAAAATTTCTATCTGTGGTGCAGAAACTCTAGCTTTACTAAGCTTCTTCTCCTCAAATATGCGGGCTTGTTGCTCAAGGGCTGCCTGCACCTTTGCCTCCATCCGGGCAACATGTTCAGTATTCATTTTTTTTTTTATTGCTCTACTTATGAGGCTATCAGTTCGTCGCCACTACTGTCGTCCTCTTTTTCCTGGTATTGCCCCAGACACAACATAAAAGACTCAAATCGTTTCGGAATTAATTTTTGTTTAAGCTTTTAGAGGTTCTTCAACACTCTATTGCAACAGGCAGAAATTTATTTAAGTTTGTTTTTATAAACACTGAAATCTCACACTAGGTATTTTATTTACTTTATTTGAAATAAAAATGAACATCTCACTTACATTTTTTTTTAGATATGAAATTCGAACTTCGATCAAGTGGTGGGGTGGCGGCTGCGATACGCTGTTTCCCGTCGGCCGCTCGTATTTGTTGATTTGTTTTATTAACTCGCTCAGCTCTTTTGGCTGGGGTTCTTAATTTTGTATTGTATTTGTTGTGTGAGTGCGTATTTTTTTGCACTATTTTTGCGTTTTTTTTTGTCACAAAATTTGTTGTGTTGTTCACTTTATAGCTCAAAGACTTATTTCGGTTAGATAGTAGAGTAACTGTTCACTTGTTGATTTGGTTATTCACTTTATTGAACAGTACCGCTACTCTTTGCGTTAGGTCGAAGAGTTAGAGAAACTGGGTTATTTTCCGTTTGGGCGCCAATTAACATACGACTGGTTATTTTTTTAAAGTGTCTTTATTTGTTTATTTATTGTATTTTGGTAAAGTATCTTTTTTTGTTTTTTATTTATTGTACTTGACAATTGGAGAACAAAATTAAAACTGAAACTTAGGGCAAGCTTGCTTACGCACATAAGCATTCACGCGTAGCGGCAGTATAACCCGTCTCGCTTTCCTTTCTTCTTTGCCTACCGCCAAATTCGTGTCGTTTTGGCTGTGCAAAAAGAATTTACTGTGTGCATAAACACACACACATCATTGCTATTGTGTGTTCAGTTTGGTTGCTGGCTACCGCCAAATTCAGAAACCTGTCGCCTCAAGATCGCTTACAGGAGGCAAAAAGTTGTCTTTATACCAAAAATGCATTGAAAGTGCGCATCACCTACGACATTGTAATGCCGATCGCTGTCGTATTTGTGGAAGCAAGCACAACAATTTGCTAATTTTTGTCTCAAGGCCTTCGTCATCTCGGTCCTAGCCTGCTCAGCTTCAGCTACCATCTGATGCTCATTCCAAGTAATTGCGAGTAGTTGCACAGGAATCATAAATAAATAAATCTCATCAATGGTCAATCGTCTTTCTTAGTGGCTCAAAATCTCGGAGCAGACTTTGTGTTGTTGGCCAAAATAAACCAGGTTCTTGGGTTCCTTATCGCACCTTGCTTGTCTCCGGCTCGCAACTACACATAATCACCTCTCGTCTGGTACGCACTTAGCAATCGCCCAAGTACAATTCTGCCGCTACAGTTTTTGGAATTGGTGAAGCCAGATTTAGCGTTCATTTGTCTGTACAAAAAACAAAAAAAAAAAAGAAAACTGATAAGAGACTCCAATTTAGCTGCTGTAAAGTACCAATTTAAGATGTCAGCAGAAGACGAAAGCAATATTTTTGCGTGGCAATAAGTGCCCACAAACCCACGTTCCATTAAGCGAAAAAATGTAAACTCCCCAACGGTGGCGGGGAAAGTTATGACTATCGACCATGGACCTTCCACTTCTAGCCATGATAACTACTTTGCTGTGCTTGCTGAAAAGGACATGTACAAATCCAACAAAAGATGATGAAATTAAAAGCGATACACCATCATCTGAAAAACCACCCCCAATTTTTATATCTGATGTCAATGATATCAACGGATGGCTTCGTTACCTTAACTTACACATGGACAGCACTGAATTCACGTACAAGTCACAACGGGACGGACAAACTCGCATCATGGTAAAAAATGTTGAAGAATTCAGGGAATTAGTCAAAAAATTAAACACTGACCAAGTGAAGTACCACACATTCCAGCTTAAGCAAGTTAGGGCATTTAGAGTTTTAGCCAAAAACATCCACCACTCCACCGATATTGAAAGCATAAAGAAGTCAATAGAAATGCAAGGCCACGTAGTTAGAGGAATTCACAACATTAAAAGCCGCATTACCAAGGAGCCATTACGAATGTTTTTTATAGACCTAGAACCACATAACAACAACTCCGAGATCTACAACGTAAAACATATCAATAATGCTATAATAACAATTGAACCACCAAAGAAAGTTAGTGACATGGTGAAATGTTACCGATCCCAAGAATTTGGGCACATCAAATCATACTGCAATAAAAAATTCAGATGTGTTAAATGTGCTGAGAATCACTCAAGCATCTCCTGTCCAAAAGAAAAGACTGAACCAGCCACTTGTGCCAACTGCCATGAAAACCATGCCGCTAGCTACAAAGGCTGCAGAATCTACCAAGAAATTTCCAAAAAAAGGTCCAATGTACCCAACAGCAGGCCAGCACTAACATCTCTTTATGACATACCGAGAGCAACATCATTCATTCCAACGAAACCAAACCATGAAAAAAGTTATGCGAATCAAGCTAATTATGCACAGGTAGTACGAGATGAGACTGAACAAGAAAAATCAACATTGGATAGAATTGAAAAGCTATTAATGAAGCAGTCTGAGCTTACATCGAATTTACTAAACATGATAATGATGTTAGTAAACAAACTATGCAAGTAGATCTTCGTATCCATCGTATATCCATATGGAATGCTAACGGCTTTCCAACCATCGAAATAAAATAACTTATTTATTAAAACCAGAAATATTGATATTCTACTAATTTCGGAAACGCACTTTACAAAGAACAATTTTATAGCCATTAAGGGATATAACGTCATAAATGCTAATCATCCATCTGGGTGGAAGTGCAGTTATTGTCAAAAATACTTTCCAGTACAAACAATTAGACAACATCTGCATATAATGCAAGTGGCATCGATTGAAATAAAATGTAGGCATTCAAATATCTCTATAGCTCTCTAACATCCCACCAAGACACTCTTGCAAGCTCGAGAGAGAGAGAGAGTTGAAATTAACTCTCTCTTTCGAGGGCTAGGAAGACACTTTATTGCTGGAGGCGACTATAACGCAAAGCACATATGGTGGCGGTCAAGATTAGTAAATTCAAAAGGTTAGAACTATAGAAATGAATAACTAACAATAAATATTCAAGCTTATCCATCGGAAAACCGACGTACTGTCCAACGGATCTTAGTAAAATTCCAGATATGCTGGATCTTATTGTAATTTCTGGACTACCAGCAAGCAATTTCCAAATAGAGGAGAATTTTGATTTGAGCTGATCACACACCCATTATTGTAACCTATGGTACTACAGTTTGTTTCAAACAGAAGCCATACAAAATAATTAACGCAAAAACCAATCTAGGTGCTTTCAAAAACTGGCCCGAAGAATGAATTTGTCTAAATGTATCGTTAAAATCAGGCGAAGAAATTGAGTCTTGAGGCTTTGACAAATTCGATTCATGCAGCTGGGTACATGTTTACTCCACCGCCAAATAAAAGTACAAGCAGGCAAACTTTTCTACCACTAGAACTAAGAGCGCAAATAGCTTCGAAAAATATGGCAAGCCACGCGAAGCCCAATAGACAAAAGAAAATTCAACAAAGCCGCAATAGACCTGAATTGCAGACTGTGGGAAATTAAAAATGAAGCGACAGCCGAATACCTTCGAAATCTTGATTTAAACACAATTGACCTTAATTATAGTCTGTGGAAAGCAACTAAATATATAAAAAGGCCAACCAGAAGGGATACCAAAATTGTTAATAGCATAAGACATTGCTGCACAAGCAACGTTGAGAAAACTGAAGCTTTTGCTGAACACTTAAGCTCAGTCATTCAGCCAAATTTGGAAAATGATCCTGAAACAGTAGCTGAAGTACATAATTTTTTAGAGGCTCCTTGCCAGTTGAGCCTGCCTATTAACCAAACTACTATCTCAGAAGTAGAAGAAGAAATAAAAGAGCTAAACAGGAAAAAATATCCAGGATATGACAAAGTCTGTGCAATTACATTCTGAAATCTCCCTCCAAAATGCATCCGATTGCTGACACACATATACAATGCCATGCTCAGACTGGAATACTTCCCCAGTCAATGGAAATGCGCGGAAATTATAATGATTGCTAAGGCAAACAAACCGGAAAACTGCACGTCTTCATACCGTCCCATTAGTTTGTTGGGAAACTTCTCTAAAGTATTTGAACGAATACTTTTAAGAAGAATGTACCTGCACTGGACGAACTTAACATCATATCCGAACACCAGTTTGGGTTTAGAAGAGGGCACGGAACGATTGAGCAATGTCACTCATGCAATAGTGAACGCATTAGAAAACAAAAATTACTGCACGGGATATTCCTGGATGTCAAACAGGCATTTGACAAAGTCTGGCATGAAGGTCTTCTGTACAAAATAAAGAAGTGGCTACCCGCACCTCCAAATTATATCGTCCTACCTTAAGATAAGAATATTCTATGTTCGCGAACATGACGAATTTTCAAGTATCTACACTGCTGAGGCTGGAGTTCCACAAGAGAGTGCTTTTGGTCCAGTGCTGTACACAACTTCCACAGCTAACTTACCGACTACAAATCCTGTTAAGATAGCAACATATGCTGATGATACTGCTTTTATTGCCACGAGTAATGACCCTCGCGTCGCATCCAACTTAATTCAAGGACTTAACTAGGGTTAATTGAAGCATGGCTTATAAAATGGCGAATAGCAGTAAACGCACAAAAATCAGTGCAAGTCACATTCTCGTTGAGACCCGGGAATTGCCCGCCAGTTCAAATAAACGTCTCCACCATACCAGTTAGTGAAACGGTAAAATATCTTGGAGTACATCTGGACAGGCGTCTTACTTGGAAGCAGCATTAAAAGCGATGCAAAACTCAGTTAAAGACAAAAACCAAAAAAATGTACTGGCTCTTAGGACCCCGCTCTCAATTAAGCCTAGAGAACAAATTACGGCTGTATAAAGCAGTCCTAAAGGCAGTATGAACCTACGCGATGCAACTGTAACATTGAAATAATACAGAGATCACAGGTGCTCCATGGTATATGATTAATCATGACATCCACAAAGACATGGAACTTCCTCTTGTTAAAGACGAAATAAAGTCAAATGCAGAGCGATACATAAGTAAACTACACGACCATGATAATGTCCTAACACTAGGCCTACTAGATAACACCAGCAACCGAAGGCGCCTAAGAAGATTTCATGTACTGGACCTGCCATAAAAATTTACAAATAGATAAAAATATGTAAATATGTATATGTCGGCGAAACAGGAGTCTCATCCATATTATTTATTCACTTCGCGATTTTGTGCGTCAGCGCAGCAAGTTCCGATCGACGTCAGCAGTCAAACTTCACTGAAGGGATCTTCTTACATGTCCCTTCTTCATCATATTCTCTAATGGCTATACACACTGGCGTGTGCCACATTGTCATCTCTCTCTAACACACTATTTATGACCACTCGATCGGACCTCACTCAGCTGCAGAGGCTGTTCGTGCCTCTGCCGCAGCGCTCGACAGAATTTTACCGCAATATTACAATTTCATCAGAATATGAAATCACAGAAGGAATTTCTGGAATGCGAAGAGTCGCGCTCCGACACGGCCTTCCTGACCTTTCACACGTCCTCGTGTGCCTAATCCACCAATCAAGTCAAAGTCACACAACTTCGTCAACTTAAGAACAATTAATGACAACAAGTAATAATCAGTAATTATTTAATTGACAATTCATCTCATGACTGATTTTTCTTTTACAAAGACATCTCCAATTTACATATCAAAACTTCAAACTATTTACATTTTCCATGACTTTAATTTCTCATAATAACATTGGCGTGTCTTCTCTCACACCCAATCTCTTGACCCCCCCCCCCCCCCCCCCCATAACACTTCTCGTCCCTGCGAGTTAGCTGTTATAGTGCAGTCATCATCACTTGACCCCCGCCATAACACTTCTCGTCCCTGCGAGTTAGCTGTTATAGTGCGGTCACACGCCATTCTATTCATAACGTTCGCCAAATGTTTCCTTTCTTGGGACACAGATGCACGATCACTAGTGCCATCTTTAAACTCTTTTCTCTCTTGGGACACAGATGCACGATCACTAGTGCCATCCTTCACCTCTTTTCTCTGTTGGGAGTCACCATTACATTCATGCGAACATTATATGTTCGCTTGATAACTAACGACTTCAAATTGTGTCGATGACCATCTAGTACATTAATCACTCGATGATACTTCTCACTTAACACATGACCTCATACCGAACTACTCTACATCCTTTCGCATGTTTTCCTTGCTTGTACGCTCATTTGTTTTCAACCTGCCCATTTGCTCTGCTGGCATCTGTAGCTATTGAAAACAACTCAATCCTGTTTGTTGAACAAAGCTCACGGAACTTGTTGCTGACAAAGCTTCTGCCTTGATCCACTATGATGCGACTGGGAGCTCTAAGGAAAGACATACTTGACTCATCTATAGAATCCGCTGGCCATGTCTAAAACAAATGAAAAAAATATTTACCACACCGCAAACGATCTATTTGATCCAAAATCTGTAGCAATGGAAACTGAGTCGCTATGGGCGCCCTTGAACACTTTTATTTTTATTACTTAAACGGCTTTGATAACTTTGGATTTGTACATACTAAATTTATTAGATTTAATCAATAAAACGAAACCAATATGTCAATTTGTTACTTAATTTATTTTAATTTTATTAAAGAACATTCGGCGTCCGAATCAAAAAAAAAAATGGAAAGGGCTCACCCAATTGAAAAACACAGTCCACTTGGCTCACTTAGTTTCGCACACGTCAACTCGCTTTTCGATGTATTTGTTGTGGCCTTTGGGACATACAGACGCCACATGTCCCATTTCGTCGCATTTAAAACATTTTATGTTCGAACGATCTTTTAACCCAGGCGTGTTGCTTTCGCTGTAGTTTCTTCCTCTTGTGTTTGATGTACCTTCCTTTCGAGCACGGCATTCGGCGAATTTGTGGCCAGCTTTCCCACAAAAATGGCACATGGTCTGCAACTGCATTCTTAACTTTTTTTTTGGGCCAGAATCATCTTCGTTGTTACGTTTCTTGAAGGCGTAAGCTTGCAGTTGTTGCTGAAGCTCATTGCGCGTAGCCACATTAGTCGTAAACACCCAACGCAACAAATTATTATCGATTTGTGCCATGTGAGCCAACGCTACCGAAACCGCAATCTCCTCCAAATCCTTGGCCTTCCACTTAGACAGCAACAAGGTGACAATGCGACTTCCATACTGGGCAAAGCTCTCTCCAGGTGTTGGACGTCCGTTCAAAACGTTCATCAAAATAGCAGCCGACGTCTCCATTCCTACGAATCGCTGTATGAACAGTTCTTTAAACTGCGGCCACGTGATGCCAGCGAAGCATATCTGCGACAGCCATTGCGATGCACTGCCTTCTAATGCTTTGCTTAACGCTATTACGAGTGCACTGCCTACAAGCGCATTATCTGCAAAGATTAAATCCACGGTGGTGCACCATGCAGATGGATCTGCTCCAGCGCTGTCAGCGCAGAATTTTGGCAGTGTGACGTGCAAGGACTTTTCATTTGACGCCGATGCTCTCGGTGCGTGCATGGTTCTTATTATTTCCATGAGGTTACGGTTTTGTGCCTCCAACGCAGCCATATACTGATCAGATCTGGTCTCTCGTGGCGAAGGCGATCCCACTTCTGATGTCGGCGAAACAGGAGTCTCATCCATATTATTTATTCACTTCGCGATTTTGTGCGTCAGCGCAGCAAGTTCCGATCGACGTCAGCAGTCAAACTTCACTGAAGGGATCTTCTTACATGCCCTTCTTCATCATATTCTCTAATGGCTATACACACTGGCGTGTGCCACATTGTCATCTCTCTCTAACACACTATTTATGACCACTCGATCGGACCTCACTCAGCTGCAGAGGCTGTTCGTGCCTCTGCCGCAGCGCTCGACAGAATTTTACCGCAATATTACAATTTCATCAGAATATGAAATCACAGAAGGAATTTCTGGAATGCGAAGAGTCGCGCTCCGACATATATATATGGGTTGAGCTAAGTGGAGCTCACTTCATGCGGTGATATAATTATTGAACGCTACAAAATTTGTTAATTGTCTACCAAGACAGATTGCACATAAAAACAAAAATAAAAATACAAAAAAAAAAACTCAAACTTCAGAGGTTGTTGCCAATATCGCAGCTTTGGTAGCTCCCACTATTACGGACAACCAGCACAACCTAACTGTAAACTCTGAATAGTGAAAAATACCAGCTAATCTTCGCTTGGCCGATCCCCAATTCTTTAGGCCCCAAAAAATTAACTTGCTGATAGGCTAGTCTTTTCTTTGATCTGCTGTGTGTAGGCCAAATAAAATTGTCCGATGGACTTTCCGTTCTCGTTTTGGATTGATTCAATCAAATGCGCCTCAAATGCCTGATAAGGGCATCCGTCTTTGGGAACTGGTGCGCAAATCTTGCGTGTTGCGTGTTGTCTTTGGTGGCTCTGCCAAAACTTCTCCTGGATACTCGTTAATATAAATACTTATGGCATGCCCCACTCTGCAGCCCAAACTGTTTCACACTTTGTTACAGTTTCGAACCTTCCCTGTTGCTTTAACTGGGGACATCTGCAAGATGTACCGTTTTGTACGTGTCAAGGAACCGGACAGCTACTTACAATGCATTTTGTGGCGTGACACACCCTAGGAAAAAGTACAAGTGTTCCGCCACCTACGGAACAAAGCCAGCTTCATTTCTATCTGCCAGAGCCATGCAGCAGCTAGCAGAAGACGAAAAACCTCGTTTCCAATTGGCGATAAAATTCTTTTACGAGACTTGGGATTCAATCTCGGATATTCTGATATTCTCTACATCGTCCATGAAAGAATTTAAAAATCCAGCAAGCGCTCTGCTCCGTCTACAATTGCTCGCTTTTCGACCCTCTTGGTCTTATCTGCCCCGTCATAACGAGAGCCAAAATCCTTCTAAAGCAAATCTGGAGAGACAAACTTGACTGGGACTTGACTTAAATTCCCACAGCCTGCAATCCAGCGTACGGATCGAGTCCAGTCTTTGGTCTCATGGTCCTGACTATCTTTTAGAAGACAAATTTCACTGGCCAGAATCTTGTCTCGCTCCAAAGGTTCTCCCTGAGCTAAGGAAGAAGACCCTCATTACTCTCAAGACCCCTGCCGACATCGGCATCCCAACCAGTTCTAAAATTGTCAACTTGTTGATTTTGGGTCATGCAGCCGCCAAAACTGTGCAGTAGACTAATCTCATACTCTTTAATATTGTAAGCCGAAGTAGTCAGTGGTAGCAGTTGCGATGCCCATAGTGCAAACCGCTGTTCTCGCACGCATTTATCTGTACGGCGCTCATTCCTTGTTCTTTTTGTTATCTACCTACGTTAAGCTTGGGCGCTGCATTTTCGGCTGCCTGTCCCGCCAATTGACACTTCTTCGTTTGTCGGAAGAGACTAAACTTGTGCATTCGATATAGCTCTTTGTCGGCCCTAGCTGCTGTAAACAATTCGCAAAATAAACAGTATCGTAAAATAAACAAACTTTCTTCGGCTATTTATTACTCGCAACAGCTATTGAAAAAGCTCAATAGCTAAACAGTCACCTCCTGAAGAATGTTTTTGGATACATCTTCAAATTTCGTTATCGTATCAGGCACCCCAGCCTGAGTGTTAATCATCCCACCAGAGGCATGAAACTTATCATTCGCTCCATTCAGATGGCACATTTTATACGAGGACTGTAATGCCCTGCTCAACAGTCTCAAGTAAAATCATCGAGCTCAATTGCATCCCTCGCCCCCATCATTGACAACTCTGGACTCATCAGAGTTGGTGGCAGACTATCGTTGGACTATGACGCACAGCATCCATTAATATTGCCACGTTAGCACCCAGTCACTCGTGCCATTATACTCGACTATCATCGTCGCAATCTGCATTCTGGACCTCGCGCACTAATCGCTTCCATTCGACTGCAGTTCTGGCCCATTGGCGGTTGCCAGACAACTCCAAGTGCAGTCAGCCTGTGCATCATATGTTTTCGAGCCATGCCAAATATAGCATGTCACATTATGGGTGATCTTCCTGAGGACCGCGTAATAGCTTCTTATTCCTTCAAGGTCACTGGTCTGGACTTTTGCGGTCCATTTTATTACAAAAATCCTGTTTGGAATAAAGCACCCATCAAACGCTATATCTGCATCTTTATCTGCTTTTCTACGAAGGCTGTTCACCTTGAGCTGGTTCAGGATCTCTCCATTTCTGCATTTCTTAATGCATTGCGTCGATTTATACTGACTCGTGGAAAGCCTGCACCCATATGGTCGGACAACGCCACCAATTTTGTCTGCGCTCGGAATGAGGTGAAGATTCTCAAGCGTTTGTTCCTGAACACATCACATCAAAGAACATGAAGTACTTGAATTCTGCTGGACTGATGGCGATTCATCCCTCCTCGATCGCCGCATTTTGGAGACCTGTGGGAGGCTGCTGTCAAAACAACAAATCATCATTTTTACCGAGCTGTTGGCCCTGCCGTTTTGCCCGCTGATGTCCTGCGCACGTTTTATTCTGAACCAATGGCAGCGACTCAAAGCCCTTAGCCATTTTTACGCATCGAGACGGGAAGCTGAACTACAGAAAAAGATTCAGAAGAGGAGCTATAGGTAAATTCCAACCTAGAATCTTGCCGACGGCGATTTGGTCATCGTCAAAGAAGACAACGTGGCATCATACCGGTGTAAGCTAAGTCGCATTCAATGGGTCTATCCTGACTCTGAGACAACGTTCGCGTTGTAGACGTCCGCCGACTTTCCAACTATTCCTTCTTCCTGTAGACAAACTTGTGCAGAGCGTGAAGAAAAACGTATCTAATGGGGTTATTGGCAAATGTTGGATGTTGTTCAACTCGCAATATTTCTTGAACGCCAAAGATGTAAAAGCAGTGTGTCTATCAGACACTATACGTCCAGGATTCCCGATATGTACGGCTTGCTTCACGAGACAGGTTTGCACCTTAAAAATACTTGTGCTACGCGTTGATATATATCGATATATATATATAGTGACGTATTCACGCCAACTCATCACGCTCAGTTAATTGAATATTCGCGCCACCCAAACTGGGCCGCTCTTGTAAACGGATTCCCAAGCTCTCCTCAACGTAAACATCCAAGAACATCACATGATTTTACCGTTTAAAGCTATTTTCTGCGTTATCTGCGTGTCGATCGTTATTACTTCACTTCACAACCTTGGGAGATATTCCGTTTTTTTCCTATTCTTTATTTCTGTAACCCATAGAGGCCCCTCCTCAATTCTCACTCACATTTGTAATTAGTCTTAAGTTGAAAGTTAGACCGTAAAGTTCAATAAGTCTTAAACCGATATTTAATAAAAAACAAAACCGAATATATTCAGTGTTTAATTTATTTCGGAGTTGATCCTAGTTTAAATACGGATCATTTGTTCGACTTAAAAAATAAAAACTATTTAACTTTCAGCGTTGATCTTAGTTTAAATACGGATCATTTGTTCGGCTCAATTAAAAACTATTTAACTGGCGCAGTCGGTAGGATAACTCAAAGATTGCTTGATGCGAAAATATAAAATTTTTAATTCCTGTAATCTGTGTTATCCGCCAAAGAACTTACGTAGTGTTACTGTGAAAGTGAAGTGTTGACCATTAATACGCCTACACTTAAAAGAACAGTGAGACACATCTGTTTAAACAACAGTGAACTTCCAACATTTACCGGAGCTATAAATCCAGAATTTTTTTTTGGTTACTCCGAACAAGTGAATTGCTGGAAAATAAAAAATAAAAAAAAAGAACCTAAAACTAAATATATTAAGGAATTACCAAATAAGTGAAAAAATTAAAATCTAAGTGAAAGAAAACATAAGGAAGTAAACCCGAATCAATCAGTTAAAAAAAAAAAATCTTTAATGCGAACTATTAAATAAGTGCATATAAAACAAAACTATATACACTTAAAGAAAATATATATCTAAATAAACTCTATCTAAGCTCAACGGAAAATAACAAAAGAAATAAATCTTAACGTGTTATCAAGAGAGGAGAGTTATAGACTTCAAACGTAACATAAGTGAAAAATCAATAGGAGTGAATAAAATTTAAATTAAGACAAACAAAAAACTGAAGATATAAAGTTTGAATAAATTAAAAATAAACTAAAACTATACAATACAAAAATAAAAATAACAATAATAAAATTATGAAATAACCGCTACTCACGAAACATCAGCAACTGTTCACACATGAACACGAATATATTTAAAGACTTACAATTTTGGGCTCCGTTCATATCTTATGTAAATGAATCGAGAGCGATAAATTATATTTAGGATTTTGTTATCTAAGGCGACATGGGTGCATTGCTCAAAAACATGTAATTTAAGTGCACACTACATGAGTCAGTCACTTGAGATCGTTCCCCGCCTCCTAAAATAGTCCCTTAGTGGGAGACCACAGATAAGGTCCTCGCCGCTCAAGATAGGCAGATGTGCCCGAGCGTGGGACCTCGATAAGGCGGGGACTATTTACTTAGGCCTCTGCGTAGGCCATTTACTTTAAGATGCGATTCTCATGTCACCTATTTAAACCGAAGATATTTCCAAATAAAATCAGTTTCTTACAAAAACTCAACGAGTAAAGTCTTCTTATTTGGGATTTTACAGCAACTATAAACATTTAAAAACAAAAAAAAAAAGAAACCAACAATTTTGTACTCTAATAAAAAAAAAAAAAAAAATGGCAGTAGCAGCACCAAGCCCAATAATACTGTCCGACTCGAACATGATTCAAGTTGAACGACAAATAAATGGAGTCGAACAATTCAACGGGGACCCACAGACCCTGTATACGTTCATCAGCCGCATCGATTTCATCCTGGCACTATATCAAACGACCGACGAACGGCAGAAGCTCACCATCTTCGGACACATTGAGCGCAACATCGCGGGAGAGGTCATCCGCACACTAGGAGTTACGAACCTCACCACCTGGACGGAACTCAGGACTCATCTGATCCTAAACTACAAACCCCAGAGACCAAATCATCTACTATTGGAGGACTTCCGGAATACCCAATTCCGAGGTAACGTTCGTGAATTTTTAGAAGAAGCCGAACGTAGACGGCAGATATTAACAAATAAGTTAGACTTAGAAAGCGACACTGCAGAAACTACCCTGTATAACCAACTAATACGAACCAGTATAGAAACATTAATTCTAAGATTACCAATTCACATACAGTTAAGAATAGTTAAATGCGAAATTCCGAATTTAAGATCATTAATAAATATATTGCAAGAAAAGGGAATTTATGAAATAGCAACTACATACAAGAACAATACAAAGCCAGTCTCAAATCCCATTAAATCACCTAACAATGCAACTCACAGACAAACAACTAACTACTATAATCATACAACACCATTCCAACCATCATACAACGCCATGTATCAACCAATTCGCCAACCAATTTCATATATACCACCTCAATTACCCAGAACTAACCCTAATCCGTTTTCCCAATACCAATACCGTCAACTTCACCCTCAACCTAACGTATCTGTTATAGCTCAACCTAGACCATTGAATCGTCAACATACATTTGACCAGAACCGACCAGGACTTAGTTATTCAAACGCACTAAATACAAGAGAAAATATAACGACCGGTGGACCAGCACTAAAGAGACAACGACCGTCTGACAGTGGACAATCACGTATGAGTTTTGATGAGGCTCATTACCAAGAAGAATTAGACCAAACTCATCAACAGTTCAATCCTTACATGCATTACGGGAATCATCCCCAATATCCTTTCGATCTTTACATGCCTTACGGGCCGCCCCCCAACAACATCCCGATTTATTACATGCCTTACGACCCCCCACAACAACATCCGGTTGGCATACAAGAGATGGCAGAGGCACGAGAAGAGCCAACTGAACCTCCTATGGAATTAATAACAGAAGCTCAAACGGCTGAGAATTTTCGGCTCCAAGCCTCGGAACAAGCCAATTCATAATTATTAAACACAAAGGACTCAATTTAAAATGCTTAATAGACACAGGCTCAACAGTAAATATGGCCACTCAAAATTTTTTCAAATTACCAATCCAAGAGATAGCACAGAAAATAAACTCAAGTAATGGCCAGTTCATTGCACAAAAGAAAGTAACGTTACCCAAAAATAATCTTTTCCCTAAACCATACGATTTTTTGATATATCCTTTTTCAACTAAATACGACTTGATTTTAGGACGACAATTACTTGACGAGGGAACTACATCAGTAAATTACGGACCCCGTACAGTTACAATATACGGACACGTGCACGAAATGATCGATGCCTTCCTTCCTTCAGAAGAAATACATATTCAAGATACACAGAATAATTCCTTTAGGCTAGACCACTTAAATTCCGAAGAAAAAGCAAAATTGATAACCCTCCTAAAAGAATTCCAGGACCTTCAATATAAGAAGGGAGACCAGCTCACATTCACTAATAACGTAAAACACACTATTAGAACATCCCATAATGACCCAGTATACAGAAAGCCTTACGGATACGCACCCGGACTAGATACCGAAGTAGAAAACCAAATAAAAGAAATGTTAGATCAGGGAATAATCCGAGAAAGCAATTCCCCTTATTGTAGCCCCATTGTAGTAGTACCCAAGAAACCAGACATCTCCGGACAGA
Organism: Drosophila melanogaster; assembly: GCF_000001215.4. Taxonomy (NCBI): domain Eukaryota; kingdom Metazoa; phylum Arthropoda; class Insecta; order Diptera; family Drosophilidae; genus Drosophila; species Drosophila melanogaster. The sequence continues at coordinate 24,856,620 of NT_037436.4, read as the reverse complement.
AGAAATACAGAATAGCCATAGACTACCGTTACCTCAATGAAATAACAATAGCAGACAAATACCCAATACCAAATATGGACGAAATCTTAAGCAAGTTAGGAGGCTGCAACTATTTTACTACAATTGACTTAATCAAAGGGTTTCACCAAATAGAAATGGACCCCGAGTCTATCCCCAAAACAGCCTTCACAACTAAGACAGGGCATTACGAGTATACGCGTATGCCATTTGGACTGAAAAACGCCCCAGCTACCTTCCAACGATGTATGAACGATGTACTTCGTCCACTATTAAATAAAATCTGTATGGTATACTTGGACGACATTATTGTATTTTCAGCTTCCTTAGAGGAACATCTTCAATCCCTTAGAGCAGTCTTTCAAGCATTATCTAATGCTAATCTAAAACTCCAATTAGATAAATGCGAGTTTTTAAAACACGACACATATTTCTTAGGACATATGGTTTCTCCAGAAGGTATAAGACCTAACCCGGAAAAACTACGAGCAATAGAAAATTACCCCCTTCCTACTAAGCCGAAGGAGATAAAATCATTTTTAGGACTCACAGGTTTTTATAGAAAGTTCATACCCCATTTCGCACAGATTGCAAAACCCCTAACAACATGTCTTAAAAAGGACAAAAAAGTAGATATTAAAAACCCGGAATATATTGAGGCATTCAAAAGGTTAAAACTCCTTATTTCAAACGATCCCATACTTCGATCACCAGACTTCAAGAAAAAATTTGTACTCACAACAGACGCTAGTAATGTAGCTCTAGGAGCAGTACTTTCTCAAGATGGTCACCCCATAAGTTATATTAGCAGAACACTTAACGACCATGAAACAAACTACAGTACGATTGAAAAAGAACTACTAGCTATTGTTTGGGCAACGAAAACGTTTAGACACTATTTGCTAGGTCGACATTTTGAAATAGCAAGTGATCACCAACCGTTGTGCTGGTTGCACAAGATGAAGGAGCCCAACGCTGAATTAACAAGGTGGAAATTCAGACTAGCAGAATACGACTTCGATATTAAATACGTTAAAGGCAAAGAAAATCATGTAGCAGATGCCCTATCCAGGATTACTATAGAGGAAGCGTTCTTTACTGAAGCTACACAGCACAGCGCCCAAGAAGACAACCAGAATTTAATTTCCCTAACAGAAAAAGCGGTAAATAATTACTATAGACAAGTCATTTTCACTAAGGGACCAGAAAAAGTAAAACAGGAGAATTATTATAAGAAAAATATCATTCATATTTCGTACGAAACACTCACTCACAAAAAAGGCAAACAGTATTTGATAGATTACTTCGTAAACAAGCACAGTGCTTTATACATATACAGCGACGCTGATTTTGAAACAATACAGGCAGCCCATAAAGAAATTATCAACCCATGCACCACAAAGGTAATTAGAAGCCTAACTTTACTACAAAACATATAATTATATATATAATTATTTAAGCGAAGGGAAACACTATTTGAGCTGCATAGACACTTATTCAAAATTCGCTACACTAGAGCAGATAAAAACCAAGGACTGGATAGAATGCAAGAACGCCCTGATGCGCATATTTAATCAATTGGGAAAACCGAAGCTATTAAAAGCAGACAGAGATGGTGCATTTTCAAGTCTAGCATTAAAAGAATGGTTAGAAACAGAAGGAGTAGAACTACAGCTAAATACCACAAAAACAGGAGTAGCAGATATAGAACGTTTTCATAAGACCATTAACGAAAAAATAAGAATAATCAATACTATGAAAAATACTGAAACAGACCTGAGTAAAATAGAAACTATACTTTATACTTACAATCACAAAACAAAACATGACACCACGGGACAAACGCCCGCTCACATATTCTTATACGCAGGACAACCTACCTTGAACACGCAGGAACTAAAGAGAACTAAAATAGACAAATTAAACAAAGGTAGAGAAGACCACGATATCGACACAAGATACAGAAAAGGACCATTACAAAAAGGCAAATTGGACAACCCATATAAACCAACCAAAAACGTAGAACAAACAGACCCTGACCATTACAAAATTACTAATAGAAACAGAGCTATGCATTACTACAAAACACAATTCAAAAAACGAAAGAAAATTAATCAAACCCATACCCCGACTCAAATGGCTACCAGTTAGACTACACAGATTCACAATTATATTTTGAAAAAAGAAAACAAAGTGTATAGTAATGAAAATAAAGAAATAAACAATGAATGTGTCACCAATATAATTAAGCACCTAAATCCAATCTGTAATTTTAAGCCAATACCCACAAATGAATTAATGAAATATATAGAATAATGATGTATACAAAACTAAAATTAAGAAAAAACTAAAAAAAAAAAAAAAATCAGGACATACCACCACAAACTGGAATGGAAGAAGTTCCACTACCCTTACTATATCCATCAGTCCCAGCCCAAGTATAGGCTTATCTTTAAGGGAAGGGAAGTGACGTATTCACGCCAACTCATCACGCTCAGTTAATTGAATATTCGCGCCACCCAAACTGGGCCGCTCTTGTAAACGGATTCCCAAGCTCTCCTCAACGTAAACATCCAAGAACATCACATGATTTTACCGTTTAAAGCTATTTTCTGCGTTATCTGCGTGTCGATCGTTATTACTTCACTTCACAACCTTGGGAGATATTCCGTTTTTTTCCTATTCTTTATTTCTGTAACCCATAGAGGCCCCTCCTCAATTCTCACTCACATTTGTAATTAGTCTTAAGTTGAAAGTTAGACCGTAAAGTTCAATAAGTCTTAAACCGATATTTAATAAAAAACAAAACCGAATTTATTCAGTGTTTAATTTATTTCGGAGTTGATCCTAGTTTAAATACGGATCATTTGTTCGACTTAAAAAATAAAAACTATTTAACTTTCAGCGTTGATCTTAGTTTAAATACGGATCATTTGTTCGGCTCAATTAAAAACTATTTAACTATATATATATCGGTTGTCTGTGTTTTCCCGGCAGAGAAATGTGCTTGACTGTGTGCATTTTGAATTATCTCAGTTCGTACAACAACCAGTTCGCGAATTGGATCATTGAAAGTAATGTTGTTTTCGATGTGGAAGATTTGGTATGTATCCTTTTCCCCTAAGCTTCGAACTGCATGTGGCCTTTCGTCTTCAAGCGATGAGTAAATGAGTCAGAATTAAGCTTAATCTTGTATGCCAAACGTAAAAAGTTGTCTTATGTTTTAAGAAATGATTGTTTTAAATTTCATACATACAGTCTTATTTTACTGATTGCAAGCTGATTTCAACAAAATTTTCTAAGGTATTGGTTTTCGCTAGCTCTTCCAATTAGATTCTCTCTCAGGCTTGTCTTCAATTATGAACTGCTGCTTTACAACTCCACTTTGTTTGGGAGTCAACGCTGCTTGAGACTGCTCACTGCCTGAGACTCCGCGTACTCCTGACCCATTCCGCTCGTCTATGCACGCAGCTGCTCCCAACGACTTTCGCTGATAATTTTTTGTAAGTTTCCAGTTCACCGTTACTGGCCGGAACTCATGCAGACGCTCTGATGATCTACGACTCACTGCCTCATATCTGCAATCACAACATCGACAAACGATTCCTTTGCGCCTTTTCCAGAAAGTCTCAACTATTCGCACGTGCAAATTCCGCAAATGGCCTTTTCAAAATAATTGAATATGATGAAATAATTGATATGAAATCGCATTTAAGTTTTCTAATTGTTTTAAACTATGTTTCGGTTTATTCCGGACGTGTCCCCAAATTGCAGGAATTTTATAATGTACGCGTACAATATCTTATCAGGATCGTGGTTTTAAAAAGTTCTTTTATTCATTGTTCTCTTCAATTGTTCATTTTTGGGGTTTCTTTGAACAAATACCGCTTCGCTTCTCACAAGAGAATCGGCGTCCACCCAACAGCTGTTACTCTCAGTATTAGGTATTTAGATAATACGGGTCTTTATAGAAAGCACGAAGTGGCAGCTAACGAGCAGTGGATCTATGATTTCAAAACCGGTATTGTACCATTCGTAGCATCTCAAAGTAATTTAGCCTTTATATAGGGACAACTAGCCGCCATCTAGCAGGAGTATAAAAAATCGGAAGCGCTTAATTCTGATGAGAATTCAGAAGCAGACGAACTAAGTCGTGGAGGGCAAGAAGCTTTGCTTGAGAATAACAAGAAACACAATGACAAAAAAAAATCATTAGCTCCAGGTGAGTGCCAAAAGAATCTCGACGTAATTCCCGATGCTGATTTTAGCATATATAAGTTAACACCAGCAAATCGCTTACCTTGGCCCCTCACCCCGTACAACTGGTGTAACGGCTAAATTGGTCATTGATCTGCATGTGAGCGTTTCCTGCCTCACCGCCGTCCACGTATCAGCGTCAGCACAGTTCTGGTGTCAGCCGAAGATCGACAACATTATATGTAGGTGCTGGGTGGGCACTCTCAAGATTGCAACACGAGCAGACTTGAATCCAATTGTATTTACTAAACTGATTTTCAGAATAAATAATGTTAAATTAATAAGTGTATGGTTATGCAGCCCGCAGCCAGCAGCAGCTCAGCAGAAATTTGAGTTATTATTAAATAATAAAATGAAGTCTAATCGGTCGGGTCAATCTTACCGATCAGTGTACAGTAGTCGCCCGAAAACTCCCGAGGGCGACAACCCGTTCCGAAAGGTACAAAGATTGTACCACGTTTAATTGGCTCCACTTTTGCCAACCCCGGCGACTGGTGAAGGCATCCAAATCCCATCACATGAGGGTTATATGGTGATGTGTATCAAGTTGTTGATGAAGGCAATGATTATCCTCCGCAGGAGGTAGCGGAAGGAGATACAGATGCTCCTCGTAACCTTGAAACCGAGGGGGAAGGCAAATTGTATGATCAACGCCTCTCCAGTGTACCATACTTAGAGTATGCGATGACACGGGGGCGAACAAAAACTTTATTAGCCGCTGCAGGTAACATTACGATAACGCATCACCTAGTTGGTAAATTCTTCGAACCACTAGGAAACGACTCAGACATTACCTTTTTCGTTCTTCCAAATTTACGTTCTTTTGATGGTATTATTGCAGATGATACTCTCAAAGACTTAAAAGCCATAGTAGATAGGAAGAACAAATGTTTAATAATAACCCCAGGAATTAAAATCCCCTTTTGGCCAGAGTTTCATTAAACGGCAACCCGTTACTCGCCGCCGAACACCCAGACGGCACACAGCAAATTTTGAATTCCCTTCTTAAAAAGTTTTTCCAAATCTTCGAGCCTCCTTCACCTGGAATGTCCGTGGAGATGACCGTCAAGGCTGAAATCCGGACAAGCACTCAAGACCCTACCTACACTAAAAGCTACCCGTACCCAGTCAAAATGCGCCGAGAATTTGAACGCCAAATCGAGGAACTGCTGCAGGACGGTATAATTCGTCGACATTTTGAAATAGCAAGTGATCACCAACCGTTGTGCTGGTTGCACAAGATGAAGGAGCCCAACGCTGAATTAACAAGGTGGAAATTCAGACTAGCAGAATACGACTTCGATATTAAATACGTTAAAGGCAAAGAAAATCATGTAGCAGATGCCCTATCCAGGATTACTATAGAGGAAGCGTTCTTTACTGAAGCTACACAGCACAGCGCCCAAGAAGACAACCAGAATTTAATTTCCCTAACAGAAAAAGCGGTAAATAATTACTATAGACAAGTCATTTTCACTAAGGGACCAGAAAAAGTAAAACAGGAGAATTATTATAAGAAAAATATCATTCATATTTCGTACGAAACACTCACTCACAAAAAAGGCAAACAGTATTTGATAGATTACTTCGTAAACAAGCACAGTGCTTTATACATATACAGCGACGCTGATTTTGAAACAATACAGGCAGCCCATAAAGAAATTATCAACCCATGCACCACAAAGGTAATTAGAAGCCTAACTTTACTACAAAACATATAATTATATATATAATTATTTAAGCGAAGGGAAACACTATTTGAGCTGCATAGACACTTATTCAAAATTCGCTACACTAGAGCAGATAAAAACCAAGGACTGGATAGAATGCAAGAACGCCCTGATGCGCATATTTAATCAATTGGGAAAACCGAAGCTATTAAAAGCAGACAGAGATGGTGCATTTTCAAGTCTAGCATTAAAAGAATGGTTAGAAACAGAAGGAGTAGAACTACAGCTAAATACCACAAAAACAGGAGTAGCAGATATAGAACGTTTTCATAAGACCATTAACGAAAAAATAAGAATAATCAATACTATGAAAAATACTGAAACAGACCTGAGTAAAATAGAAACTATACTTTATACTTACAATCACAAAACAAAACATGACACCACGGGACAAACGCCCGCTCACATATTCTTATACGCAGGACAACCTACCTTGAACACGCAGGTACTAAAGAGAACTAAAATAGACAAATTAAACAAAGGTAGAGAAGACCACGATATCGACACAAGATACAGAAAAGGACCATTACAAAAAGGCAAATTGGACAACCCATATAAACCAACCAAAAACGTAGAACAAACAGACCCTGACCATTACAAAATTACTAATAGAAACAGAGCTATGCATTACTACAAAACACAATTCAAAAAACGAAAGAAAATTAATCAAACCCATACCCCGACTCAAATGGCTACCAGTTAGACTACACAGATTCACAATTATATTTTGAAAAAAGAAAACAAAGTGTATAGTAATGAAAATAAAGAAATAAACAATGAATGTGTCACCAATATAATTAAGCACCTAAATCCAATCTGTAATTTTAAGCCAATACCCACAAATGAATTAATGAAATATATAGAATAATGATGTATACAAAACTAAAATTAAGAAAAAACTAAAAAAAAAAAAAAAATCAGGACATACCACCACAAACTGGAATGGAAGAAGTTCCACTACCCTTACTATATCCATCAGTCCCAGCCCAAGTATAGGCTTATCTTTAAGGGAAGGGAAGTGACGTATTCACGCCAACTCATCACGCTCAGTTAATTGAATATTCGCGCCACCCAAACTGGGCCGCTCTTGTAAACGGATTCCCAAGCTCTCCTCAACGTAAACATCCAAGAACATCACATGATTTTACCGTTTAAAGCTATTTTCTGCGTTATCTGCGTGTCGATCGTTATTACTTCACTTCACAACCTTGGGAGATATTCCGTTTTTTTCCTATTCTTTATTTCTGTAACCCATAGAGGCCCCTCCTCAATTCTCACTCACATTTGTAATTAGTCTTAAGTTGAAAGTTAGACCGTAAAGTTCAATAAGTCTTAAACCGATATTTAATAAAAAACAAAACCGAATTTATTCAGTGTTTAATTTATTTCGGAGTTGATCCTAGTTTAAATACGGATCATTTGTTCGACTTAAAAAATAAAAACTATTTAACTTTCAGCGTTGATCTTAGTTTAAATACGGATCATTTGTTCGGCTCAATTAAAAACTATTTAACTATATATATATCGGTTGTCTGTGTTTTCCCGGCAGAGAAATGTGCTTGACTGTGTGCATTTTGAATTATCTCAGTTCGTACAACAACCAGTTCGCGAATTGGATCATTGAAAGTAATGTTGTTTTCGATGTGGAAGATTTGGTATGTATCCTTTTCCCCTAAGCTTCGAACTGCATGTGGCCTTTCGTCTTCAAGCGATGAGTAAATGAGTCAGAATTAAGCTTAATCTTGTATGCCAAACGTAAAAAGTTGTCTTATGTTTTAAGAAATGATTGTTTTAAATTTCATACATACAGTCTTATTTTACTGATTGCAAGCTGATTTCAACAAAATTTTCTAAGGTATTGGTTTTCGCTAGCTCTTCCAATTAGATTCTCTCTCAGGCTTGTCTTCAATTATGAACTGCTGCTTTACAACTCCACTTTGTTTGGGAGTCAACGCTGCTTGAGACTGCTCACTGCCTGAGACTCCGCGTACTCCTGACCCATTCCGCTCGTCTATGCACGCAGCTGCTCCCAACGACTTTCGCTGATAATTTTTTGTAAGTTTCCAGTTCACCGTTACTGGCCGGAACTCATGCAGACGCTCTGATGATCTACGACTCACTGCCTCATATCTGCAATCACAACATCGACAAACGATTCCTTTGCGCCTTTTCCAGAAAGTCTCAACTATTCGCACGTGCAAATTCCGCAAATGGCCTTTTCAAAATAATTGAATATGATGAAATAATTGATATGAAATCGCATTTAAGTTTTCTAATTGTTTTAAACTATGTTTCGGTTTATTCCGGACGTGTCCCCAAATTGCAGGAATTTTATAATGTACGCGTACAATATCTTATCAGGATCGTGGTTTTAAAAAGTTCTTTTATTCATTGTTCTCTTCAATTGTTCATTTTTGGGGTTTCTTTGAACAAATACCGCTTCGCTTCTCACAAGAGAATCGGCGTCCACCCAACAGCTGTTACTCTCAGTATTAGGTATTTAGATAATACGGGTCTTTATAGAAAGCACGAAGTGGCAGCTAACGAGCAGTGGATCTATGATTTCAAAACCGGTATTGTACCATTCGTAGCATCTCAAAGTAATTTAGCCTTTATATAGGGACAACTAGCCGCCATCTAGCAGGAGTATAAAAAATCGGAAGCGCTTAATTCTGATGAGAATTCAGAAGCAGACGAACTAAGTCGTGGAGGGCAAGAAGCTTTGCTTGAGAATAACAAGAAACACAATGACAAAAAAAAATCATTAGCTCCAGGTGAGTGCCAAAAGAATCTCGACGTAATTCCCGATGCTGATTTTAGCATATATAAGTTAACACCAGCAAATCGCTTACCTTGGCCCCTCACCCCGTACAACTGGTGTAACGGCTAAATTGGTCATTGATCTGCATGTGAGCGTTTCCTGCCTCACCGCCGTCCACGTATCAGCGTCAGCACAGTTCTGGTGTCAGCCGAAGATCGACAACATTATATGTAGGTGCTGGGTGGGCACTCTCAAGATTGCAACACGAGCAGACTTGAATCCAATTGTATTTACTAAACTGATTTTCAGAATAAATAATGTTAAATTAATAAGTGTATGGTTATGCAGCCCGCAGCCAGCAGCAGCTCAGCAGAAATTTGAGTTATTATTAAATAATAAAATGAAGTCTAATCGGTCGGGTCAATCTTACCGATCAGTGTACAGTAGTCGCCCGAAAACTCCCGAGGGCGACAACCCGTTCCGAAAGGTACAAAGATTGTACCACGTTTAATTGGCTCCACTTTTGCCAACCCCGGCGACTGGTGAAGGCATCCAAATCCCATCACATGAGGGTTATATGGTGATGTGTATCAAGTTGTTGATGAAGGCAATGATTATCCTCCGCAGGAGGTAGCGGAAGGAGATACAGATGCTCCTCGTAACCTTGAAACCGAGGGGGAAGGCAAATTGTATGATCAACGCCTCTCCAGTGTACCATACTTAGAGTATGCGATGACACGGGGGCGAACAAAAACTTTATTAGCCGCTGCAGGTAACATTACGATAACGCATCACCTAGTTGGTAAATTCTTCGAACCACTAGGAAACGACTCAGACATTACCTTTTTCGTTCTTCCAAATTTACGTTCTTTTGATGGTATTATTGCAGATGATACTCTCAAAGACTTAAAAGCCATAGTAGATAGGAAGAACAAATGTTTAATAATAACCCCAGGAATTAAAATCCCCTTTTGGCCAGAGTTTCATTAAACGGCAACCCGTTACTCGCCGCCGAACACCCAGACGGCACACAGCAAATTTTGAATTCCCTTCTTAAAAAGTTTTTCCAAATCTTCGAGCCTCCTTCACCTGGAATGTCCGTGGAGATGACCGTCAAGGCTGAAATCCGGACAAGCACTCAAGACCCTACCTACACTAAAAGCTACCCGTACCCAGTCAAAATGCGCCGAGAATTTGAACGCCAAATCGAGGAACTGCTGCAGGACGGTATAATTCGACCTTCTAATAGGCCTTACAATTCCCCTATCTGGATAGTCCCGAAAAAACCTAAACCAAATGGAGAAAAACAATATCGCATGGTAGTCGATTTCTCAACTTTAAAAGGAAAGTACGAGTTCCCCCATCTACCATTCGGTTTGAAAAGTGCACCTGCCATCTTGCAAAAAATAATCGATGAGGTTCTGCGCGAGCATTTTTGGGATATATCGTCACGGCCGATGGTATTAAGGCAGATCCGAAAAAATTCAGAACGATTGGCGAAATGCCACCCCCAAGTTTTGTGTAAGAGCTAGTAAGATTTCTAGGCATGACCTCATACTACATGAAGTTCATTCGGAAGTATGCGATGCTAGCGAAGTCCCTCACGAACTAGACGCATGGACTGTATGCCAATATAAAATCTTCGCAATCGAGCAAAAATCCCAATTACGTTGGACGAAACGGCTTTACAGTCTTTTAATGATTTAAAGCCAATTCTCTCTTCTTCTGAGATACTGGCGTTTCCATGTTTTACTAATCAATTTCAGTTAACAACGGATGCTTCTAATTATGCCATCGGAGCTGTCCCTTCACAGAAAGACCATGGTAGAGATAGGCCGATAGCGTGTATTTTCCGTGACTAATTAAAACAGAGGAAAATTAAAAGAAATGCTCGCGATAGTTTGGGCCTTCGGGTATGGTATTATTAAGTATATATTGACCATCAACCTCTCACGTTTGCTTTGTGCAAAAGAAATTTAAATGCGAAATTGAAACGCTGAAAGGCTCACACCCGTACCCAGGCTATACTCGCCATTTCATTCCTCTTAAAGACGGATCACTTGCCGATTTAACCAACTCGTTACAGTCATATCTTCGACCCGTAATAATAAATGGAGTCAAAATCCCAGAAGTGTATTTGCAACTTTTCCAATACATCTGCTTAGCTAGTTTTCTTTTATACACGATTTGGATAACGCAGCGTGTTGTGACGGACGTGACTGACGCAGAGGAAATTTGCGAAATTGACAAGGAGCACCGTAGAGCACTGTAACGTGTAACGAAATAGAGGGATGCAAGACGACAGTACTTGTACTTGCTGGTGCACGCTTTAGAGGCCGGCTCTAGCTCATGGCGTTAGGTGTGGTGGTCTTGTTTGTACAGATATCTTTTCGTTATATACTATAATGAATAAGACCAAGAAATTGAGCGTGCTTACAACAACAACAAAATGGAGGAGCTAGTATACAAAATCGGAGGAAGCAAATTAATACCTTCAGAAGGGGACAGTTCTAGAACAGGAGGAAAAGCTTGAGAATTTTGTCGCCTGCGAAACACCGGCGGAATCGTGTTTGCGGATTGCCCTACCCTACCTTTGAGCACTTTCCTTATGACCATGGCTCTAGTGGCTCTAGTCCCTTCAGTACCCTACGTCCGGAGAAAGATCAGCCGAGTCAGTATTCAAATTTTTAGAAAATCATATTTTCAGTATTAATCGTTGATTAATAATTAATAACAATATTTATAACTAAAAAAAAAAAATAAGTACATAATAAAATAAGTAGATAGACGAATTCGTCTTTCTTGTAAATACATGGAAAGCACAATTCAACAATAAGTAAAAAAAATTCAAAATTTATTTACTTTTACTGATTAGCTTCCATAAAATTTTTGTGTATAATAAAAAAATGAAATTTTGTGTGTAAATTTTTCTCGGTGTATTTTATGGAATATTCTCAATAAAAAAATTCTTGTAAATAAAACTCACTCAACTTTTCACTCCTCGGCGAAAGATCGATCTCCCGGCGCAGATGAGCTGAAATGAAAGCGCGGCATGTTCCACAAATACTTGGAGAAGGTATACACTCACGGTTACTCTCACTCGAATTCCGAATCAAACGATTGCAAACAAACTTTTATAAATTCTTACTAGTAAATTTAAACGCGCACTCTCTGAAAATGAACTCACCTTAGAAAAATAATTAGCTTAGCTTACATAATATATAAAAATATTAAATACTAATAGGAATTCAATTTAAATGCAATTAAAAATACAAAAGCGATATAACTAAGTCTCCAACTCGGGTACACATTTTTTTATAGCTTAATGTTAAAACTTGATATACATCATTTAAAAATTCAACTTCTCTTCTCTCAGTTCAAAAATGGCGGATCGGGGATTAGTACATTTCAATGTAGGTTAGGTCAGTCAGGCTCATCTAGCATTTTTACATATAATTTAAGTTTTTTTTATATTTAGATTTTCTAATTAAAATTTTTAGATATCATATCGAACATTAGCTTTCAAAGCGAACGGTCGTGTGTGTTTTGCGCCCCGATTTTTATTTTTTGTTTGTCAAACCAGCCGTGATTTTTAATAATCTTCTTTAATTATCATATATTTTAAACATAATTATTAAAGATCCGTTCACTTCGCCAGTGATTCTTTTGTGATTTGTGCAGTAGTTTAAACAAATATACAAAGTATTTTGCATTTTTCGTCTTGGTGTTTTGTTTACTCTCCCTTTTGTGCGTTGTTCGCAGTGCTGTTTGGTGTTGTTTTTTCCATGCACATAAACTCCACGTTTCGCTCTCACTCTTTCGCTCTCCCACACAAAATCTAAATTTCTCAGCGTGCAGACCGCTCTTGTGCGGTTCTTTTAACAGCTCGCTTGAAAGTTTTGATCTTGTGTTTTCGTGCACAGTGGTCTGATTTCAGATAAACATGGAAATCGTAAATGTTGTCTGCTTTTATAAAAATTGTTGCCAGGTTATAAAACCTGAGCAGCCAAAAATGACTTGTTGGCTATGTGATAGAATGGTGCATACTTAGTGCGCTGGTTTTAATGGCCGTACAAGTGATGACCTAGCAAAGGGTAAAAATCTATGTTACTGTTGTGATGCTTGCCTTGTGATTGCGAACGAGATGAAATCGTTTATGCGCCAAACTAAAGGTGGCTTGAAAAAACTGATCAACAGTTTTGGCGTAGCTAGAGATAGTTTTCGTCGAGCAGATGATCTTTTTTCCGCGCTTGGCACTTTAGAAATACAATCTGAAGGCGCAAACCCCTCGCGGTGATTTCACTAAAGAAACAAATTTTCGTTTCTCGGCTTTCCCCTGATCAAACATCGTCTGACGTATTGTCTTATATACAAGACAAAACAAAAGCCGGTAATATAAATGTGGAAAAATTTCACTTCTCTTACGCTAGGGACATATCATCTCTCAAGATAACTGTCCCAAACGAGCTCTTTTCGACCATATGTTCAGGTGATTTTTGCCCGGATAGTAGGTGGTAAAAGAGTTCGAAGCTAGGGTCAAAAATAGGAAAAAGGGGCCCGTGGGAAATAAACTTCCCACGCGTGCCCAGACCACTGCACCATCCGCCTCTTCATCTTCTTCCTCTTCAAAAAACTAATACCGAATCTTACTATCTCCTATTAAAATTTTAGATGCTTGCGTAGCAAATTAATCAAATTGTATTCTGATAGTCTTTTTTTTGCATCCCATATAATAGTGTTCACAGAGACTTGGTTAAAGCCGAAGATACTCAATTCTTCCCAGGTATGTACACTATATATTGGTTTGACCGTCCCTCCAGAAGGGGAGGTGGAGTCTTAATTGCGGTTAGATCTACCCTCGCGTCGGAGGAGTTACTTTTGGACGATTCCCGTAACTCGGAATTCTTATGTGTAAAGCTGTCATTTTCCGACAGATCAGTTTATATTACGTGCTCGTATATTCCGCCATCTTCTGAATTCTCAGAATATCAGAATCATCTGTCCGCTATCCAGTCCATCTTAAATAAACTGTCTGACAGGTAACAATTGGTAGTTTTAGGTGATTTTAATATACCTGGCATAATTGACTTTATTGACGGCTTGCTCGATTTATCGTTATCGCAAGTTAATTATTTTCGAAACTCTCTGGTTGACTGTTAGATCTATGTCTTGTAACAAGTCCTGAAAGTGTGTTTCTGTCCAGGGTAACAGTTTTATAATTTCGTTAGCACTAAGCGAAAAACAAGTGCTTACCCTTCCTAGCTACGGTACCTACACTACACTACCTACACTACACTACCTACACTACGGTAACATCGGATCAGGCAGTAGCCGATCTATTCGCAAAGTTTTTTCAAACAACATATTCAACTATACCTCATTCCGAACAGCCATACTTTTATGCGGTATCTAAGGCGAATCTAATATTTTGCCCCACTATAAACGAAAGCTCACTGCTTAACGATCTTCAGAGTGTTAAACCGGTCTATTCGCCAGGTCCCGATGGAATCCCTGGCTGTGTGCTCAGATTCTCTGCGGAAGCCTTGTGCAAGCCTCTACTGAAACTGTTTACGTTATCTCTGGAATCTTCAAAGTTCCCTTATATATGGATGGAGTGCTTTGTGATTCCTCTTCATAAAAAACTGGATGCAAGCAATTACAGAGGAATCTCTAAATTGTCGGCCATCCCAAAACATTTTGAAAATGTTATCATTCCTCATTTGCAGCACCTTTGTAGATCCATCATATCAACGTGTCAGCACGGTTTTATGAAACGCATTAACAACAACTAACTTAGCTCCAAGAAGTTTTTCTTCGTAATACAGGGTTTCAAAAATAATCTTCACACAGATATCATCTACACTGACTTCAGTAAAGCATTTGACTCTATTAATCATTACCTTCTAGTAAGGAAACTTGATCTTTTAGGTTTCTCTGTTAATCTTCTAAATTGGATTTTAAGCCTTCTGAATGGCAGGACGCAACAAGGTGTGCTTGGTTTTATAAAAAGGTGGTATAAGGAATTTAATACTTGATTAAAAACCTTATTTATTTCGTTAGTCCGTCCGATTCTCGAGTACGGATCACCTGCTTGGAGTCCACAATAAGCAGTCCACTCGGACCAAATTGAATCGGTTCAAAAAAACTTCTTACTTTTTGCCTTGCGGTGCCTAAATTGGGATGCAAGTCGTATATTACCTCCTTATTCCAGTAGACTACTTTTAATTAATTTATCGTCCCTACCTAACCGTAGAACTATGCTTGGAACAGTCTTTATTTGTAAGCTTATTCGTGAGGATGTTGAGAGTCCCGACTTAAATTCACTAGAAACTATATACCCCTTATCTTAAATCATTCTAGATCTAACTATGAGTTGCATGACCCTTTCAGAGTTTTATGTTCTGACTATAATAGACTTTATCCTGTTATCTGTAATCATGACTCTCTGCCGCTCTTAAAGCAATCGATTTTAACTTTTCTATTACTTAATTAGATCATACTAATACTAATATTTAATATAGTTATTTTACATTATATTCATTTCCTCGCTCCTGCTCTCTTTTTTATATCGCGTCTATATCTTCTCGCGAATCGAGCCGTACGATACACGGCAGCGCCCCTCGGTCACTTGGGCGGGAGGAGTGGCCGTGAGACCCGTGCGAAAAAAAAATATATTCGCTTCATCAGGAACTTGCACTGTGCATTCTGTACTAAGTCCCGCTAAATTTTCCGCGCCTTTAACCTCACTTTGGGAGTTGTTGCCTTTTGGCTATTAAATTAAATATTCATCCTAGGGTCCCGGCTTATCGCCGGTTGCGGTCCCGCTGCTGCTGTTTATCCTCTTCTGCCACTCGTTGGGAAAGCGCTCCACTAGACCACCTAACTAGGTTATTTCCTCTCCTTCTACCCCAGTCGAACCTTGGGGTCAGGGCAGTGATGCTTATGCGCGATGGCTACGACAAGTGAAGACTTTCCCGCCTTCAATTTCTGCTCTAATAATATTTTCAGCATCAACCAACAGTTCACCTTTCCTCCGAAATTTACTTACCTGCGGCTGCCCCAGTCGAACCTTGGGGTCCGGGCGGCAATGCTGCTGCGCGATAGCTGCGCCAAGCGAAGATTTTTCCGGCTTAAATTTTTGCCTGGAAAACACACGCAACCTTAGCCAGCGCAACGATAATATCGAGCAAAAGCTCACTTTAATATAATTTCCCGCGACAAAAAAAAAATCACGCCCGCAGGTTACGATTTTTTTTTTCGACACGAACTTTCCACAACTTGACTCGTCGACTGTTTTATTAGAAAGAAAGTAAATCGGAAACTCAAGCCAGGTGTAGGCCATCGCAGGAAATCACGATTAGCTGAAACCCACTATTTTTGCGATAACCGAATTTTCCAAAAAATTTCCGGTTACAGCTGATAAGGGTTGTTCCCGTCTAGTATATTCCAGCTATCTAATACTGCATCTAGTATGACCCTAAATTAGTGTGTCACAGCTATCGATTATTTATCGGGAACTATATTATTTACTGCTTCAGTCGCCTCTACAGCACATAGGGGCCCTAAGTAGATTCGCCTCCAACCTTTAGAAAGATATTATTTCCCGCGGATGTCCAGTACGATCCGTCTGCAAACTTCCTCATGTCAGTGTTGCAAACTCTATAAATACGAGAGACACCCTAATAAGGCAAACTTACACGCCTATTCCTAACTACCCGTTTGAAATGCTTCACATCGACATTTTCGTTCTTAAAAAAAAAAGTTTTACCTAAGTTGCATTGATAAATTCAGCAAGATTCCCAAGCGTTGCATTGATAAATTCAGCAAGATTCCCAAGCGTTTCCATCTGCAGTCAAGAGCATCCATGCATTTGCGGGAAGCCTTAGTGGAAGCTCTCCATTACTTCACTGCCCCAAAAGTTTTGGTTTCAGATAACGAACGAGGGTTACTGTGCCCAAAAGTGCTCAATTATCTTCGGTCTCTGGACATCAACCTTTATTGTGCCCTAACTCAGAAGAGTGAAGTAAATGGACAAGTCGAGAGATTCCATTCTACGTTTCTAGAAATCTATCGTTGTCTTAAAAGTGAGCTCCCCACCTTCAAACCCGCCGAACTGGTACCGATAACGGTGGCCCGCTATAACACCTCCGTCCACTCAGTAACGAATCGGAAACCAGCCGATGTATTTTTTGACCGCTCGTCGAGGATAAATTACCAGGTCTGACAGACTTCCGGCAACAGACTTTAGAAGACGTAAGGGACTTAATCGAGCATAAGTAAGCTAGAAAGCAAGTTTTATGACCCGGAAGATAAAGTTTTTGTTGCAAATAAGCACACAAAAAAAAAAAAAAAAAGCCGAGGTTCAGATGCGAAAAGGTACAGGAAGGCAACAAGGTAACAGTTAGAACCAGATCAGATCACTAATAAAAAAAGGAGCAAAAATAATAACAAAATAAATTAAAGAAATAAGCTGTGGCAAATTAATGAAATATTTATATTATTTAATATATTTAAATAACCATCAAGCGCAAAAATACGTAAAAATAACATTAGAAATGTTAAGATTATATAAGAGAAAAAAGCAATAAAAAAAAATAACAAAAAATTAAATTACAAAAATATATAAATAAGCACACAAATAAATACATAAAATGACCTTGCACAATATGAAGCTCGATTTCTGCATATATAAGTACGAGGGGCCGGTGATCCCCTTCCAGTATGGCGAGGTATGGAGAATCAACAGCGTTTCCAAACTAGACAGAACAGATTGTCTGAGGAAATCGGACGGGAAACGGTTTCTTTAGCGGATAGGAGAGCCGAAGCTTTGGTCGACTACTACCTCATCACAGCCATAAAAGGAATAAACAGGCTTTGCGGACGATAGCTGGATTTCCAGATACTGGCATCGAAGAACAGCGACCAACAGTTAAGGATTAACGCACGTCTGTTTGATGCAACACACGAATCTATCGATCCGTTAAACAACGTCATCGCAAAGGTGAATGCGGTGGACACCGATTTGTACGCTACTATGACGGCGTAGTCCAACCAGGTTTCCGAAGTCGTCAGAGCTTGCCAGTTGGCTAAAAGCGGCATATTCAACTCAAACCTGCTGGATCATGGCGAGATTGAGGCCATAATGAGGGAAGTGGACAACTTGCCATATAAAAATGTGATAGAAGCCATCGAATTCTCTCGGCCAACTATTGTAACCAATGGAACCTAATGTCGCGGTTGAGAATTACCGCCTTATGCACTTGTACGCGACGATAAGCGAAGAAAAATAGATTATAATGGAACATCATAAGCTAGCTGCAAGCTCGATCGAAACTTATGCGGTCTTGGGAGATTGCCTTTCCATTGGCAATACCACTGTTTGCCGGGAGGAAGAACTACAGAAACTGAAGGAGGCTAGTTGTATCCCCCGGTTACAGAAAGGCGGCCCCAGAAAGGCCCAGTGTCCGCGACATTACCGCAAACATAGAAGCGTTGGAACAAACCGAGCCAGACAAGGCTCATTGATCTGTGGGACGCAGATCTTGAGGCGGAAAGGAGTTAACACCAGCTAAACTATTCCCTTCGAGCGGGACAGCTAGAGTCATGTTGCGCTTGGTCAGCACTTATGCTGGCTGGCTGAGGGCTCAACGGCTTGTAGCTGAGGAGCCAAACGACACTCTTGGGAGACTCGAGCAGTCTTGAATCCAATTGTATTTACTAAACTGATTTTCAGAATAAATAATTAAACTAACACTCGATCGTCATTCTTCACACATGGAATCTACAATTAGGTAATATCGAACCAAGTGCTGACCTGGAGGCATTCCTCCTGGTCATGACACTTAACTTATGTGTATATTTTGTATGTACGAGTTCGGACCGAACACAGTTGGTTTTTTTTATGTATTATTAAACGTTTTTATTAATTCCAATAAAGGAAGAACTAGAACATTTGGATTATTACTGGGTCGGATAATGGACTTCGAAGTTGAATTGTCTATTATTATTATTATTATATATTTCTATATTGTCAATTTCAGGACTTATAATATTTTCATTTTTCAGGATTTGATTTTTAAATTTTACACTTAACTTTTGGGGTATAGTTTTATATTAACAATATTATATTAATGTCGTAAGAGTTATTATGTTCGATTAAGGGCAAACATAAGTTTGATTATTGTGGGAAAAATATTTGTCATGCATTGTTTCGGTTAGTTTGTTACTTTTTCCGTCTGGGTATGTTATTATTTCAAAAACTGGTGTTTTGGTTATTTCTCTTGGAATGTGGGATATCAGAGATCAGAATTTCGTTCGTATAAGATTTAAGCCAAGCTAAAGTTTTAATATTAAGAAGTTTTTCAGAATTGACGTGGATTAATGAATCGTGTTTTAAAAGTTTTGGATTAAAGCGTGTCAGTTGCTAACCAAGCTCTATGTCTTCAATGTATTCAGTAAATTGTTGTAAGTTGAAAAATGTTAAATCTATCACTTGTTCTCCTTCAATGTAATGATTTAAATGATTGGTCAATTCGATTCCTTAATGAGGAGGATGACTTATATTGCATGGTTAAGTTCCCTTATTTGTGCATTATTTTTAGAGATGTCGGCTATTTGTTGTTGTAATTCTTCCTTGATTGATTCCTTGATCTTCTTGATCGATAGTACCGAATAAGTATTTGTAAATTGTTCCCATAAAGTTAACAAGACTGCGTTTACTACGTTTTACAATTCTTATAGCGTTATTTATATTTTAAGTGCTTCTACTAGATACTGAATTTGTGGTAATTTATTAAAAGGTTAAGTTTGTTTAATAAGTTCTTCATACGTATTTTCGGTTTTAGTTAAATTAATAGATAAGTAATGATATTCGTGCTGTATAGGTAAATTTATTGATCCGGAGATGAAAGATTAGGTATCCGAATAGGAGTTTCTTCTAGGTATTGTGTGTTAATTGTCGATAGTCTCCTAATCCTAGTCTCATAATATGAGTATCATGATCGGGAGTGGATCTATCGTTATTATATTTACTTTTATTAATTTCCTTTTTCTTTTTAAAATTTTATTGTGTATTATCTTTCTACCTTGGCACAATCCCAATTGGAGAACAGTAGGGGGAATTAGATTTCCCAATTATTTTTTGTTCTATCAATTCGTTAATTTGCTTGGAGGTATTTATATGTTTTTTTTTATAGATAGGGTCTTTGTGTTTTGCATGAATAGAATGTTTAATCGTACTTGTAAAAGTCAAATTTTCACATTCTTTGTACTGAATATCACTGTATTCAAGCAAAACGTGGGAAAGTTGTTCCCTTTCTTCTGTATTTAGATGTTATAATCTGAATACGTTAGATTCACTTTACTCGTCGTCTTAGGCGTAGTTAGAGGATGTTACTAGTAGGGCTTCTTCTATGTAAGGGGTAATAAGAGGGTTTTCCTCAGATTTAGAAGTCTTGGGACACTCGTAGTTTGTCTTGGAGTCTTCTTGGTTAGATTATCTGGGGCACTCATTGGAGACCTTTGACTTATCTGATTTTATGTTTCCGCTTAATTTTCCGGAGGGTTTTTCCTTTTTTGGGGCATGTAGAGGGGTTACCTCTGGTTTAGATGACCTGGGGCATTTATTGGTAGCCATGGACTCATCTGTTTGGATGTGGTCGTACCACATTTTGAAAGTATAGCCATTTATAGTGACTGTTTGTGTTGAATAATTAATTTGAGTGTTGGTTGGCTGTAAATAGTTTCTGCCTAATAGTAAGTTATATTTTTCTGAAATGTTGTGAATATAGAATGTTTATTTAGTGGGACAAAGTTTGCTTGAATGCAATGAAACGCTTTGGTTCAATGTTATAATGCCATTTATAGTGTGGACTTTTACTTTAGAAGGTTTGATTGGGAAATTAAAGAAATTTTGTTTCATAATATTAATAGACGAACCAGTGTCTACTAAGCATTTGAGAGTAATATTATTCATTGCGATTTTTAAGAATGGGTTTCCTCTTCCTCTGAATCGCTTTCTGATTCCGAGGCTGGTTGAAGAAAAATTTCGCAACCTGTGTCCTGTTCAAAGACCTCCTCGGGCAAAATTCAAGCTAGCCTTCATCCAATACCAAAAGTAAATATCCCTTGGCACACTGTTCACATCGACATAACTGGAAAGTTAAGCGGCAAGTCTGATCAGAAAGAGTATATCATCGTTCAAGTGGATGCCTTTACTAAATTTGTTTATTTAACTCACACGCATAAAATTGACGCAGAGAATCGTGTAAGTGCAGTGACGTCGGCTATATCTCTGTTTGGAGTACCAAATCGCATTATTGCAGATCAGGGTAGGTGTTTTGCCAGCAGTAGATTTAGTGATTTCTGTGAGCAACAGAAAATAAATTTGCACTTGATTGCGACTGGTGCAAGTAGAGCAAATGGTCAAGTAGAACGCATTATGAGCACCTTAAAAAACTTACTAACCGCAGTCGAGACTAGCAGTCGCTCTTGGCAAGACGCATTAGGTGAGGTTCAGTTAGCATTAAACTGTACGGTTAGTCGAGTGACAAAGGCAAGCCCTTTAGAATTGTTTATTGGCAAAGTTGCTCGGCCGTTGGGGTTGGTTCCACCTTGCGATGAGGTAGATGAGGTTGATCTAGAAGAAGTAAGAGCACGTGCAGTTCAGAGTATTTCAGCTGCAGCAGCATATAACAAGGCGCAATTTGATAAAAACAAAGCTAAAGTTGATAGATGTCAAGTCGGAGATTATGTATTGTTAAAGAACGAAGAGAGGCATCAAACAAAATTAAGCCCGAAGTTCAGAGGGCCTTTTCAAATAACTGAATTGTTAGACGGAGACAGGTATATGCTCAGGTCACTGACAAATAATAGAAAATATAAATATGCTCACGATGACATAAGGAAAATGCCAAATTGGCAAGTACCAGCAGAATTTGAAAATTGTTGAAGCTGTTGAAAGAGACAGTAGCGAAATTGTTGAAGCTGTTGAAAGAGACAGTAGCGAAATTGTTGAAGCTGTTGAAAGAGACAGTAGCGAAATTGTTGAAGCTGTTGAAAGAGACAGTAGCGAAATTGTTGAAGCTGTTGAAAGAGACAGTAGCGAAATTGTTGAAGCTGTTGACAGTATGGATGCCTGAAGGGCTAATAATTAAATTTTTAAGTATAATGTAAGCACAAGTGCAAGGCAAATGTCTTGATCATGGCGTGTTGCGCATTACATATGAATAAGAAGAAAATGAATTATGATAAAGAAAAGAAATTTTTATTGGAAATTTAAATTTGGAAATTTGATTTGTCAATTGGCTAATATTTGTTTTAAAATGATGTAAAAATAGTTTTACAATAAAATTATAGAGAGCGAATCATTTTGGTAATATTTCACGAGGACGTGGAAAGGTCAGGATGGCCGTGTCGGCGCATACTTTTGTAAGCTGGTGGATGTGCTAGAATATTTCACAAGAATAATAATTTCATCATATTGTATAATCTAAAAAATCTGAAAGCGAAAGAGACGCTCTATGCGATGCAAGATCGCTTAAATACATAGTGAATTGTTATCTTAAATAATAAAACTATGAGTCAGAATGACACTCGCGCCCAGCGTCAGCGCGAGCATGACGAACGCCGACTCTCAATTCAGCGCAACAACGCGTACTTCTCCTACGTCTCACCGACAATCCCAAACGCAGACATCGAGCGGTCAATAACCCATAGCCCAGGAAACCTTCTTCTACCAACAAATCAAGAAAGAGCGCGCTCCTGCTCTCCCGCTCTATTGGCTCCGACAGAAGCCCCGCTACCTCCAACAACAACAGCTGGAGAGGGACCGGCAGCCCGCTCTGCCTCGTCATCGGCTGCACCCGCTCACGGTCTGACTAAGTCAGCGAAAGCAAAACCGCTAGCAATAAACGGTACTGCTGCACTGCCAGCAAAACAAAACGAAAACGTAAACAAAAAAGCTGGGTCGACCTGGCAGACTGGAATGGACCGCTACATTACAATAAAGCGAAAGCTCAGCCCGGAAAATTCAGATTTGGGAAACAAGCCGAAAAATACACGCGATAACTCTACCTTGATCAAAAATGTAGCCCCTGCAAATACCAACAGATTTGCCTTGCTGGTAGATACCGCTGAGGACGTGCCGCTGGGATCCGTTGATATCGAACCGAAGAAAACAAAGCCTCCGCCAATATACATCCGCGAGAAGAGCACAAGCCGTCTTGTAAATACTTTGATTGGCCTTATTGGGAAAGATAGCTTTCATATAACTCCCCTCGTAAGAGGTACTATCAACGAAATCAAACTTCAGACGAAAACGGAGGACGACTACAGAAAAGTCACAAACTATTTTACCGCACAAAAAATAGGCTTCTACACCTACCAGCTTAAAAGCAGCAAGGGCCTGCAAGTAGTCCTGAAGGGCATTGAGTCTGATGTTACGCCCGAAGAGATAACTGAGGCGCTAAAGGAAAAGGGATTTTACGCCAAAAACGTGTTCAATATCAAAAACAGAAACAGGCAGCCCCAACCACTCTTCAAGATTGAGCTTGAACCAGAAAACAAGCCTCCTAGAAAAAACGAGGTTCACCCAATTTACAAACTCCAGCTCCTTTTGCACCGTAGGATCACGGTAGAAGAGCCGCACAAACGCAACGCTCCTGTACAATGTACAAACTGCCAAGAGTATGGCCACACGAGGTCATATTGTACACTTCGCCCGGTGTGCGTAGTCTGTGGAGATCTCCACGACTCCAAACAGTGTCAAATTAACAAAGAAAATGCATGCGAGAAAAAATGTAATAACTGCGGGGGCAATCACACAGCAAACTACAGAGGCTGTCCAATCTACAAAGAGCTGAAAATCCGTCTTCACAAAAGAATGAACACGGCGCGGGCACACCAAGGATCAGCTACCCTGATACCATCAGAGACAAATCCTGAAGTAATTTTCTCGAAAGCAGCTAGTTTCGCTCCCTGGCCTACATTCAACACTAACAAGACAACATTTGCTAACGTTTTAAAATCAGGTATGACGCCTCCAACCCAAAACTCCCGAACTCCACATGAAGTGCACACAAAATTAGACACACAACAAAACTATCACCCAGCTGCGCAGCAGGAAACAAAAACTGAAGCTATGATGCAAGCCTTACAACAGAGCATGATGGAATTTATGACATTTATGAAGACCACCATTCAAGACATGATGCGTAATCAAAACCTTTTGATACAAATGCTTGTAGCCCAACAATCAAATAAATAATGGCTACCTTACGCATAGCTACGTGGAACGCCAATGGCGTCTCACAGCGCAAACTTGAGCTAGCTCAATTCCTACATGAGAAGCATATCGACGTAATGCTTCTTTCGGAAACTCATCTCACAAGCAAATACAATTTTCAAATAAGAGACTACCATTTCTACGGTACAAATCATCCCGACGGAAAAGCACACGGTGGCACCGCCATACTCATAAGGAACCGTATGAAGCACCACTTTTACAAAGAATTTGCGGAAAATCATCTTCAGGCCACATCTATCAACATTCAGCTGGATGACAACACTCTCCTTACACTAGCGGCCGTATACTGCCCCCCCCGTTTCACAGTATTAGAAGCTCAATTCCTGGATTTCTTCCAAGCACTAGGGCCACACTTCATTGCAGCAGGCGACTACAACGCTAAACATACTCACTGGGGATCGCGACTTGTGAACCCAAAAGGAAAACAGCTTTATAAGACGATAATAAAAGCCACTAATAAACTTGACCATGTTTCCCCCGGGAGTCCTACATACTGGCCATCAGACCTCAATAAGCTGCCAGACCTGATCGACTTCGCAGTTACGAAAAATATTTCCCGCAGTTTGGTTAAAGCTGAATGTCTGCCGGATCTCTCATCTGTCCTCCGCTCTTGTTGAACAGCATACCACTCCCGAAAGCAGACGAGGTAGCGTACCTAGGAGTACACCTTGACAGAAGACTCACATGGCGCAGGCACATTGAAGCCAAAAAAACCCAACTTAAACTCAAAGCCAACAACTTACACTGGCTCATCAACTCTGGTTCTCCGCTCAGCCTAGATCACAAGGTCTTGCTCTACAATTCTATATTGAAACCAATCTGGACCTATGGCTCACAGTTATGGGGCAATGCCAGCAACAGCAATATTGACATCATTCAACGAGCACAATCAAAGATTCTGAGAACCATCACTGGGGCACCGTGGTACGTTCGGAGTGAAAACATCCAAAGAGACTTAAATATCCCATCAGTTACCAACGCAATCACGGAACTTAAGGAAAAATACCATAGCAAGCTTCACACGCACCCCAACCACCTAGCGCGAGGTCTAATCCAGCTCAGCAGCCGTTCCCGTCTCCGGCGAAAGGACCTACCAACCCAGCGAATAAATTATTAGGGCCGTTTAAACATAGAACAGTTGGAAAAATAATACAACTGTTCAAAAAATACTTGTTATAGTTAAGATTTTTAAACTTATTGTTAGTTCTTATACAAGAAGATTCAATAAATAAAAGCAAAGTAAAATAAAAAAAAAAAAAAAAAATATTGTATTATGTGTTAGAATATTCCAGAAGTACAGTAATTTCATCATTTCGGGAAATCATTGGTATTTCGTCATATTACATTATTGCATACTGCGTTGCTATTGGTCGGCTGTATTTTTGTAGCATTGGCATCTCCCGTTACAGCGCGGCGGCAGAGTGTGGTCGCTGTCGCCGAGTGTGGTTCGAAGGATAGCACGGAGAAGAAGTGAGTGACACAAATTAATTGTAGATCTTCGGTGCGTTCGAAACTCGCTGCGCGAAATGGACAATAATAATTGTGCTCCGACATCAGAAGTGGGATCTGGCTCGCTGCCTAACACCATAGATGGGCCGTGGCGCGTTTCAATGGAAATGCAAAATAAAAACTTGATCAAACTTGTTAAAGCAATACAATCAACGGCATCCGAAACAACAAACAAAAATACTGTGGTGTTACCTAAATTTACCGCGGACCTCGATGGTGCTCTACGGCAAATATTATGTTGGGTGAATCAACTATAAAAGGCACGCATCAAGTGAAAAGGTTGGAACTATGCGAGGTTGTAGAACCCAAGGGAGAGATGATTCATCAAGGCGAGACATTTTCAACAACGTTTGACTCTGGAGCGGAATGTTCTTTAATTAAACAAAAGCTAAGTAGCAAATTAGTTGGTAAAAGAAGTAACAATGTAGTGATGTTGAAAGGTATTGGCAATAGTAGTATTTGTAGCACATTGCAGATACTTAGTAACGTAATAATTAACAATCATTATATCGAAATATTGTTTCATGTCTTGAATGACATATATTCGAAAAATGACATAATTATTGGTCGTGAAGTATTGTTTCCAGAATTTAATGTTATAACATCACCTGGTAAATTTGAAATTGTCAGAGCAAAAACTGTAAACTATTGTTCTAATGATGAGAAATTTTCTGAGTTAAATACTGATCTTGTTGGTGAAGACAGAGATAAACTAAAAAGCTTAGTAGAAAAATACTCAAAATCTTTTATTGCCGGAATTCCATTGACCAGAGTTAGCTCGGGAGAAATGAAAATTAAATTAGTTGACCCAAAAAGAACTGTTCAAAGACCTCCTCGGGCAAAATTCAAGCTAGCCTTCATCCAATACCAAAAGTAAATATCCCTTGGCACACTGTTCACATCGACATAACTGGAAAGTTAAGCGGCAAGTCTGATCAGAAAGAGTATATCATCGTTCAAGTGGATGCCTTTACTAAATTTGTTTATTTAACTCACACGCATAAAATTGACGCAGAGAATCGTGTAAGTGCAGTGACGTCGGCTATATCTCTGTTTGGAGTACCAAATCGCATTATTGCAGATCAGGGTAGGTGTTTTGCCAGCAGTAGATTTAGTGATTTCTGTGAGCAACAGAAAATAAATTTGCACTTGATTGCGACTGGTGCAAGTAGAGCAAATGGTCAAGTAGAACGCATTATGAGCACCTTAAAAAACTTACTAACCGCAGTCGAGACTAGCAGTCGCTCTTGGCAAGACGCATTAGGTGAGGTTCAGTTAGCATTAAACTGTACGGTTAGTCGAGTGACAAAGGCAAGCCCTTTAGAATTGTTTATTGGCAAAGTTGCTCGGCCGTTGGGGTTGGTTCCACCTTGCGATGAGGTAGATGAGGTTGATCTAGAAGAAGTAAGAGCACGTGCAGTTCAGAGTATTTCAGCTGCAGCAGCATATAACAAGGCGCAATTTGATAAAAACAAAGCTAAAGTTGATAGATGTCAAGTCGGAGATTTTGTATTGTTAAAGAATGAAGAGAGGCATCAAACAAAATTAAGCCCGAAGTTCAGAGGGCCTTTTCAAATAACTGAATTGTTAGACGGAGACAGGTATATGTTCAGGTCACTGACAAATAATAGAAAATATAAATATGCTCACGATGACATAAGGAAAATGCCAAATTGGCAAGTACCAGCAGAATTTGAAAATTGTTGAAGCTGTTGAAAGAGACAGTAGCGAAATTGTTGAAGCTGTTGAAAGAGACAGTAGCGAAATTGTTGAAGCTGTTGAAAGAGACAGTAGCGAAATTGTTGAAGCTGTTGAAAGAGACAGTAGCGAAATTGTTGAAGCTGTTGAAAGAGACAGTAGCGAAATTGTTGAAGCTGTTGAAAGAGACAGTAGCGAAATTGTTGAAGCTGTTGACAGTATGGATGCCTGAAGGGCTAATAATTAAATTTTTAAGTATAATGTAAGCACAAGTGCAAGGCAAATGTCTTGATCATGGCGTGTTGCGCATTACATATGAATAAGAAGAAAATGAATTATGTTAAAGAAAAGAAATTTTTATTGGAAATTTAAATTTGGAAATTTGATTTGTCAATTGGCTAATATTTGTTTTAAAATGATGTAAAAATAGTTTTACAATAAAATTATAGAGAACGAATCATTTTGGTAATATTTAACGAGGACGTGTAAAGGTCAGGATGGCCGTGTCGGCGCATACTTTTGTAAGCTGGTGGATGTGCTAGAATATTTCACAAGAATAATAATTTCATCATATTGTATTATGTGTTAGAATATTCCAGAAGTACAGTAATTTCATCATTTCGGGAAATCATTGGTATTTCGTCATATTACATTATTGCATACTGCGTTGCTATTGGTCGGCTGTATTTTTGTAGCTTTGGCATCTCCCGTTACAGCGCGGCGGCAGAGTGTGGTCGCTGTCGCCGAGTGTGGTTCGAAGGATAGCACGGAGAAGAAGTGAGTGACACAAATTAATTGTGTGTAGATCTTCGGTGCGTTCGAAACTCGCTGCGCGAAATGGAAAATAATAATTGTGCTCCGACATACACATAAAATTATACATACCCATAAATATACATATCCATACATATCCATTGACATACATATATTCCAATAAAATGTACATCTACATACATATATAAGAATCACTCCATAGATTTAACCAATTTAATACACAAACAAAATATATTACCAAAAATAATAAATAATATCGAACCCGAACTGAGAAAAAATTTTATCTCTTGGCTCAAAATAAAACACAAATCTCGACATACAGAATAAAATAAAACCTGACTTTTTTCTTCCGAGATTACATTACATATATATGTTTCTCCATACATAAATACATATTGCAAGTCCCCTATTAAACTCCAAATAATACATACAAACATACTCACAGTCGCGACTTACATAGGCTTACCAAGTGCAAGTTCTTTCGTCTCCTCTTTGTTCTTTATTGCCCTGACAAAAAACCGGCGCATAGCGACGAGAGAATTTTTTACAAGCTATTTCTGGCTCCTATTTCTGGTTCCTAAATTAAAATAATTATTTATCAGTTCCACCCAAATTTATTAGCCTCCCAACTTGGCTTTTTGGCGTGTTTGTTGGTTTTTTTTTGGTGTTTATGTTTCGCATCCGTTTGTCGCGATTTTTTCGTTGTGGTCCTAGATCCGGTAGCTATTTTTTTATAAATTATTAGCTATAATCCGAACTCTATTCGATAGCTATTTTTTCACACTGAATTTTAGCTATATTGTGCTTCATTTAAGCTTTTTTCCAGTTGATTGAAGATCTATTGGGGCCTTATTTCACAAAAATTGGGATTTTTTTCCTTTCGTGCTCCAATCTCCAGATCCCAATTGCAACTTTCTCCCGAATTCCGACGGGATCCTTTGTCCATCCAAATTTGGGTGCCCTCTGTGTGTGGTTCTTTTTCAATTCCACATTTTTTGCGGCGTGCAAGCCTTCTTGACTTCCTTCTCCTAGGGCATAGCTGAGCATGCCCCTAGAGGGAGACAAGAAAAAGACACCCGCACCTGGGAAAGAACAAAAGTTCAACCCGCAATCTCCGCTATCCACTCGCGGTTAATCCGTTAGTCCCAGGGTCAAAACCGCGACTCCCACTCCGAAAGCAAAGGTTTTGCCATCGACCAGTTCGAAGACAACTCCTAGGTTGGTCATTTCCCGACCAGTGACGCGAGCGTCTAGTGAGTCTTCTCTATCGAGAAAATCCGAGAGTCCCTCCGCTGTCGGGACTGATTTCCTCCGCGTCACACGCTCTACCACAAAGAAAATGGCATCCTCTGAGCAGCCAACGCCCGCAACCGCAGCGTTGCATAAATTCATCGCCGTCAGCGATCGCGTAAGCCTCTTCGAAGCGAAGATCAACACTCCTGATCAAGCCTCTCCGTCCCTACACACGTTACAAGTCCGTCTGCAACAGGTGCGAGCCTTATGGGACAAAGTTATGGGAGAGTACGAAACATGCTCTGACCTAATGGCCCAAGAAGGATCCCTCGACACAGTGCCTATTCTCCAGGCCAAATATGACTACTGCTACTCAGTATACGAGTCATGTGCAGCACAAATTGGCGAAACAATCGACAGAGCAACGCCTCAAGTCGCGCAAGCACCCTCTCAGCCGCTAATTTCGTCCGGCTGCCGCTTACCTCCATGCGACACGGAAGTCTTCGATGGCGACTACCTCCGATGGCCCACTTTCCGGGACATATTCACGGCAATTTACGTAAACAACCCCAGGCTGACTCCGGTCGAGAAGCTATTCCACCTCCTTACGAAAACAAGTGGCGAAGCAAAAGCCATCGTGGCGAAATCTCCTCTGACGAATGATGGTTTTGCTTCGGCGACTTTTAGTCAACAGCCAGCTCAAGCTCCTTTTTAACTTGAGTTCAATTTCGCAAGAAATTTTAGATTTAGATTTTAGAAATCTAAAAGAGCTACAGGGTCACCAGCTAAAAGGTCACCAGCTACGTGACTGCACAAGCACACACAGCTGCTTTACATGTAAGGGCAGGCACCATACGCTGCTGCATCGCAGCCCCCCAAATTCCGAAAATGCGAGTTCCTCAACCTCGCCCTCGCTACACAGCAACCTCCGAGACCCTCTAGCAGAAATGCATCGGCAAGCACCTCAGCGGCGCAAACTTTATTCGCGTCCGGCACTTCAGCCGTCATACTGAGCACAGCGATCATTGACGTGTGCCATTTGGGGACGAACTACCGAGCCCGAGCCTTACTCGACTCAGGTGCGATCACGACCCAGGTGCACCAAATAGGCGACCCTGATTCGCTCGACACGCTTCTCAGCAAGTTCTGGGAGGTGGAGGATCTACCAGTAAAGATGGTAAAAGAGTCGGACTCCTATTGTGAAAGGAACTTCCTCCAAACAACAACAAAAGACGCAAGCGGGAGGTACGTGGTGACGTACCTCGTTCCGGGACCCCGAGAATACCGGATCCGATTTAGGATATTCAAGGTCCATTGCGTTAGCTCAGTTTCTTAGAAACGAAAATCGTTTAAAAAGAAACTTTCCCTTAAAAGAGCAATATGACAGCGTGATCCAGGAGTACCTGGATCTGGGTCATATGAAAGAAGTTCCGCCGACTCACAATTCTCCCTCGTATCATCTTCCCCATCACGCGGTAGTTAAGCCTGAAAGCACCACTACAAAGCTTTGCGTTGTATTCAACGCTTCAAGTCCGTCGGCAAATGGGACCAGCTTAAATGATATCCTTCATGCTGGTCCAGTCCTACAATCCGATCTAACGATCCAGGTCCTGAAATGGCGTTATTTTCAATACGTCTTCAGTGCAGACATTACGAAAATGTATCGTCAGATCTGGGTCGATCCAAAACATACCCCGTTTCAAAGAATTCTGTTCCGAAACAAGGAAGGAGATATCCGAGACTTTGAACTAAAAACAGTTACCTTCGGGGTCAACTGCGCCCCCTTCCTCGCCATTCGAGTCTTGCAACAGCTGGCAGAGGATATCCAGCACATAGCAGCACATGTACGTCGACGACGTTCTGGCAGGGGCGAATTCCGTAAACGAAGCCCAAAGTTCGATTCGAGAGTTGCAAGCAGCCCTAAGTGCCTCCGGGTTTCCGCTAAAAATGTGGACCTCGAACAACAAAAGCGTCCTTAAAGACGTCCCGGCCGAAACCTCCTTCATAGCGAGTTCCTCGACATCGATGCCGAAAGCACGGCCAAGACGCTCGGTATTCAGTGGAGGGCAAAGTCCGACGAATTCTATTTCGTTCCCCCCGAAATAGTTGTGGAACCCTCCTATACAAAGCGAGAAGTTTT
Source organism: Drosophila melanogaster (assembly GCF_000001215.4). Lineage (NCBI taxonomy): Eukaryota > Metazoa > Arthropoda > Insecta > Diptera > Drosophilidae > Drosophila > Drosophila melanogaster. The sequence continues at coordinate 24,825,196 of NT_037436.4, read as the reverse complement.
GTCCCAAATCGCTAGGTTGTTCGATCCTGCCGGGTGGCTCGCGCCGTTCAAAAATGTTCATGCAGGAGATTTGGTTGCATAACTTAGGCTAGGACGATAAGCTTCCCACTGAAATGAGTCAGCAGTGGCAATCGTTTTTAGACGAGTATTCCGACCTCAACCAGATCCGCGTTCCGAGATGGATCTGGTACCAGCCTGAGGTAATCATAGAGCACCACGGTTTCTGTGACGCGTCTCAGAGAGCCTATGGAGCGGCTATATACATCCGCGTCGAGATGGGGCAAAAGATCCTGACTCGCCTGCTTACAGCCAAAACACGAGTGGCCCCGGTAAAAATCGTCTCCCTTCCTCGGCTAGAGCTCTGTGGTGCCGTGCTGTTAACCGAAATGGTGACAGCAATCCTTCCGCACATGCCCTCCGCCAGTTCAGATATCCGCTGCTGGACAGATTCCACAATCGTCTTAGCCTGGCTACGAAAGCCTGCGTGCAACTGGACCACATTTGTGGCCAACAGAGTTGCCAAGATCACGCAGGCGACGCCAGTCGACTGTTGGGCACACGTTCGCTCAGAACAAAACTCCGCCGATCTAGCCAGTCGAGGCGTATCCCTACATGAATTGGCAGAAAACCATCTCTGGTGGCACGGACCAGAGTGGCTGCAAGGGCCCCGAGAGCTATGGCCAGCACAAAGCGACACTCTTCCAGTGACAGAGCTAGAGCAGCGCGCGGTCAAAGTGCACTTTGTCAAGGCCCCATCCGTCGACTTTCTCGAACGTTTCTCCAAATTGGACAAGGCCCTGCGAGTTCTGGTCTATGTTCAACGTTTCCTTAAACGCTGCCGCAAAGGTTCGTTCTTGCCCAATTCACGCCCCACAAGTGAAGAGATGCGAGAGGCAGAACGAACTCTGGCCTCCATTGCGCAGCGCAGAGCATATGGCCAAGAGCTTCAGCATCTGACCGAGAGAAGGCCTCTTCCAGTGTCAAGTCCTTTGGTGAATTTGTTCCCGTTCATTGACCAACACGGCCTTTTAAGGGCGTGCGGCCGTCTCACTGCCTCCAAAACCCTGCAATATGATGAACGCCATCCGATTATTCTCCCCTATGACTGTAGACTGTCGCGCCTCATCGTCCAATTTACTCACCAGATTACTCTTCATGGCGGTAGTCAATTGATCGTACGCCTGATCCGATCGAAGTATTGGATTCCTAAAGTCAAGAATCTGGTGAAGGCTGTGGTCAATCCGTGTAAGATTTGCACGATTTACAAGAAGAGACTACAAACACAGCTGATGGGCGATTTCCCGTCAGATAGAGTCTCCTTCTCGAGGGCGATCACCTACACGGGTATCGACTATGCCGGCCCTTTCCAAATACAAAATTATACAGGGAGAGCGTGTCTCATAACGAAGGGATATGTTTGTGTGTTTGTGTGCTTTTCCACGAAGGCTATCCATTTGGAACCCACTTCCGATCTAACAACCGAGAAATTTCTAGCGGCCTTTGCTCGTTTCGTAGCGAGGCGCGGTTGTCCTCAGCGGGTCCATTCGGATAATGGTAAGACCTTTGTGGGGGCGGCAACTTTGATTTCCAGGGACTTTCTCCAAGCCATCCAAGAGTCCGTGACTGATGCATATAGCCATCAGGGACTCGTATGGCGGTTCATCCCACCAGGGGCTCCACATATGCAGGGGTGAAAAGCTTCAAAACCCTGTTCCTTAAATCGACCTCAGTCCGCAAATATACATTTGAGGAGCTGGCGACGCTTCTCGCTAAGATTGAGGCTTGCCTCAACTCTAGACCCCTCTCCCCTATGTCCGAAGATCCCTCAGATTTGCTGGCCCTCACACCAGGCCATTTCCTTATTGGAGGGCCGTTGCTTTCCACGGCGGAACCCGAGATAAAGGGCGAAGCCAAGTCGATAATAAATCGATGGCAACACCTCAAGGCACAACATCAGCAGTTTAGTGCACGGTGGAAAGAGGAGTATCTTAAAGAACTCCATAAACGAAACAAATGGCAATTTCCGACCAGGAACCTCCAAGCCGACGATATGGTAGTTGTCAAGGAGGACAATCTACCACCGAACGAATGGCGGCTCGGCAGAATCGTTTCTGCCTTTCCAGGAGCCGACGACAGCATTCGAGTCGTTGAGATCCGTACGTCTCGCGGCACCATAAAACGCCCTGTCCACAAAGTTATTCTTCTACCGATGGAGGACAAAGAGTCCTCCGTTCCTAGGGATTAGGGCACTTCCCCCATTCCGGGGCCCAAATAGTAGTCGGCTCATACTAAGCTTTTTCATTTTTTTTATTGGCAGACTTACTCACTTCCTCCAATAATGGCTCCTCGTCCTCGTGCCACCCAGTCGTTGGAGAGCAGACGTACTCGAGGTATTAAATCCTACCGCTGCCGAGTCTGCTCTGGAATCCATCCTTTTCGGAAGTGCAAGAGGTTCCACAAACTGAGCGCTGAAAAGCGCCTTCGGGCAGTACTTATTAATAAGTACTGCTCGAACTGCCTCGCCCATCAGCACTCAGGAGGAGACTGCCGCAGCCAAGAGGGATGCAAGAAGTGTGGAGGAGACCACCACACTCTACTCCCCATGCACGAGGTCCTCCCCGCTCCGACCCCGGCAGCGCTACCAGCTCCGACGCGCAGAGAGCGCCATCCCGCTGCACCTCGTCCGGTCCGGATTTCCCGCACTCCGCCACCAGCCCCAGTCGCCAACAATCGCCCGCGTCCGAAGGTCTCCGTCGCGTTTTCGGCGGTGGCAACGGGGCAGCAGACGGCTGTCCCCATCCTGCCTACAGCCATCGTCGTGCTGGACACGGGCTCGAAGACCTTCGAAACCGGGGCCATGATCGACCCATGCATGCCGGTGAGCAGCATCGACCGGTCGTTGGCGGCTGCGTTCCGGCTGCCCATCACCCGGCTGGGAGACGACGAGGTCTGCTCGGTGACATTCCGGTCCCGAACAAGCACCTTCCGACTCAACGTCGTCCTGAAGATCGAACCCAGCCTAAGGATCCGGACACCCATCCGAGCTCTGAGCGACGCCGCCATGGCCAAGTTTGACGGTGTTCGTCTCGCGGACGAGCGCTTCCACCGGCCGGCCTCCATCTCCCTCGTGTTGGGATCAGATGTATATGCCAATTTGATCCAACCGGGGTTCCTAAAAATTGAGGATGGGTTGCCCGTCGCGCAGAACACGGTGTTTGGATGGACCGTTTCTGGAGCGTGCACGGAATTAAGAGGCCGATCCAGCTGTCTAGCCGGCCAGGGATACCTTTGCCTACGCAAGGGGGGGGGGGAAGAATATTCACGCCAGAAGGGCGCAAACAGTTGAGCGGCAGTGTAAGCGGCCAAGGCTTGTACTCACGGCTCACAAGCACCGCTGCTCGCGCTCTCCTTCTCTCCTCTCGCTCTCCTCCCTTCCCGCAAGGTATTCACCACTCCGCGGTCCCGCGGTATTTCCAATGTTAGTTTTAAGTTAGTCTTAATTTACAAGTGCGATAATAAAGTGCAAAAAATTGAAGGCGATCCCGGGCGTTTAATTTCTGGAGGAATTAGCCGCAGCAGCCGCAACAACAAGCAATTCCGCCCACTCCACTTCAGGGTTTATATAGGCAGATTGGGATAGCTTAAGAGCTAAGTTTAAGAGAATAAAGTTATCAACGTATGTTCTATTCTATTCTATTCTATTCTCCCGAAAAGAGAGGAGCTCCCGAAAAATAAGAGTAATTGAAGAGTCCTGAGACGATTGTATTGGCAGAAGTTTTTGTTATTTCAGTTTACTCGCCAAGTGATCGAAAATTTAGGGGACGTTGGCTCGCCACAGAGTCTAGACTTTGGACTTTGGACTTTTGCACTTCGCTGTGCGTAAATGACAGCTAAGCTTAATCGAAGGGCTCTCGTTCTTTGATTACATTTCGTACTTAGACATTAATATGTGTCTGTGATTGTTTACAAAAGTGTGTGTGGTTGGGGAGTTGTGGGTGTAGAATGGATATGTTACTATATATTACTTATATATATTATATGTAATGCTGATCTTGAGCAGCGCGTACAGAAGGAATGTAATGTCCGCTCCAAATATTATGGATTAGGAATGAAAATAAAAATCAGGGAAACAACCTAAGATTTAATCCAGTAGATTCCAGACAGAATAATAATACAACAAAAAGAATGAATAACAATTGGAATAATAGATCAAAACCCTAAAGGGGAATGCCTCATATATCAAATATAGACAGAAGTACAAAAGAAACAACTAAAAATATTAGTTGACACAGGAGACACATTTTGTTATATCAAAAAGGTAATTTATGAAAATATAATGAATTACCAACTTACAAGAGAGTGTCTACAGTTCATGGATACTCAATTGTAAAACGATTTGTGTTTAAGTGGAAAAAGTGCTCTTCCATTAAAACAATATAATTTAAAAAAATACTTTGATTAACAAAATGTATTTAAAACCGAAGCGGTAATGGGTGAAAGAAGTTTATATAGGTTGGGATCAAAAAATCCTGGGCACGCCGACGTTGAATCATTTCGTATTTGATTACTACATTAATAACAAAATTCAGATATTATATTTGTAACCAAACAAAAACGGCCAGAACTAGAAAAACCAAATACTGAGAAAGAATTCTTACCAGAATTAAGAGAGCGTTTAAGCGAAATTCATAATGAAGCGGGGCGCGTCATATTAGAAGAAGGAAAGTTATCCAACCCAGTTGATAAACAAATTTATCTGCCCCAGTTGATAAACAAATTTCAAACTCCAATCCAAAAACCAAGCAGCATTGCCTTTGCCCTTGTCATGTCGTCAACACTTTCGCGTTCGCATTCACACTAACTGAGTAACGGGTATTTGAAAGTCGGGGAACTTGATTATAATATAGTATAGTCAACTGACGGGACATTAGCTTGAACAAATAATACAAACATTTCATTTTGAAATTGAAATGATTTCATGAAACAATTTCATAGAAAGACTATGAAATTGTATTCTGATAGTCTTTCTTTTGCATCCCATATAATAGTGTTCACACAGACTTGGTTAAAGCCGAAGATACTCAACTCTTCCCAGGTATGTACACTATATATTGGTTTGACCGTCCCTCCAAAAGGGGAGGTGGAGTCTTAATTGCGGTTAGATCTACCCTCGCGTCGGAGGAGTTACTTTTGGACGATTCCCGTAACTCGGAATTCTTATGTTGTAGTTAAATAGGAGTCAAAACGCAATCGGTCATATGTATCTTTATTTGGTTTTTATTCAGCATGTGTACATTCCTGATCTATTCCTGATTCATAACTGAACTTCGTGTGGTCTACAGGTAGATCGCTCGTGACAGCCAAGTGCTGACACTAGCAAATTCTGCAATATGTATGTATGAGGTTCATACTCGATAACCAATGGGAGTCGAGTGCGACCCCTAAAAGCGCACATGCTGAATTCGCATATTTAGGATTAGGATGGACCTAAGGATCTAGGGTGGTCCTAAGTTTACTTATTCATATTATAATTATTAATAATATTATTATCATAATTATTATTATTATTGTTATCATTATGTTCGTATATACTACATCTCCCTCCTTTTGAAAAATAACGTAATAATATAAAGTTATTTTCAAGTATATAAAAAATTGTTTTTTTTTTTTTTTTGCGATGTATATTAATATTTGAAATGAATGAGTAAAGAGATATTAAAAAAGTTTTGTATTATAATGTTTTTATTAGTTTTTTATTTGTGGTTGGCCAACCTAACAAAATGTATTATGAATTAAAAATTTTTAACCTATCTTTATGGACTATCTGTTTTTTATTTTTATTTCCTATAATTGTAATGTTGTCATTATCTCCTATTTCTGAAACTAAATATGGTCCTAAATAATTATTGTCAAGTTTATGACCAGTTTCGTTTTTAAGTAATATCTTATCTCCTATTTTTAATTCAAAATTACTAATATTTCTATCATATTTTATTTTTCTATCGGCTTTTGCCTTGTCTAACATATTTTTAGCTCTTCTATATGCTACTTCTAATCTTAGATTAACTTCTTTTGAATAGTCATCCATGTTGTAAATAGGATCTATTCTGTCTATCCTGTTAAAATCTATGAATTGTCTTGGTAATCTTCCAAATACTAATTCATATGGACAATAATCATGAACTACCGATGGTGTTGTGTTGAAACAATAAGTAAAATATTGTATCCATATATCCCAATCGGTTTTGTCAACAGATATATATGAGCGAACGTTGAAAGTTCTGTGACTTCGTTCTATTGTTCATAATGTCTGGTGATGGTGTGCTGTTGAAGTAATGTTTTTTATCTTCATATATTTGCACAGGTCGTCTATAATTTGGTTTTTATATTCCGTTCCCATGTCCGTTATGATTGTTTTCATTGGACCGTACTTTAGAATAAAGTTTTCGAATACAGCCTTAGCAGCTGATCTTGCACTTTTATTTGGAATAGGTACCGTTACCAAATATTTTGTTAAATCGCAAATGATAGTAACAGCATACTCATTTCCGTTTTCTGATCTTGGCAGTGGACCAATGGTATCTATCAAAACTATATCAAATGCTGTTGCTGGCGTTTCTGTTATTGTCAACGGTGTTTTAGTATGTTTTGTAGTCTTGGCTTGTTGACATTTTAAACATGTTTTAACATATTTACTTATTGCCTTTGTCATTTGTGGCCAATAATAATAGTTTTTTATTTTCCTCAGGGTTCTAGAAATTCCTGAATGGCCTCCTTCTGACGGATCATCATGATATTTAGACAGTATTGCTTTTATTTGAACCTTATCATTTTTATCTATCTTAGTCACCTTGTTTAATAGCGCTATTTTTAAGTTTTTTAGTATTTTATTGCCCTTTTCTTTAAAATTCTTTATAGTGACAAATTCGAAGATTTGTTCACTTGGTGACAATTGTGTTTGAATGATGCTATTTATTCTTGCTTCTTCATCAAGCCTTTGAAAGAATTGATCTAAATCGATTATTTCATTAGAATAAAAATTAGTCATATCAAAACGTGTTATAATGTGTTTTCCTCTTTTTAACAAGCACTTATGTTTGTCTATTTTGAGTATAACATATTTTTTGGCATCAATATTATTGATTACCTGATAGATATTGGGCATTTTTATATTTTCTTTCTTATTTGGTTCATGCAATTTTTCACCTGCGCAGGTATTTTTCTGTCTTGTTGTAGATCTTGTTGTGACCTTTGGTATCTGTCTATTCATCGCTTTAAGTTCTCCGATGGTTATTCGGGACAAAGCGTCTGCAACATGATTATCTTTCCCCTTGAGGTATTCTACTGTGAATTCAAACTCCTCCAAGTCTAGTCTCATTCTGGTTAATTTTGAACTTGGGTTTCTCATAGAAAAAAGATATGATAGTGGCCTATGGTCACTTTGTACTAAGAAATGTCTACCATATACGTATGGTCTGAAGTGATTTATTGCCCAGTGAATAGCTGCTAGCTCCTGCTCTGTAGTGGACTTATTACTTTCGCCTTTTGTAAAGCTTCTTGAAGCGTATGCCACTGGTAGCTGTTGACCGTTATGGTCTTGAGATAATACCGCTCCACATGCTTGTTTACTAGCATCTGTGGTTATGCAAAATTGTTTGCTGAAATCTGGGTACTGAAGGAGTGTTGGTTTCATTAATTCCCTTTTGAGATATTCGAATGCATCATGGCATTCGCTTGTCCATTCAAATGGAACATTCTTTTTACAAAGCCTCGTTAAATGGCGTGATTTCTCAGAAAAGTTCTTAATAAATCTTCTGTAATAATTGCAAAATGCCACGAATCGTCTAGCTTCGTCTGCGTTTATTGGTTTGGGGTAATTTTTTTATTACCTCATATTTAGAGTCATCTACCTTTGTCATATACCTTTGTCAGTACACTTGTGACCTAAATATGTAACCTCTTTCATAAAGAAAGTGCATTTTTCTGGATGTAGTTTTAAATTATGTTGCTTACATAATTTGAAAACGTCGGTTAGATTTTTAAGCATGTGCTTTTCAGAACAGCCTATGACTACTAAATCGTCCATATACAGAAATGCTTGCGAAGGCGTTAAGCCTGAAAATGCAAGGGTCATCCTTCTTTGGAAAGAATTTGGGGCTATTTTTAAACCAAATGGTAATCGCGTGTAGCGGTATGCTCCTGTTGAAGTTGAGAATGATGTTATATTTCTTGACCTTTCGTCTAGTTCTATTTGATGAAATCCCGACATCAGGTCTAGGCATGAGAAATATTTTGCTCGACCTAATTGATCAAGAATATCTTCTATTCTTGGAAGTGGGAATTTATCTGCTAGCAGTTTCTTGTTGATTTGGCGATAATCGACTACTAATCGCCATCTCTTTTCCGCCGAGTTAGGCAGTGATTTCTTGGGTACCAAGAGAAGTGGGCGGTTATATTCTGAAATAGATGGTTCGACAATGCCATCTTTTATTAATTTGTCAACTTGCCTTTGAATTTCTGGCTTTTAACTTTCTGGCATTCTATAGTTTTTGATATAGACTGGAGTTTTGTCATTTAATCTCAATTTTTGCTTGTAAAAATTATTAGCTGATATGGTTTCTGTTTCTAGACCAAAAATATCGCTATATCGGTGCATAATTTTGTTAAATCGCTTTTGAATAACGATGAAAATTTAAGAAGTTTTAATACTTCTGAAGTTCTTTGTGCACTATTTTCTATATTTGCATTGTATACATCATAATCATCCAATGATTCGCTTTTTATATTTGCGCTGCTAACTATAGCGTCTTTTTCAGTTGTATTAATAATTCGAATCAAGGCGTTCTGAGTGTTTACGAGTGCACTTGCTATTATTATGCCAGGTTGCAATTCCTGGTTGGGGATGAGGACATGTGTGTCAGTAGATGTTAGCTAAATCTTTCGAATCACTTCTGATCTAGCTGGCAAAATTATTTCGTTATCTAGTGAATGTATAATAGGAATGTTTATGTTCCTCAAATTTTTGGGCCTCAAAGTGAACCAATCTTCTTGGTCGTGGAATTCCAAAATACAATTGTATTTCTTAATGAAATCCAAGCCAATTATACCATCCCCTGGTATAGGAAAATTGTCAGGTACGATATGGAATTCATATGGTATTGCTGCATTAGCAATACACATTTCTAAATGTAGTGTACCTAGAGACTGAATTGTCCCTTGCCCTATTCCTGATATATTTGTTATGTTTTTTGGATTTAAATCGTTAAGATTATTGTTTCTGCATTTAAGCAGGGAAATTTCTGCACCTGTATATATTAAAAGAGTTACCCATGAATTGGTACTCATATTCTTTAATCGTATAAAAATGCTTAAATTGAGATTAATTTTTTATAATTTTACTGTAGATTGTCGCTCAAGGGGGCATGTAAGTTTTCCGATTGTATGTTTCGGACATTGTGGGTATGACTTGTTTTATAGTTATGGTTTTGGTTACCTCTTGAGTAACCTCCACCTCTATTATAATTTTGGTTACCACCTCTTCCTCTGTTTCCACTATGGTAACCACCTCGGCCTCTGTAATTGTTATTGTATGAGTTATAATTTCCTCGGCCATTACCTCTGTTTTGGTAATTTCCTCGGTAATTATTACCTCGATAGTGTCCTTTATTATTATAGAATAATAAACTATTTGAATTGCCGGTCATTTCTGTACTGCAGTGTATGTATTTTTCAATCACGCTATTCATTGTGTTGAAATTTCCAGCTTCCAATATGGTTTTGAGCTTATCGTGCCCACAATTCTTGGTCATTGCAGATATGGCTTCCTTTGTAGCGAATTTGTCTGCATTGTTTGAATCTAAACCATCATCTATATAGGCTGCTTCGAGCAACCCACGTAGGTTTTCTATCTCTGTGGTATATTGCGCTGCAGTTTTGCCGCGCTGTTGTGTACTAAGCATTCGCTTTGATGACATCGGGCGATTCGCCTTTAACTGATGCTTTTAATACATTTATTATACCGATAATGGTCTTTTCATTTTCAACTTTGTGTGATAATGGACCAAGTATCTTTGTCTTGATTACCTCTACCGCTAGCATCTCCTGATCTCCTTTTGTCAGATCTATTAGCCGGAGGGCCGTGAGGAATCTATTTAAGTTTAACTTTTTGCCGTCAAACTCAGGTATTGTGGACGAAATTTGTCGCACATATTCCCTTGATGTTGCGGCAGAGTCTGTCATTTTGGCTGTTTCCTGTATACTTGAAGTATTTGAATCTGAAAGTTCTTCTTCAAGTAATTCGGGTAATGTTATTACCGCTGGAATTGAAAGATCGTGGAGATCCTCTTCTTTTATTTCTATTTCCGATTCTCCTACACTTTCGATATCCTCACCGATCTCAGCCACTATAGGTGTGTTTAAAATCGTTGGAATTGTAATATTTAGGTTATGTCTGTACTTGACGTTTAACAAGTTCTCACGGAACCTGTTTAGAAATTTTACTGCTTGTGATAAATGATTTTTTGTTAATCTTTTCCTTTCTCTGTGAATTAATTGGCGTGCTTCATTAAAGCATCTTACCAATATCTGCGCATGCTTGTTGAGGGTGTCTTGTTGCACTTCTCTATTTGGTGTCATGCATTTATAAGACTTGTCGAAAATCGTTTTAATTTCTTTAAGCTCGTTTTTTTATTTCTTGCCAGTCCATTTAAAGAATAATATGGATTTATCTGTGCAATCGAACTTTATAAATTGTTGCCTCTCCTAAAAAGGTTTCTTCAGTAATCCTTTTTTTTCAATTCTTGTTTTCTGATATTAAAAATAAAAATTTTATATCATCTTAATTCAAAATACATTTTGGGTGTGTGTTTTTTTTTTTTTTGAATATGTTTATATATATTAAAGTAAATTAATTAGATGAATATTAAAGTATTTCTTTATGCATTCATCTCTCTTTTTTTTTCATTTTATTTTTAAATTTTATCCGAATTATTCTCTGCCCTGTTTATATAACGCTTCTTTATTATCTTGTTATGCTAAACATATAGCGTTAATATAAACTGAGCGACTGTTACGATCGTCATGATCAAAAGGAGTAACCACAGTGACTGAATGTCTTCTGTATGGTCGACTATTTTTAAGTTATTGACCACATTGGCCGTATTATCTTTTGTCTGACTATCGTCAGATCCAAACCAAACCATTTTTGTATATATTTAATTTACAATATAGTTTTTTCTTATTTTTGGGTTGTGGATTATTTTACTTTAAAAATATGTTGTTTTCATTTTTTTTTTTTTTTGTATATATATATTGTTACATTTTCCTGCCTAATTGGTGTATGGCTTTACGGGCCATTCTTCTCATCGGGCAGAAAGAGTTCCGCTCAATGTTACAATATTTTGTGTAATATTAATATGCAGCGAAGTGCATCGAGGGTGGTGTGCCACGCAGGGCAACAAAAAAAAATATTTTTGACACTCCCTCGATAACGTAGTGAGCGGGCTGTTCACCACGTTGATGATGATGTCCTCATTTAGGGGTTATATGCTGGGGCTGCAATGTCTGCACGTATTTTCCCAATGTGGTGTGAACAGTGGTCCCTCGCAGTCGTTCGGGCAGCTTTTCTTAAAAGCAGGCAGGTCAGATCGCTGTTTCTCCATAATTGCCGCCGTCTTGGTGGATAAGCATCGAATGCCAGGCATGCTGATCCTCTCACGTTCAGTGCTTGCACTTATGACGGTCCTGTCACGGTCGCCATGTAGTTAAATAGGAGTCAAAACGCAATCGGTCATATTTATCTTTATTTGGTTTTTATTCAGCATGTGTACATTCCTGATCTATTCCTGATTCATAACTGAACTTCGTGTGGTCTACAGGCAGATCGCTCGTGACAGCCAAGTGCTGACACTAGCAAATTCTGCAATATGTATGTATGGAGTTCATACTCGATAACCAATGGGAGTCGAGTGCGACCCCTAAAAGCGCACATGTTGAATTCGCATATTTAGGATTAGGATGGACCTAAGGATCTAGGGTGGTACTAAGTTTACTTATTCATATTATAATTATTATTAATTTTATTATCATAATTATTATTATTATTGTTATTATTATGTTCGTATATACTACAATGTGTAAAGCTGTCATTTTCCAACAGATCAGTTTATATTACGTGCTCGTATATTCCGCCATCTTCTGAATTCTCAGAATATCAGAATCATCTGACCGCTATCCAGTCCATCTTAAATAAACTGTCTGACAGGCAACAATTGGTAGTTCTAGGTGATTTTAATATACCTGGCATAATTGACTTTATTGACGGCTTGCTCGATTTATCGTTATCGCAAGTTAATTATTTTCGAAACTCTCTGGTTGACTGTTAGATCTATGTCTTGTAACAAGTCCTGAAGGTGTGTTTCTGTCCAGGGTAACAGTTTTATAATTTCGTTAGCACTAAGCGAAAAACAAGTGCTTACCCTTCCTAGCTACGGAACCTACACTACACTACCCACACTACGGTAACATCGGATCAGGCAGTAGCCGATCTATTCGCCAAGTTTTTTCAAACAACATATTCAACTATACCTCATTCCGAACAGCCATACTTTTATGCGGTATCTAAGGCGAATCTAATATTTTGCCCCACTATAAACGACAGCTCACTGCTTAACGATCTTCAGAGTGTTAAACCGGTCTATTCGCCAGGTCCCGATGGAATCCCTGGCTGTGTGCTCAGATGCTCTGCGGAAGCCTTGTGCAAGCCTCTACTGAAACTGTTTACGTTATCTCTGGAATCTTCAAAGTTCCCTTATATATGGATGGAGTGCTTTGTGATTCCTCTTCATAAAAAACTGGATGCAAGCAATTACAGAGGAATCTCTAAATTGTCGGCCATCCCAAAACATTTTGAAAATGTTATCATTCCTCATTTGCAGCACCTTTGTAGATCCATCATATCAACGTGTCAGCACGGTTTTATGAAACGCATTAACAACAACTAACTTAGCTCCAAGAAGTTTTTCTTCGTAATACAGGGTTTCAAAAATAATCTTCACACAGATATCATCTACACTGACTTCAGTAAAGCATTTGACTCTATTAATCATTACCTTCTAGTAAGGAAACTTGATCTTTTAGGTTTCTCTGTTAATCTTCTAAATTGGATTTTAAGCCTTCTGAATGGCAGGACGCAACAAGGTGTGCTTGGTTTTATAAAAAGGTGGTATAAGGAATTTAATACTTGATTAAAAACCTTATTTATTTCGTTAGTCCGTCCGATTCTCGAGTACGGATCACCTGCTTGGAGTCCACAATAAGCAGTCCACTCGGACCAAATTGAATCGGTTCAAAAAAACTTCTTACTTTTTGCCTTGCGGTGCCTAAATTGGGATGCAAGTCGTATATTACCTCCTTATTCCAGTAGACTACTTTTAATTAATTTATCGTCCCTACCTAACCGTAGAACTATGCTTGGAACAGTCTTTATTTGTAAGCTTATTCGTGAGGATGTTGAGAGTCCCGACTTAGATTCACTAGAAACTATATACCCCTTATCTTAAATCATTCTAGATCTAACTATGAGTTGCATGACCCTTTCAGAGTTTTATGTTCTGACTATAATAGACTTTATCCTGTTATCTGTAATCATGACTCTCTGCCGCTCTTAAAGCAATCGATTTTAACTTTTCTATTACTTAATTAGATCATACTAATACTAATATTTAATATAGTTATTTTACATTATATTCATTTCCTCGCTCCTGCTCTCTTTTTTATATCGCGTCTATATGTTCTCGCGAATCGAGCCGTACGATACACGGCAGCGCCCCTCGGTCGATTGCGTGGAAGCTGTGGCCGTGGGACCCGTGCAAATAACAAAAAAAATTAAAAATATTAAATTTTTATAAAATATAGCAGCTCGTCGGTATGGATAAACGAATTAATTAAATAATAAAACACTAAAAATAAATAATTAGGAGTCATACATCGAGCGGGAGGAAAGAAAATTTAGTAGTTGTCCTATAGTTATTTTTGGGATCGCCGAAACATTGGATGGTTGGGCATCAACTGAAAAAGAAGAAAAGATTAGGTTCCCCATAAATTTCCCTATCTATCCTCGATCGACCCATTCTATTCTATTTATTTTAATCCTTTCGAGCGAGTAGTTCGACACCACACCTTCAACCAAGCAACATCCGGAACCAGCACGTGCCACTACCCTCGAATCTGCTCGTGTGGTAAGATCACGCAATTATGATGTATGCTACAATTGGGGCACAGGTAGCTGAGGACCTTTACAATAAATCGCGGATACGTTCAGTCGCCTTGCTACACCACTAAGACAAGACAAGACCCTGGCGTTGGCCCGGCGAGTTCTTTGGTGTTTGGACAGGCAGTCCCAGCGAGGACCCGCGTGCGTGGCGGGATTGTGGAGACGACTAGATCGTCTGTTTCGATAACCAGTCGATGGCCTGTCGTCACGATCGGTTCGCCTGGCGATAGCCTGGAAGACGCAGCCGTTGGCTACCGTGAGTCCGCGTGCGACAGATTCCCACCCCAAGTGTCTGCCACCCATCAACGCAGTTAAAACGGGCCGTCAAGCAAACCTGTCAAGGTAAATCCGCACCAGTTTGAGGGGCGGGTTTGGGTGGAGCGTTCGTCTTTCACTTAGCGCCTTGCTACAGAGAGTGCGGCGTAAACCGGGCGACTGCACGGAGCGTTTGTGGGAACTGAAGAGGTTTTTTATTCAATTCAGTTTGGCCAACTTATTATCTTACATAAACAGTTACGCTCGCTCAGGCTTTTCCCAGGGCGAAAAAAATCGATAACCATCGACGTCTCACGACTCTACAAACCTGCGATCTCTAATAAGCAGACGAACAGAAAAAGGTAATGTAGCATGCAACGTGTGGTGTGAAGCCGTTGTTATTTAAATATATTTACAGCTTGCACACGCTGGTTCCGCCTAAATTAATCGGTAGGGTGGGAGGGGGGTTTCGCAACAACTCTATTTGCTTCATTACATTCTATTCAAATTCTGAGCGCAACATTCATTTAATCAGTTACAAGGTAAACGAAAGACGAAGAATAACCTTTTCCAAAAAATAAAAAAACTGAAAATGCCAAAACATATTATTTTGTTCATGTGATTTTGCAATGGTATTGCTGCTGCAGCTGGTGCTCTAATTTGCTGTGGTAATGTTGTGGCAACAGCGAACAGCCAACCTACCCTACCATAGATCACCTGAGGCCGCATAATCTATCCCTAGGTCGGTGATCCCAGAAAAAAAGTCTACGACCTTTATATCATGTTTCTTTTCTCCCACATGTCTCCAACAAAATTATGGCCAAAACTACGGCCAAATATTTAGCAATATATATTTGAAAAAAATTGTTTCCATTTTTTTTATTCTTAAACGACTACGGCCTAATAAAAAAACAGACTATTTTAAAAGAAATAACGAAAACTATAAAATATATATAAGGGTATTAAATATACATAGGTTTTTTTCTGTAAGTTCCATTTGCTTGGCAAAGTGGATTGAAAATTATTTTAATGAGTTACAATGTCACTCAAAAGTTGTCTTTGGTGAAGCAAAACGTAAAGCAATTTAACTGTATTGTAATGAGTGTTTTCTGTCCTTGCCCGCTACACACAATGCGAAAATCACTTACTCAGTTTGTTCATCGTTGAAAGCGCTCTCTCTGCCGACTATAAATTAAATTTTTTAAATTAAAATTCATGGCAAAGGAGGGGATGGTTCACTCAAAAACAGTATACCTTTTTTCTTTGCTCTCTTCTTTTCTTTTTCGTATTTTCCAATTTAACAAAGCCCTAATTTTGTTAGCTTTGCGGCTTTTTTTCCACTTCAATAACTTAATTAATATTGTTGGGTCATGCAGCCGCCAAAACTGTGCAGTAGACCAGTCTCATACTTTTTAATATTGTAAGCCGAAGTAGTCAGTGGTAGCAGTTGCGATGCCCACAGTGAATGCCCTCGCACGCATTTATCTGTACGGCGCTCATTCCGTGTTATTTTTATTATCTACCTACGTTAAGCTTGGGCGCTGCATTTCGGTTGTCTGTCCCTCCAATTGCCACTTCTTCGTTTGTCGGAAGAGACTAAACTTGTGCATTCGATATAGCTCTTTGTCGGCCCAAGCTGCTGTAAACAATTCGCCAAATAAACAGTATCGTAATATAAACAAACTTTCTTCGGCTCTTTATTAGTCGCAACAGCTATTGAAAAAGCTCAATAGCTAAACATTGGTGACCCCGACGTGATCGTGTTAATTTGCATGCATTAATTAATGCACTTATCCCGTTTATAAATAAATATAAATACATTAAATCGCAATCGGTTAGACAAGTGAGTGGTGATTTCGGTGATAGTGGCTGTGTTTAAGCGAGCTAGCATTACATATATACATAGATACATTGTTACATATTGACTCCGCTTGCATTTTCGGCATTTATTTTGTGCTCATCTTCCCGCTGAACCGAATTAAAGGCGATTTGTTGCCATGCCCGCTGAAGGTGAAAAAAACAGGGTGACCTTTTTAAAGCGCAAAGCCAATGCGCTGTTCAGCAGGTTGCAGAGGCTACAAAAGTCGCTGTCTAATGAGACGCTAAGCGGATACGACGAACCCACTCTTACGGTGAGGCTGGAGCAGATTGATGAGCTGCAAAGTGCCTTCAATGTTCTGCATACAGAACTGGAGGAATTGGATTTCGACGAAATTGACAGTGAAATAAGCGAGAGTTTCGATGAATTCATCGTTGAATTCAAGGCTAGTGTGCGCGCGGAAATAGCCAAACGCAATGTGCATTTCGCGCCGCACTCAACGCTTGCTGAAGGTGTTCGGCCCCACCAGTGTAGTGGTCCTCAAACGCAGCCGCGGCCGAGGCCGATGCCGTTGCCGCCTGTGCAGCTGCCAACGTTTGGCGGAGGCTACGCAAACTGGGCGAATTTTTACTACGTGTTCACGACAGCCATCCGGACCTCTCCAACATTAAGAAATTTCAACATCTGCGGTCATGTTTGAGGGATTCAGCGCTGGAAACTATCCGATCATTGGAGATTTCAAACAGCAATTACGAAGCGGCTTTAGACTTGCTTCAAAAAAGGTTTGATAATCGGCGTCTCGTTTTTCAGGCGCACATCACCGAGATTCTGTGTTTAAAGGTAGTACGGAATGGTTCAGTGGCATTGCTTCGGGAATTGTCGGACAAGTTTAACGCTCACATTCGTGCGTTGAAGGGTTTGGGCACCACTGAGCAAATCGCTGGCTGCATCATAGTACAAGTGCTGCTGCAAAAGCTGGATGCGGCGAGCCAAGCTAAGTGGGAGTAGCGCTTGGAGGATCCGGTCTTTGCCGACCTTATTCCGTTGTGGGAATCGATGGCTACATTCCTGGAGCAGCGATGTAGGACTTTGGAGGCCGTGGATTGCGCCATGGCAACCTATGCGGCAGGCGTTCAGGTGGGCAGAAATCGTTCGACGCT
Organism: Drosophila melanogaster; assembly: GCF_000001215.4. Lineage (NCBI taxonomy): Eukaryota > Metazoa > Arthropoda > Insecta > Diptera > Drosophilidae > Drosophila > Drosophila melanogaster. Next base: position 24,807,690 of record NT_037436.4, on the reverse strand, counting down.
AGTTGCTAACACCCAAAATTCTCTTGGTTGCATGCTTTGTCATAGTGCAGAGCATGCCATATATTATTGCCCGCAATTTAAAGACTTAGCGCCAGTAGATCGTCTGCGCGAGGCAAAGAGACTAGCACTTTGCCTAAATTGCCTAAAGGCAGGTCATCAGCTACGGCAGTGCAGCTCGAGCCGCTGCCGCACCTGTGGAATCAGGCATCATACGCTGCTCCATCTAGGTGGTCCGCCTTCCTCGCAGCCACATGTTCCGGTGTCTTCAAGCTCCCACACTAATTTCCCAGGATCTCGGTAGTGACCTTGTGCTGCTAGCCACTGCAACCGTTCTAGTGCAGAAATCGTCGGGACTGTTCGTTCCCTGCAGGGCCTTGTTAGAATCTGGCTCTCAACTGCACTTGGTCACCTCTCGTTTTGCAAATCAACTGCAACTTAAGAGGTCGAGGTCGTCCGGCTCCGTCACTGGAATCGGGGATTCCAATTTCGCGACTGATGGATTCTCGGTAGGAATTGCGATTCGGTCTGTCACTTCGGATTTCTCAACGAGCATAACAGCAGTTATCGCTCCCAATATAACGGATCGCCAGCAAAATTTTAATGTCGACATTGGGGACTGGAAGGTTCAAGAAAACCTGCAGCTCGCCGACCCGGAATTTCATAAAGCTCAGCGTGTTGACCTGTTAATAGGAGCTAGCCTGTTTAATGAGCTGCTGTGCGTAGGTCAGATAAAGTTGTTCCCAGGACTGCCCCTGCTTCAAAAAACTCGTCTGGGCTGTGTCTGGAGGCTGCGCGAGTTACAATATGATAGTAGCGATACCAGTTTGCTGTTGAAAAGATATTTTCCAGGTTTCCCAAAATTACTCCGTTGGGTAATTTAATTATTTAAGAAATTTATTATAAGGCCAATATTTAGAATGCTCTTCCAACCGAAGTTAACTTAAGACTGACTCTAATATAGGAACATGATAATATATGTATACTCTGCTTGGTGATCGCGAATCTGCTGACCCATCAGATTTGGGGAATGTCTCCGACTTGCTGAGCTGTTTCCGCCGACAATGTTGCAACATGAGAGTGCGACGAACTAGCAGCTCTGGTGTGAGGGTTTTTGGGAGACGGCGGAGAAGACGTAGACTGCTGATGTGGTAAGAAGAGACGACAACGAACTAACAGTTTTGGCGTGGAGGTTTTGGGGGCGGGGGAGTAGATGTAGGTACTGCTGATGTGGTAACTCGCGCGTCCTTGCGGTAGCGCCTTAATAGCTTCACGCGTTCCTTCTTCAGCCAGCAAGGAAAACAGCATTGATGTTGAACTTGATTCACTTCTGCAGCGCTTTTGGGAGGTAGAGAATTGTCAATTGTCAATAGTTCAAGCCACTAAGGAGGAGCTAGATTGCGAGACCCACTTTGTTAAAAATTACACCCGACTGCCAGCTGGCGATTACTCGGTACGGTTGCCGCTAAAACTCCATTTGGACTTTCTAAGAGATTCCTATCCTTAGAAGCTTACAAAGCACCCTGGCTTGAGGGTTAAATATGCGGCGTTCATGAAGGAATATCGTGATCCGGGACATATGTCGCCTGTGCCTGCCTCCGAGGTCAGCTCGTGCCGATATTTTTTACAACATCACTCCGGACGGAGGATAGCACTACCACCAAGCTTCGCGTTGTCTTTGACGGATCAGCTGCCACTTCCACTGGTTACTCGCTTAACGATGTGTTAATGGCTGGCCCGGTCATCCAGCCCAAGCTATTTCACATCCTAATTCGATTTCGCTCACACCCAGTTGCCAATCAGGAGCTGACAGATGTCACGGCTTGGGGTTATGTTCCAACAGCGTTAAATCCGGCTGACATCTTATCCAGAGGATCCCTGCCGTCTGAGCTTAGCGAATCGTCACTCTGGGCGCATGGACCCGCCTATCTTACGGAGCCTGAAGGAGATTGGCCAACAGCTGTTTGTCCTGACAAACCGCGGCTGATAGAACACATAATGGCGGACCTTCCCAAGGAGCGCTTGGAAGGATCTCACGCTTTTGAGGTTGCTGGTATAGACTTCTGTGGACTCTTCTTTCACAAGTCGGATACTCGGAACAAGCCCGCGGTTAAATGCTACGTCTGCGTATTTATATGATTTGCAACCAAGGCAGTGCACCTGGAGCTGATCAAGGATCTCTCGACAGTTGCGTTTCTGTGCGGACTCAAGAGGTTCATATGCACCCGGCGGAAGCCGAAGCAAATTCGGTCAGACAACGCCACCAACTTTGTCGGCGCCAAAAATGAACTTCTGGAACTTCGAAGGTTATTTCTCAGCAGCGAGCATCAAGGCTCCGTTCAGAGTTTTTGCCTTTCGGAGACGATTGACTGGCGGTTCATCCCTATTTCGCCCCATTTCGGTGGACTTTGGGAAGCAGCGGTTAAAACGGTCAAACATCATTTTTACCGCGCTGTGGGTACGGCCAAAGACACTAGAATAACAAGATGCGTAACGCCATACGATTTTTTGGCACACGATTTTTTCGCCGTGGCTCTAGAGGTGGCTCCAGGCTCTCTCGAATTTTTGTTAGAGAGCGAGAGAGCGGAGAGCGCTACAGCGAACAGCTCTTTTCTACGCATACAGTGATAGCAGACAACTGTATGTGTGCACACGTATGCTCATGCATTGTAAATTTGACAAAATATGCCCTTCACCTTAGAAGTTCTTTGACTTTAAATCTATATTATTTTTGATCAATTGGTTCCATGCGAAAAATTCTTGTTTTGCATTGCCGTTATTTGCTAATAACGTTATTATTATTTGAAAATAGATTAGAAATAGCCAAATCTATGTACATATTATCACAAAATAAATTTAAAAAATTACTTTATATAAGAATATTTGTCATTAGAGTATTCATCTTGCGGCGTGTGAAAAATTAATAAGGCAATGATTGTTGAGTGCTTGTGTCCGCACTTCGTGCCTCAAGATATGACCAATGCAAAGACACTAGAATAATTCTAGTGTCTTTGATATGACTTTTGCAATAAACAGTTATCATATTTTTATTTATTTTATAAATTTATATTTTCTACTTCGTATTATTTTTATGAAATATTTATTTCTCAACGTAATGTCTTCTTTTTTTTGTACTTCCTTTAAATATTTAGTATATTTATTAAGTCATTTGACTTAATATGATGTAACATTAACATTAAAAGTGTTCCAAAAACATATTTCGCTTTTAAAAAAATTGTCAGATGAGAGACAACTTAGAATTGAACATAAATATAAATGTGTGTAATATATATATGTGTGTATATGTGTAATATAAATAAATACGGTAGCTAATTCGAGCGGCGATTTTAACAAACAAATTTAAAAAGCTTTAAAATTATAATAGTCAGGGCGCGAATTTTTAAAAATTTGTTTATTTTATAATATTGCTAGGAAATTGGCAAAAACTACCCTAATATGTACAATGTAAATTCGTTTCTTCGATCAGAATTGATTTCGGCCCGAAAATCGTCTTCTAGCACAACACGCACCCATATCGCGTTCTCGTCTCTTGTTTTTACTCACACAAGCAAGCAAATTCTATTTTTAGATTTCTTACGCTCTCAGCGGGAGCGAGCGGAAAGAGAGCAATTTTGGCCGTCACTAAAAAAGTGGCTGCATAGTGCCAAACCAATGTATGGCCGTTACGCATCTTGTTATTCTAGTGTCTTTGGTACGGCGGTGCTGACCTTCGACGAGCTGAGGACGCTGGTGTGCTACATCTCGGCAGTTATTAACTCCAGACCTTTAGTTCCCATTTCAGAGAACCCTGCCGGTCTGGACGTCCTCACTCCGGCGGATTTTCTCAATGGCGGTCCGCCTTCGTCGTTTGACGAGCCGATATAACGGGCCTAAACTGTAATTGGATTGACTCTTGGCAGCAAATATTTTGGTCACGATGGAAGGAAGAGTACTTGACGTTGCTCCAGCCGCGCTCCAAGTGGCGCAACCCAAAGCCTGGCGTAGCCGTGGACAAGGTCGTTCTTGTTAAGGACGAGAATCTACCCCCAATGAGATGGCCTTTGGCGAGAGTCATGCAGTTGATTCCTGGCAGAGACGGCGTCGCTCGAGTTGCAGAATTGAGGAACGCGTCTGGAATAATAATTAATATTGTAAGCCGAAGTAGTCAGTGGTAGCAGTTGCGATGCACATAGTGCAAACCGCTGTTCTCTCACGCATTTATCTGTACGGCGCTCATTCCTTGTTCTTTTTGTTATCTACCTACGTTAAGCTTGGGCGCTGCATTTCGGCTGTCTGTCCCGCCAATTGCCACTTCTTCGTCTGTCGGAAGAGACTAAACTTGTGCATTCGATATAGCTCTTTGTCGGCCCAAGCTGCTGTAAACAATTCGCGAAATAAACAGTATCGTAAAATAAACAAACTTTCTTCGGCTATTTATTATACATACACATGCATGGCTTTGGTTGCAGACGAGCTCTTATATATTTGCGTATAATAATATTAGATATGTGTGGGTTAAATAGCTAGCATTTTTTTCCTCTTGGCGGTCAAATATTCGGTGCAGTTGGCAGTGAAAATTTTTTGGGTTAACTTATTAAGGTTATTAGGGTTAACTTATACAGTGCCATATGTAATGTTCAACCACATAACATATATCAACAACATATACCAGCCACTTTATATATTTTTTTACTTAGCAACAATAGAACATAGAACCAAGATTTCCTTAGCTCATAAGATAAGCAATTATTAGAAACCCAATGTCTTGGTGACAATAACAAATTCGGCCGATGTAATCAATTTAACATAAACATCCGCAGTATTATTTGTTATTCCCACTAGAAGGGTGAAAACTGTTTACACAGTTTTAAGGGTCAAAACTTTCCACGTAGCTCAAACTCGGCTGATCTGTATCCATGCGCAATCCACTCAAGAGAGCGCCTAATTAACGTAAACATAAATGAGAGTCTATGTACGCTCAATATGAAGAAGTAAATAAGCTCAGCCAAGGGTTTGTTAAGCGTTCGCTTTGCAAATTAGATTTAGATTTTATTCATACTTCAATTGTGTAAGACGTGAATTTGTCTCTGACATTCGCTTAAGTTTTTGATTAATAAAAATACTTTGTTTTATAAACCAACAAACCGCGAAGTTGTAATTATATATATATATATATAGTGACATATCCATAAGTCCCTAAGACTTAAGCACATGCCTACATACTAATACACATACAGCATGTACACACAAATACAACACACACTACTCCGAATGTACCCAACAAATATCATGTAAGAATGGGTTGTCATAGGATCCTCAAGACAAGGTTAAATGGAAAATCCCAACTCCAATAAATCACCCACTAGTAGACTAAACAACACGTTTCCACGTTCAAACTTCGGACTCGCAGTCCCGAAAAACAAAAATATCAAATTATAAGCTGAAAGCACTTGTATCCAAGAGCGAATGCACTTGAATCCAAGAAAAACGTAAAACAATTAAAATCAGAAGCTTTTTCTCCGCACGATCAGAGCCCTAAAGTCTAGAAAAGCTCGATACCGAGGCTTGAACGGCAATTAGATCAGAGTATGAAGTTAAGTTCAGTTTGAGACCTAATTGTAAAAGGTTGGTGTTCTTCAAAAATACAAATATTGTAATCATTTAGTGAAATAAAAATTATATTTTTTTCACATATAAATATTGCAAACATTTAATTATCACCTCCGATCTCCTGAGAAACATCCATCGGCCGACCGGTCAGGTTCAAGTGACTGCAGCGAGGCGCTTACTCTTCTTAATTGGCACCCAACTATCGGATTACTAACCCACAATACTACACACAAACTATCTAAATGGGCTTCTGTTCCAAACTCCAAACTGCATTTACATAGAGCTTTAAATATTTAAAAAATTTGTGCGATTGCATAAAAATAATCTGCATTTTCATAACAGTTCAAACGTCTATATGCGTTGTGAATTAAATTTAAATATTTTTCATTTCACCATAGTGTTTTACTTAGACACTGCCGCAAAGATTGATAGAATTGCAACTTATGTTCTATTGTGTGCATTTCGTTCCACTTTTGTGCATCATCGGGACACTGTCGTTTCATTGAAACTTGAATTCGCTACATTAGCAACACAGCCCTCTCGAGCTTGTTGTTGTTGCCCCACTCCACTTCGCTACCCGATACCGGCGCATGCATTGCCGTGGCAATTTTGTGCCTTTTATATATCTCTTTGTCTTTGCTGTGGCAGTTTTTGTCTTTGTATATTTGTTTGCATTAGTGGAAACCCCCCGCAGGCCCTTCGCCTTATTGTTACTTAGCTGGGCAGCGGCTCTGCTCACCGAGTCTTCATCCAGTCCCTTCAAAGCGGCTACTCAGCCCCCGCGAACCCCTCGCCGTACTGTTTGGCCCCATGGGCACAACGGCTTGATTATTCCCATACACAGCCCCCCATGAGCGAGTCATTTCGGCAATATAGGAATTCTGAAAATTACACCAGAGACTCCGAGTCCAGAAGCGACGGCACTACCGACTCAGAGTCCAAAAGAGACAACACGACAGAAAACTCTGTACGCAAAAGCATCCCAGCTAACGCATTTAGTTAATATAAAATGTCTCTCGAAACAGAACAGATTATAGCTCTCATAAGGGCGTTGCAAGAACAAGCCTTAGAAAGTCAACGCAGGGAGGCTGACTTGCGTAAAACAATTCAGGATCTTGCCATCCAGGTCGCGGCTATACAGATTGCCCCTGTGCAGACAGAAACTCCCCCAATTAAAGTTTACAAACCAGTAGATATCACCGGATCGGTCCGTTGTGATGAAACATTGGATGCCGTTAAATGTCTTCCAGACTTTATGGGGACACAGGAGACATACGTCTCCTGGCGGCAAGCGGCAAATGCCGCTTACCATATGTTCAGAATATATAAGAATAGTTCGCGACACTATCAGGCCGTAGTTATCATCAGGAGCAAAGTTAAAGGCCCTGCTGATGCAGTTCTGTCGTCCTTTGGGACCATACTGAATTTCGATGCGATTTTACATACAGCGACAAGCGCACGATACACGTTATCGAGCACGAGCTAGGCACCCTCAGACAGGGAAGCTTGACGCTTCTCCAGTATTATGACGAGGTTGAGAAAAAACCCACCTTGTTCACCAACAAGGCAACCGGTTCTATGTGAAAAATTCCGGGATGACGCTTTCAGAGTCTTCTTCTCGGGACTCAGGCGCAACCTCACAGATGTGCTATTTGCAGCAAAACCAAAAGACATGCCGTCAGCACTCGTCCTGGCGCAAGAAGTAGAGTCTAACCACGAGCGGTACACCTTCGCAACCTCGTTTGCACGAAGCCAAGAGGATAGGGACCGTAGGCAATATCCCAAAGTGCAAGAGCAACAGCAGGACACCCCAGGACACAAACCAGCTCGCAGGGAAATGTCCGCGAGGAAAAACCCGCACTTCACTAAACATAATAGAGCACAGGTGCACTCCGCTCCAAGTAGCGAACGAATGGCTCGAGGGAACGCGCCGGAACCCACGGACGTTGAACCGTCATCGGCCAGGATGCAGGCATCTCACGCCCCTGCTTACCCGAAATGGAAGCAGGCCGCGTCCGGTCCCGCCTAAAAGGCAAAGGGTCAACCATGTGACCATAGGCCTGATTCCGACAAAGCTTATGCAACCGCAGCTTCCAGTGCAGCGGTTAAAGTCGATAATTGCCAATAATTTTTGAGGGGAAAGTCCCTGCTACCCGTCATCAGACGAAGACAAGCGAGGATCGACATGAAACTGCTGGTTGACACGGGCGTGTCAAAATATTTCATCCGACCATTGAAAGGAGTCCACGTGGTCCGGTGGAATCCCCATTTGCAGTCCATCCGATTCACGGTATGACTACAATCACAAAAAAATGTCTTGTGTCTACTTTTTACCTTAAAGCTACCTTTTTTTTAGCTTTGCCTAGCTTCCGGCCAGCTCAAATGGGGCTCTGAAGCAGACTTCAAATTGACTTTTACACTTGCCCCGTTGTCAACTTTACCAACGTAGATTGCTCGGACTTAATTAAGGGTGCACTTTTGAAAATGCTCAGGAATAGGAAAAAATCTTTTGCTGATCCAAATGAGGCTCTTCCTTACAATACGTCGGTGGTAGCAAACATCCGGACGATTGCCGAGGAGCCCATTTATGCCAAGTTATACCCATATCCCATGGGAGCAGCTGACTTCGTCAACGGCGAAATTCAGGAACTGCTGAAAAATGGCATAATCCAAAAGTTGAAGTCCCCCTACAATAATCCAATATGGGTCGTAGACAAAAAGGGCACCGACGAGGCGGGCAACAAAAAAATATGTTTGGTACTGGACTTCCGCAAAGTAAAGGAAAGGACAGCAGCGGATAGATACCCCATGCCAAATATCTCATTGATATTGGGGAATCTTGGCAAGGCCAAGTACTTCACGACACTCGATCTGAAGCCTGGCTATCACCAAATCACGCTCGCCGAACGCGACCGTGAGAAAACGTCATTCTCAGTGAACGGAGGGCGTGAGCTTCCTGGGGTTCATCGTCACCAACAATGGCGCGACGACTGACCCAGAAAAGGTTAAGGCCATAAAGGAATTTCCTGAACCCAGGTCATTGGGCTTGGCCAGCTATTATCAATGCTTTATCAAAGATTTCGCATCAATAGCGAGGTCCATTTCAGACATACTGAAGGGCGAAAATGGGAGCGTTAGCCGACACAGGTTCAGGAGTATGCAGGTACAATTCTCCGAAGCGCAACAACGTGCGTTCGAGAAACTACGTAATATCCTGGCTTCTGAGGACGTCATCCTCAGATAACCTGACTATAAAAAAGCGTTTGATCTAACGACAGATGCTTCGGCCTACGGCATTGGCGCAGTGCTGTCCCAAGATTTACGTTCTATTACAATGATCTCTAGGACATTGTATGAGAGAGAGGTTAACTACGCTACCAATGAAAGGGAGCTGTTAGCCATAGTCTGGGCGCTAGCCAAATTACGGCACTATATTTATGCGGTCAAAGAAATAAACATCTTTACCGACCACCACCCCTTGACGTTTGCGGTATCGGAATCCAATCCGAACGCCAAGATCAAGAGGTGGTAAGCACGCATCGATGAGTCTGGCGCACGAATGTTTTACAAGCCCGGAAAAAATAACCTCGTGGCGGATGCACTTTCCAGGCAACAACTCAACGTTCTTGATGGCCAAGAAGCACAGCCGTGCGCGGCCATAGTCGAGCGAACTTTCGCTCACACACACTGTCGAGTCAACGGACAAACCCGTGAATTGCGCGCTCCCCTTGGAAACGCGGAATAAGATCAATTTCTCAATTTATAACAAACTTTGCTAGAGAAACTTGCTAACATCATTATCCCTAACGGTGTAAACGCCTTCCACTTCGATCTTCACACGTTGGCGCTAATCCAGGACGATGTGGTGCGACAATTTCCAGCCACGAGATTTTGGCATTGCAAAAACAGGGTCACCGACATTTTCTCCAGTAGAGAAAAGAAATCCTCACCGTCGAGCACAACAGAGCTCACGGAGAGTCGATCCAAGAAAACGTGAAGCAGGTACTCTCCGAGTACTACTTCCCGAAAATGACCAAATTGGCATCCAAAGAAACAAGAGGTCGGAGAAACTCCCGGGCCATGTAGGAGAAATTTTACACATCGATATTTTCTGCACGGATAACAAATACTTCCTCGTCTGCGTGGACAAGTTTTCGAAATTCACCATGGTTCACCATGAATGTTTTCCCTAAAGCCAAAGCCATCTACTGCGACAATGAAACATCATTGAAATCGCAAACAATAGTGGCTATGCTGGAAAACCATTTCGGCGTCAGCATCTCGAATACACCGCCCCTACATAGCGTCTCAAACGGACAGGTTGAGGGATTCCACAGCACGCTAATCGAGCTCGCTAGATGACTAAAAATTGACAAAGGCATAAGTGGGCTCGTCGACTAATGATGAAGGACTGTGCTTCTTCTTTCCCGCTGCGTAGTCATTATAAATTTAAAAAAAAAAAGACTTATGGGGAGTTTTATGCACTTCGCCCTCACTTTGGAACCCTAAACTATGAGTTTCTTGGATGGATTTGAGATCAATTCGCCCTCCCTGCCTTAAGGCAGCCCTGCTGCCTTGTAAATAAAATTATTTATCTCTTTTCTTTGTTTGGCGGCCCCTTTAGGGTTCACGAGTCTCAAGGGTTGATTTCACGGTGATTCAAGATTTTTTTAAGAACTAAAACATTACAAAATTTAATAAATATAAAACAAGAGAGAATGCTATAGTCGGTACATCTTACCTACATACAATAAAAAGAGACAGTGATATAGTCAAGTTTTCCGACTATCAGATACCCGTTACTCAGCTAGTGTTAATGTTGATGTTCCCTTAAAAATGCATTAGTGTTATCAGTGTTATGTCATCAGGGACATTAAAGGAGAACCTATTAGGAGATCCCCCATGCCTTTTGGCACAGAGTAACGGGTATCTGATAGTCGAAAACTTAAAAATAGCATCTAAACATTTTTTAAAAGTGTGGGCGTGGCAGTTTAGGGCGGCCTTATGACGTTTAAGTAGGGGTGGCAAAAAATTGTTTGGTCATCGATAGAAATTTACAAAACTAATAAAATTGTGACAAAATATCCAACAATTTTTCAAAAATTAGGACTTTAGGGAGTTAGAATGGGCGTGGAAACATGGGCCAACAAACATGCGCAGCGTAGCTTATGTAGTTCCGAAGATCTCGACGTTCATACAGGCATACGGACATGACAAGATCGAATTGGCTATTGATCCTGATCAAAAATATATATACTTTATATGGTCGGAAAAGCTTCCTTTTGCCTATTACATACTTTTCACCTAATCTAGTATAACCTTTAACTCTACGAGTAACGGGTATGAAAATGAGAGTAAACAAAACATAAAGACAGAAAAGTAAAAGATTTTCTTAAAGTATTTAAGAAAATTTTTTTTTTTTTTTTTTTTTTTTTAATTTTTATTATTTATTGAATCTTCCCTTTGTGTTAAGAGACTAACAATAAGTGTTCAAATCTTAATCTAACTTAATTAACTTTCACTTAGTGATAGTTTTTTTTTTTTCATTAATGCCCTAATAAGTTTATTGCTGGGCTGGGAGGTCGTTGCGGTGCAGCCGGCTTTGACTGCATACTCGGATTAGTTTTCTTGCGAGGGGATTTGTATGGGTGGTCAGCTTTTCGTTATACTTCGTTTTTTTCTCAGCTATTACTTCGATTACTAATTTGATTTTTAGGTCTCTGTGTATGTTTTCGTTCCGAAGGTACCACGGCGCTCCAGTGATAATTCTCAGAATTCTTGACTGTGCTCGCTGAATAATGTCTATGTTACTTCTGGATGCGTTGCCCCACAGCTCGGAGCCATAAGTCCAGATAGGTTTTAAGACGGAGTTGTATAGAAGAGCTTTGAACTCCAGACTAAGTGGAGAGCGAGCATTTATGAGCCAGTGGAGGTTCCTTGCTTTAAGTTTAAGATGTTTCGATTTGGCTTCTATATGTTTGCGCCAAGTGAGCCGCCTGTCCAGATGAACTCCCAGATATGTTACCTCGTCGGCTTGTGGAATGCATATGTTATTCAAGACCAGTGGTGGGCATGTTTGTTTGTTTAAGGTAAAGGTAACCTGCTTGCATTTTTGAACATTTATTGAAATTCTCCAGTCGGCAAGCCATCGTTCTACAGATGTTAAGTGTCGGGATAGGAGTGCCGTGGCTTTTATTGGGCATTTCGAGCGACTGAGTATCGCGGTATCATCAGCGAACGTGGAGGTTGTTAGATTGTAGTCTATGGGGAAATCCGCCGTATACAGGGGTGTATAAGATTGGACCCAGTACACTGCCTTGCGGCACTCCAGCTTCGATTGCGCAATCGCGTGAAGTGCTTGTATCGCATCTTATTGCAAACACTCTGTTATATAGGTATGACTTCAGTAGCTTATGTGTGTTTTGGGGCAACAGCTTGATTATTTTAAACAAAAGTCCATCGAGCCACACTCTGTCAAATGCCTGCGCGACGTCTAGAAAAATGGCTGTGCAGTATTCTCGATGTTCAAAAGCAGTACGAATTTCTGACGTGATTCGGTTGACCTGTTCGATGGTTCCATGTTTTTCTCTAAAGCCAAATTGATGTGTTGGAAGTGTGTTGTTTATTCTAAGATGAGGGCTAATCCGAAGGAGTAGCATTTTTTCAAACAGCTTTGAAAGACATGTTAGTAAGCTTATCGGTCTATATGATGATGGCTGCGTTTTATCTTTTCCTGGCTTTGGAATCATTACTATGGTCGACTTTTTCCATTTTTGAGGGAAGTATCCAAGCTTGGCGATTGCGTTGAACAACAGGCAGATGTGAAGAATAGCACACTTTGGGAGTTCAATGAGCATTCTTGGAGTTATTAGGTCGTAGCCAGGCGATTTTCTTGGGTTCAGTTGCTCTTTGATAACCTTTGCTAGTTCACATGGTCGGAATTCAAAGGGTTCTTGAGGATCTAGATTGGCTGCTATTAAAGGAGGGAGAATAAATGTGTTGGTAGAGGGATTTGGTCGGAATACATTTTGTAAATGGTCAGCGAAAGCACTGGCTCTTTCTTCATCACTTCGAAACCAGGTGCCAGAGGGACTTCGTAGTGGCATAATTGGCGCTATTGGAGTCTTTAGGTTTCTGTGAGCTCTCCAAAGAGGGTACTTAGTGCTGGTGGGAGAGAGTTGCTCGATATATGAACGTTGGCTGTTTTTTTCCTCTTGTTTGAGAGCATTGGTAAGCCTGCGTGTGGCTATCTTAAGCATGTGCTTAGTAATTGGTGATCTATTAGACTGCCAATCCCTTCGTAGGCGTCGTTTATCTAATACCAGCCGCTCGATTTCGCGATTAGTTTTGATGTAGTTTGGTTTTGCATACGTCACTGGCGGGGTTGAAGCCTTTGCAGCCGAAACTAAAATGTTTTCAAGAGTTTCCGTTGACTTGTCTATATCCTCCTTTGTAGATAATGCCGTCGTTAGTTCTATGTGTGAACAGACATACTTTTGATACCTTGGCCAGTTTGTTCTAAAATTTGTGAGTCTATACGGTGGGTCGACGATGTGGGGGCGAGTTAGCATATTTAGAAAAACAGGTGAGTGATCTGATGATAAGTCTGCTAGTGCTTCGGCGGTGACCATGTTGCGGGGGACATGTTTAGTAATTGCAAAATCGATCAGGTCTGGGATTTTTCTTGGGTCTGCTGGCCAGTATGTAGGCTTACCCGGGGATACATAGTCTAGCTTGTTTTCTGGCTTCGTAAGCGCATTGTACAATTGCTTACCCTTTGGCGACACAAGTCGAGATCCCCAATGGGTGTGCTTGGCGTTATAGTCACCCGCTGCGATGAACCTGTCACCTAGTGTGTTAAAGAATTCCATGAATTGATCCTCAGAGATTGGAAAGCGCGGTGGGCAGTAGACTGCGGCTAGAGTCGTTGAACCATTGTTGAGTTGTAAGGCTATGGACGTAGATTGTAAGTAGTTTTTGTCAAAATTGTTTAAGTGGTGGTGTTTTATGCGATTTCTGATGAGTATTCCAGTGCCTCCATGAGCTTTACCATCTGGATGATTTGTACCATAGAACAAGTATCCTGGTATATGAAAATTGTTTTTGTTTGTGAGGTGCGTTTCTGATAGTAGCATTACGTCGATGTTTTTTTCGTAAATGAACTGTGTGAGCTCTTGTGTATGCCGTGAAACGCCATTTGCGTTCCACAGAGATATCCGTAGGGAAGCCATTATGGGGATTTTGAAGATACAAGAAGTTGAATCAGGATATTTTGGTTTTTCATGAGCTCTTGCAAAGTATTTTGCATGAACGTCATGAAGTCTTTCATGCTTTGCTGTAGGGATAGCATCATAGCTTCGATGCCACTTTGTTGTGTTTGTTGGATGTTTGTCGGTGTATGTTCGGAATGAGCAGTTCTTGTCGGTGGGGCGGGCACTTCTAGTCCGGATTTTAGGGCGCTAGCGAAAGAAATTGTTGGAGTAGTGCTTGGGACAGTTAGGGGTGGTTGAAAAATCGGTTGCGGAGAGTAGAAATTGACTTTGTTGTATGTATGTGCTGTGGCAATACGTTTGTTTAGGCGGCTCTTCAATTCTTTGTACACCACACAGCCTCTGTAGTTTGCAGTATGTTTTTCCCCGCAGTTACTGCATTTCTTCACAGACTTATCGTCCTTGTTTTTGGGGCAGTTTGCGGTAGTATGAGGTTCGCTACAGACAACACATACGGACTTAAGGGTGCAGTATGCCTTGGTGTGGCCGTATTCTTGGCAATTAGTACATTGAACTGGATTGATACGTTTGTGCGGCTCCTCCACGGTGATCCTCCGATGTAGCAAGTACTGTAAATTGTATATTGGGTGCACTTCGTTTTTCTTTAGTGCCTGGAGCTCTGGTTCGAGTTCTATTTTGAATAGTGGCTGCGGAACTTTGTCTTTGTTTAAAATATTAATAGCTGTCTTTGCAGAAAAGTTTTTGGCCTTCAGAGCCTCAATTATCTCAGCTGGTGTCACTGTTGCTTCAATGCCCTTAAGTACTACCTGTAGCCCTTTGCAACTTTTTAATTGGTATGTGTAGTAGTTTTTACCAGCATCATTTAGGTATTTAGTCACTATACGGTGGTCTGCTTCTGTTTGGATCTGTAGTTTTATTTCATGAATATTTCCTTTTTTAAGTGGGATAATGTGGAACTTGCTGTCACCAATCAAAGCAACGAGTTTATTTACAAGTGCATTTGTACTTTGTTCTCGTATGAAAATTGGTGGAGGCCTGGTCTTTTTTGGTTCCCCTACCGTTTTTTCGTTGGGTTGTTCGGTCGCAGAATCAGCCAAGATAGCATATCGGTTTGAATTATTTACTGCAGAGTTTTCATTGCCGTTGTTGGTTCGATTGATTTTGGGTTGATTACCTGCCTTATTGTTTTGAGGGCTGAGCTTTCTCTTGATTTGGATGTAGCGATCCATGCCAGTCTGCACAGTCGAAATCGACTTCTGCTTTTGTTTTGATTCTTCTTTACGTGCATTATTGTTGTTGCAAACGGTCAGTGCTGCTGAATTATTTACAGCTGGCACAGCGATAATTAGTTGGGCCGCTGACGAAGTTGATGTTGTGGCAGTTGCCAGTGAGGTCACTGCACTCGTTATTGCAGTGTTACAGTTACCCGGGACGGTCGTTTGGCGCTGCGAGAGGAGCGGGGTAGGAGAGGCGGTCTCTTCGCTCCACGACTTGTGAGCCGAAGCAGGCAGAGAGGGAGAGCAAGAACGCGGTCTGTCGTTCGCTGAGGGCAAAAGTTTCGAGTTAGTTGAAGGTGAGGTTGCTCGATCACCGATTTGCGGTGAGACGAAAGAAAAGTATGCATTGTTGCGTTGTAAAGAGAGCCGGCGCTCGTCTTGTTCACATTGTCGCTGAGAACGTATGTCGTTTTGATTCATTGTTCTAAGTCCACATATAACAATTACCAGAACAATATGGAATAATTATTTATTTTAGTAAATAATTACTATAGTCAATAATTGTTAGTTGTGCAAACTGCACTTTACACTTTGTGTTTAACTTTCACTATACTGTTGTAGTTTTTAGAACTTGCTATTCGTAGCTTGAAAGAAACACGTCTCCACCCGAAGACTGTGGAATGCCGAATAATAATTATGTATAATTCGGAGGAAATGAAAGGAACGACCGTTCGCTTTGAAACAATATGGTCATTTAATAGTAATGTGTTATATTAATAATTTCTTTTAGTACTTGAGTAATTTACTGTAAGAGTTGTATGGATCTTAAATTAAGATTTAGTTCACCCAAACTATCAACATGCACTTAATAAGGGGTTTAATTGCATAGTACATTTAGGTTGAAACTACACGTTTAGTTTGTGAGACAACGCTGAGGTATGGATATTTTAAAGCGTGGGAAAAATGATTTTACTGAATCTTGTTATGGAATATATGAATTGTAAAATGAAGGTTGATAGTTTGTTTAATATTTCCCTGAATGTAATGTAATAGTCTTCGCATACTGTACTGTCATACTGTCAACATCATAGCAGTACTCTAATGAGTTGAGTTTTGCTTTTTTACCGGTTACTCGTAGAGTGAAAGGGTACACTAGATTCGTGGAAAGGTACGCCACACCCAAGCCCTTTGAAAATGTTTTGATATTTTGATATCAGGATATATGAAAATAGCAATTCTCAGCTGTATAAGGTCGCGTGTATAAAAAGTCTTCACAGTGAGCGTCGTGCCTTCTCTGTATCGCCAAGCTGTAAAGTCTGCAAATATTAAAAAAACGTGTCAAGCCACTGGGGTAAAGTCAACTTCAATCTTGCTTATATTGTGTTTACATTGTTGCTTACATTGTTTTTTTTTTTAAATACATCAAATCAACTGAAAATACATATGTAATGTTTGATGATGACCAAAACTATAGCCTAAATGTTCTTGTCGATGAATGGCTGCTTGGCTCTTGCCTCTTAAAGCTCTAATGCAGTTTTACAAACAACATCATCACTAGCGCTTATTAAGGAGGCAGCTACTGGGTGAGTCGATTTGCAACTATTTCTTTGTTGACATACTTAAATGTATTTTGCTCATGGACAACCAGTTTCATGGAGTTAGTGTTTTGTTTTAGTGCTTTTATTGGTAGTCTAATTTTACATTGAATATTACAATCGCCTTTTAATATTATTACATAACCAATGCAAACGCGCGAATTTACTGTTAAATCATTACCAATAGTACCCAAGGTACCAGCGAGATCACTAAAAGCGAACAAAATGTAATTTAAAGAAGAAAAGAAAGAAAAGCTCTTATGGTCGAATCAAAACTAAACCTTTACAGTTTTGGTCTATGATTTATGTTTATGGGGAAGAAAACCAATATGCCACCCCTAGGTTTATAATTAATAAGAACACACAGATAGGTTATATTAAAGCTTGTATATACTTTTTTTTTTAAGATGCAGACTGACAATCGAAAACTTGACTTCAAAATATATACCTATAGGTATAAGCTTACAAAGAAGTTTATCTGAATAGATGACGCGACAGCTTTAGCGAGATAAGAAAGAATGGCGAAAAAGAGAGACTCGAGGGCCGCTGCAGGTACAGTGCTCACCACTTCCCCTTTGGCAGGTTACGGTTCCAACTATACTGGAATCGATGAGCAGAATGGCTTTTCAGCGCTGCGATGAAATAATACGTCGTGAGATCCTGGACAACTTCCTTCGTTGAAAACAAACGAAGACGGCGATTTACCACTTATGGGAATGCCATTGTTTCTGATCTCTGTCTTATTGATAGATTGGTAACATGCTTGATTTCAAAACATTCAACGCATTTATTGATGACACTAGCAACGATCTTGCGCCCTTCAATCGTCCAGAACCTGTGCCGTAATGTAGCAAGCAACGCCTGCGGTCCTGCATGCAAATATTTCTCGTGATAAGAAACAATGAGTACCTTGGTGACTGGATGATCCTTTGTTAAAAGTAGCGGATGCTTCGTATCATAGTCCAAGCTTGCGCTTTGAAGTCTTTCACCGACTCGAAGTTATGCATCGAAAACGAGTATAGGGCGAATCCATGCAACTCAACGGATGCCGTAGGCTGCCTTACGAATCCTGGAAATTTTCAGTTATGTTAGTTAAGAATAAATTCTATACAAAACAAAACAAACTAACAAAAACCATACAACAACAAATCTGCCGAGCGAGCGTGTCTTTGATTTCCGCCACGCTCGCCCAAAATTCTCAACGTTCACTTACAACATTTTGGTAACAAGACAAACCTGCTGATCGAGCGTCTGTTTGGCTTCCGCCACGCTCGCCCCATTTTAGCAACGCTCCCTACGGACGCTCTCAGCGTTTCCAACGCTTACCAACAATATTTGGCTAACAACACAAACCCGCTGATCAGGCGTCTGCTGCACTTCCGCCACGCTCGCACCATTTTCACAATGCTCGCTACCAATATTCTCAGCGCTTTGGATTCCAGGAAAATATTGCAACCAATGCAAAACCCTCCACTGCACCAAAAGCCGGGCCCTACCACCGGAGGCATCGCCGCTGCCGCTACGACTGCACTGCCCGATTGCCTGCTACATCACACAGCTTTCTTAGGGACAAACTTAAATTTGAAAAATCAGTTTCAACCAATTTATAATCGGAAGAAGACCTTTCTGCAAATAAAATTTATAAGAATTTAAAAACTAAAAACATTTTGTGTTCTTATTTTTTATTTTTTTCCTTAACAAATATTTAGTTCGTTAAGTTGTACGACCGATAACTGTAACTGTAAGCCCTCATGACGTAAAGAATTGGCGCTGGCAATGCGTTGCAGTCAGACTCTCCTTCCAGGGCTGCTGAATCATTCGAACATCATATACGGATTGGAAAGTGGCCTCACGACATAAGTTCTTGACCTGACAACAAAGGTCTACCACCTCAGCAACTGAATCCCCTCCAGAGATTAAATTATCCACATAGAAATCTCTAGGAACAATTTTTGTTCCAACTGGAAATGATTCCTCCTCGTCGTATGAGAGCTGATGCATGGCTCTTATAGCCAAGAAGGGAGCTGGCTTGGTTCCATAATTCACAGTGTTCAGTTCATCCGTGGAGATCCCTCGCCAAACGATTCACTGCAAAAAGTAATTCGGGTAAGGAACACGCACGCAACGCTAGGGCCACTTAAAAAAATCGAAAGTGATACAGTATATTAAAGATATTTTCCTGAATTGTTGTTCGTCCCCTTTGAAATGATATGGATATTTAGGTTGAGTAAGAGGTGCTACTCTGAACAGAAACACACTTTTAGGAATTGTAACAAGACATAGATCCAAAAATCTACCAAGAGAGTTTCGAATATAATTTTTTTGTGCCAACGAAGAATCAAGGAAGCCATGACGAGCAAGTCATGTCAAGTCATTTCACTTATTATACCCGTTACTAGTAGAGTACTTATACAAGATTCGTTGAAAAGTATGTAACAGGCAGAAGGATGTGTTTATGACAATGTAAAGTACGTATATTCTTGATCAGGATCAATGGCCGAGTCGATCTAGCCATGTCCGTCTGTCCGCCTGTCTGTCGAGATCCCACGAACTATAAAAGCTAGAAGGTTTAAATTCGGCATGCAAATTCTAGAGACAAAGACGCAGCGAAAGGTTGTTTTCAAATATTGCCACGCCGACAAACCGCCCAAAACTGCTACCCCCACACTTTTGAAAAATGTTTTGATATTTTTTCATATTATTATTAGTCTTGAACATTTCTATCGATCTGCCTAAGAAAATTTCCACACCCAATTTTACGCGTACAAACCGTTCAAATTGCCACGCCCACCCTTTTAAACAATTTTAAAATTTTATTCACCAATATCTATCGATATCCCAGAAAAATTATGAAATTTCGCGATCTGGTTTCAACTAATTGACTAACGAATATCTGATAGTCAGGGAACTCGAGTATAGCGTTCGCGTTTGATGGTGGTTTCCGTGCAGATTATATAGCGACGCTTACTCTAACGCCACAAACCTCTTAAGCTGCCACGCCCACATTTTTGAAAAATTGTTGAATATTTTTTCAAAATTTTATTAGTCTTGTAAATTTATATTGATTTGCCAAACAGCTTTTTGCCTAAAACTGACTCACGTTCGAAAAATATTTAGATTTTTCTTCGTTTTATTGTCTGTCTTGCTAATTTTTATAGTTATACCAAGAACACTGTGGCCAAGCCCTTCCTTGGCATTCCCACTAGCAACGTTTTGTGATACCTGTCTCTGGGTTGCGAACGAATATAAACCGTTCACGCACCACAAGAGATTGAAATATGTCAAAAATTCTTAATCGCACTATCTTAAGAAAAAGAGACAAAAAAAGAGAAACCCTGTAATAACGGTGCTGGCGGAGGAGTTCGCGGTCAACTGCCTTGCCGCGTCCATCATTAAATCATATCTGGCGCCCTACCAAGTCGACGACCCCGACAAGATCACATAATCTGGAAGGCACGAGCTAAATAAAACCCATTTGAATTTTTAATCTAGGACGGACTGTCCTGGGCAGAAGAGAAGGCGACAAACGCAACAACAAAACCCGAAAAAGAAGAAGGAAAACTATCATAGATTCATGTGAGTGAAACCTCTTTTTATGAATTGCCAAAAGAAATTAAAAGGAAAAGTAATAAAATAATGCAATTAAATTTTAAAATCACAGTTAAGAGATTTATTTTGGAAAAAGTTTTGGCATTAATTTAAAGTAATTGCAAATTGAGTAGTTTTTACTTTGCATAGAAGGTACAGTTTTCAGCGGACGACTAGTTGCATGCTTATCTCTCGGTCCCGGTGTTTTATCGAAATAGTAAAATCTGAGACACGTGCAAGAATACGGTGAATAGATAAGCGCTTAGCTTAGCGCCTAGTTTGGCGAGCGATCAAATTTTTCTTACCTTTTTCTTATATTCTGCACTTGTTTGCATTCGGAATTTGTTATCCGTGCGGGACTGCGAAATACCTTGACTGCGGTTGTATGAGCGAGACAGAGTTTGAAGAGTTGGTTGATCAACTGAGTAAGCTCGCTTTAACCGACGAGGCCGAACGTATGAGAAAGAAAACATACAATATGGATCCACAACAACTACAGGAAGTAGTTGAAGGAGGAAGTCACAAATAAGTTTACCGCTTCAACAATATCTGCTCCTTAGATTGCAGTGTACGTGCCTGTTGCTGTAACCGGCAATGTAAGTTGT
The DNA here is from genome assembly GCF_000001215.4 of Drosophila melanogaster. Lineage (NCBI taxonomy): Eukaryota > Metazoa > Arthropoda > Insecta > Diptera > Drosophilidae > Drosophila > Drosophila melanogaster. The sequence goes on along the minus strand of NT_037436.4, from coordinate 24,786,847 downwards.
GATGAAGGCCTCGATGCGGTAAAATCATTGCCAGAGTTTGATGGGTCTCAGGGAAAATATGTTTCTTGGCGACTTTTAATTATTCAGAGAGTATAGCGGTAGTTCTAAGGATTACCAGGCTGTTCTCATAATCCGCAATAAAGTTATGGGATCTGCTGACTCTGTTCTTTGGTCCTTTAATACAGTCCTTAATTTTGACGCCATTATTAGCCGCCTTGACTTTACCTATTCCGATAAACGACCATTACACTTGTTTTGGGAAGAGCTTACAACACTCAGGCAGGGGCAGATGTCTATTACACAGTTTTATGAGGAGGTTGAGAAGAAACTCTCACTCCTTACAAACAAGACAACAATGACATATAAGACGGACCATGGCCGATATATGAATGATAAGCATAGGGCTGATGCCCTGCGTGTCTTTATTTGTGGGCTAAAGAGAAACTTAACTGATGTTCTATTTGCTGCTCAACCTGCAGACCTGCCTTCAGCCCTAGCAATGGCTCAGGAAATAGAGGCAAACCACGAGAGGGATGCCTTTGCGACACAATATTCCAGGTCCATAGAAGAAAAATATCTCAGACAGGTCCATTACAAGGGACAACAGAATCCAACCATAAACCATAAAAAGGGGGTAAAAAATCCGTTTTTTACCAGGGACAATGGAGGACGACCCGTTGTTGACAATAGACCGTTAGAGAAGATGAACGTAGATCCAACATCGTCGAAGTTTCGTCAGCTGACAAACTTTCAGCGCCCTCAGGGTTCTTCCATGCCACAGGCGCTTGAGGCACAGCAGCAGAGTGCACAAAATAGACCGACTAGCTCTCAAAGAATGTCTGAATTCAAGAGTCAAGGGGTTAACCATCTGTTTTAAGAAGATCGGAATGATCAAAAAGAGGATCATTATAATCAGATTGCTAACGATGCGGTGGATGACATAGACGGTGAAGAGGAAACAGACTTTGAAAGCGATTCCGTAAATTTTTAGGTGTACATCCCTGCTTCCGTTCGTCCAGCGAACAGTAGCAGGAGGGGCAACTAAAATTTCTGGTGAATACGGGAGCCTCTAAAAGCTATATTAAGAAAGAGATAGGATTGCCGACTTCAGTTCCCGTCGACTCACCTTTTATTGTTAAGTCACTTCATGGCTTTGACAAAATAGAACGCAAATGTGAGCTTGATCTGTTTGGTGTAGAAAGCCATTTCTTCTTATTACCCGGACTTAAAACATTTGATGCTCTTGGCCTTGATGGCCTTGACCTTTTAGTTCAGGTAGGTGCGACAATTGACCTCAAGTGCAATTCTGTCAAGTTTAATGGAGGATGTGAAATGCGCTCAAGTTAACTTCACGAAGATTGAGGATATTGTCGTGCTCCCAGAAGTTCAGGAAGATTTTCAGAAGATGATGTGTAAAAACTCGAAAGCCTTTGATGTCCCCAATGAGAGGTTACCATTCAACACAAATGTCGTAGCACCGATTCCTATGGGTGCTTCCGATTTTGTGAATCGGGAGATCAAAGATCTACTCAGAATTATTCGGCCATCCAGGTCTCCCTACAATAACCCCATGCGGGTTATAGGTAAAAAAGGCACAGACGCTGCGCGATCTCCCAATAAACGCTTAGTAGTTGATTTCAGGAAGTTAAATTTAAAAACTATTGCCGATAGATACCTGATGCCGAATATAAATATGATACTGTCGAATCTCGGGAGGGCAAAATTTTTCACCACTCTCGACCTTAAGTCCGGATACCACTAGATTGAACTTGCAGAATTGGACCAAGAAAAGACATCATTTTCCGTCAACGGAGGCAAATATGAGTTCTGCCGCCTACCGTTCGGGCTGAAGAATGCCTCAAGCATCTTTCAGAGGGCCATAGATGATGTACTACGGTATAAGATAGGAAAAATCTGTTACGTTTATGTGGTTGACGTTATTGTTTTTTCAGAAACTGAAGAGTCCCACATTGTTCATATCGGACAGGTTTTAGAGAGTCTCCATAAGGCCAATATGCGAGTGTCTAGGCAAAAGTCAAAATTTTTTTAAGAAAGTGTTGACTTGCTTGGTTTTGTTGTCACAAAGGAGGGTATTAAGACAAGCCAGGACAAGGTCCAGGCCATCAAGGATTTTAAACAGCCCAGCAATTTGTTCGAACTGAGATCGTTCTTGGGTTTGGCAAGTTATTATAGATGCTTTATAAAGGATTTCGCATCAATAGCTAGAACTTTGATGAATATTCTGAAAGGTGACAGTGGTAGGGTCAGCAAATAACATTCAAAAGCATTCCGGTGAGTTTTGATAAGTCTCAGCTTAAAGCATTTGACAAGCTTAGAAGTATCCTTGCATCAAAGGACGTTATTCTTCATTATCCTGATTTTACGCGACCATTTGATTTGACGACCGATGTGTCATCCTTTGGCATGTGTTCACGCCAGAAGGGCGCAAACAGTTGAGCGGCAGTGTAAGCGGCCAATGCTTGTACTCAAAGCTCCTCCACGGCTCGCAAGCACCGCTGCTCGCGCTCTCCTTCTCTCCTCTCGCTCTCCTCCCTTCCCGCAAGGTCTTCACCACTCCGCGGTCCCGCGGTATTTCCGATGTTAGGTTTAAGTTAGTCTTAATTTACAAGTGCGAGAATAAAGTGCAACCAATTGAAGGCGATCCCGGACGTTTCATTTCTGGAGGAATTAGCCGCAACAACAAACAATTCCGCCCACTCCACTTCATGGTCCTTCGAGCCGGATTTTTCGAGTCCGCGATACATCCTGATCCTGCCAGCGCTCCTTGCGGAAAAATCAAGATAAGTACGGCTTTAAATCCTATTCCGTCCGTGGTCGCCATTCTCGTTTTTCCAACGGCGTTTATTCTTTCCGTCCATCCGTATCAAGTGAAAAGTGAAAATTAAGTGAAAATATATAAGTACATGCGCCCAGCCACCGTGATTACTTCTTTTTTTTAAGTGCATAAACAAGCACTTTGCCAATACCGGCCCCCTAATTCGTCTCACGGTGATCCGCTGGTATCCAAGCGCATATACATATATATACATACATTTTTTTAAACACTGTCCAAAATTCACTATTATCGTCCGCTGCTAAACTGCTGTTTTTTTGCCGCAATAAAGTATACAAACCACAAATTCAATTAAATTAAATCAAATATACATATACATATATTCAGCAAAATTTTACATACACATAAAATTATACATACCCATAAATATACATATCCATACATATCCACATATATTCCAATAAAATTTACATCCACATACATATATAAGAATCACTCCATAGATTTAACCAATTTAATACACAAATGAAATATATTACCAAAAATCATAAATAATATCGAAGCCGAACTGAGAACAAATTTTATCTCTTGGCTCAAAATAAAACACAAATCTCGACATACAGAATAAAATAAACCCTGACTTTTTCTTCCGAGATTACATTTCATATATATGTTTCTCCATACATAAATACATATTGCACATCCCCTATTAAACTCCAAATAATACATACATACACACACACAGTCGCGACTTACATAGGCCTGCCAAGTGCAAGCTCTTTCGTCTCTTCTTTGTTCTTTATTGCCCTGACAAAAAACCGGCGCATAGCGACGAGAGAATACCCTAGAATCGAAACATAAAATAAAATAAATAAGTCCGACGACAAAATTTAAGAAAAAAACTGACCCGATTATTGAATAATTATTTAAGCCAAATAATAATTTTTTACAAGCTATTTCTGGCTCCTATTTCTGGTTCCTAAATTAAAATAATTATTTATCAGTTCCACCCAAATTTATCAGCCTCCCAACTTGGCTTTTTGGCGTGTTTGTTGGTTTTTTTTTTTTTGGTGTTTATGTTTCGCATCCGTTTGTCGCGATTTTTTTTCGTTGTGGTCCTAAATCCGGTAGCTATTTTTATAAATTATTAGCATCATCCGAACTCTATTCGATAGCTATTTTTTTTTAGCTATTTTTCCATAAATTCCAATTTATAGCTATTTTCTATATATTAGCTATTTTTTTCGGGATTTCCAGTCGGTAGCGATCTTTTATAAATTATTGGCTATTACCCAGACACCATCTGGTAGCTATTATTTAGCTATTTTTCCATAAATTCAAATTTATACTCCAGCTGGTAGCTATTTTTTTTTAAGCTATTTTTTCCAGAAATTGCAATTCATAGTTTTTTTTTTGTTTTTTATAAATTTGAGCTATTGTTTTTCTAGACTCCAATATAGCTATATCTTCTTGTGGACTTCACTCTAGCTTTTTTTGTGAATCCTCCTAGCTATTTTTTCACACTGAATTTTAGCTATGTTGTGCTTTATTTAAGCTTTTTTCCAGTTGATTGAAGATCTATTGGGGCCTTATTTCACAAAAATTGGGATTTTTTCCTTTCGTGCTCCAATCTCCAGATCCCAATTGCAACTTTCTCCCGAATTCCGACGGGATCCTTTGTCCATCCAAATTTGGGTGCCCTCTGTGTGTGGTTCTTTTTCAATTCCACATTTTTTGCGGCGTGCAAGCCTTCTTGACTTCCTTCTCCTAGGGCATAGCTGAGCATGCCCCTAGAGGGAGACAAGAAAAAGACACCCGCACCTGGGAAAGAACAAAAGTTCAACCCGCAATCTCCGCTATCCACTCGCGGTTAATCCGTTAGTCCCAGGGTCAAAACCGCGACTCCCACTCCGAAAGCAAAGGTTTTGCCATCGACCAGTTCGAAGACAACTCCTAGGTTGGTCATTTCCCGACCAGTGACGCGAGCGTCTAGTGACTCTTCTCTATCGAGAAAATCCGAGAGTCCCTCCGCTGTCGGGACTGATTTCCTCCGCGTCACACGCTCTACCACAAAGAAAATGGCATCCTCTGAGCAGCCAACGCCCGCAACCGCAGCGTTGCATAAATTCATCGCCGTCAGCGATCGCGTAAGCCTCTTCGAAGCGAAGATCAACACTCCTGATCAAGCCTCTCCGTCCCTACACACGTTACAAGTCCGTCTGCAACAGGTGCGAGCCTTATGGGACAAAGTTATGGGAGAGTACGAAACATGCTCTGACCTAATGGCCCAAGAAGGATCCCTCGACACAGTGCCTATTCTCCAGGCCAAATATGACTACTGCTACTCAGTATACGAGTCATGTGCAGCACAAATTGGCGAAACAATCGACAGAGCAACGCCTCAAGTCGCGCAAGCACCCTCTCAGCCGCTAATTTCGTCCGGCTGCCGCTTACCTCCATGCGACACGGAAGTCTTCGATGGCGACTACCTCCGATGGCCCACTTTCCGGGACATATTCACGGCAATTTACGTAAACAACCCCAGGCTGACTCCGAGAAGCTATTCCACCTCCTTACGAAAACAAGTGGCGAAGCAAAAGCCATCGTGGCGAAATCTCCTCTGACGAATGATGGTTTTGCTTCGGCGACTTTTAGTCAACAGCCAGCTCAAGCTCCTTTTTAACTTGAGTTCAATTTCGCAAGAAATTTTAGATTTAGATTTTAGAAATCTAAAAGAGCTACAGGGTCACCAGCTAAAAGGTCACCAGCTACGTGACTGCACAAGCACACACAGCTGCTTTACATGTAAGGGCAGGCACCATACGCTGCTGCATCGCAGCCCCCCAAATTCCGAAAATGCGAGTTCCTCAACCTCGCCCTCGCTACACAGCAACCTCCGAGACCCTCTAGCAGAAATGCATCGGCAAGCACCTCAGCGGCGCAAACTTTATTCGCGTCCGGCACTTCAGCCGTCATACTGAGCACAGCGATCATTGACGTGTGCCATTTGGGGACGAACTACCGAGCCCGAGCCTTACTCGACTCAGGTGCGATCACGACCCAGGTGCACCAAATAGGCGACCCTGATTCGCTCGACACGCTTCTCAGCAAGTTCTGGGAGGTGGAGGATCTACCAGTAAAGATGGTAAAAGAGTCGGACTCCTATTGTGAAAGGAACTTCCTCCAAACAACAACAAAAGACGCAAGCGGGAGGTACGTGGTGACGTACCTCGTTCCGGGACCCCGAGAATACCGGATCCGATTTAGGATATTCAAGGTCCATTGCGTTAGCTCAGTTTCTTAGAAACGAAAATCGTTTAAAAAGAAACTTTCCCTTAAAAGAGCAATATGACAGCGTGATCCAGGAGTACCTGGATCTGGGTCATATGAAAGAAGTTCCGCCGACTCACAATTCTCCCTCGTATCATCTTCCCCATCACGCGGTAGTTAAGCCTGAAAGCACCACTACAAAGCTTCGCGTTGTATTCAACGCTTCAAGTCCGTCGGCAAATGGGACCAGCTTAAATGATATCCTTCATGCTGGTCCAGTCCTACAATCCGATCTAACGATCCAGGTCCTGAAATGGCGTTATTTTCAATACGTCTTCAGTGCAGACATTACGAAAATGTATCGTCAGATCTGGGTCGATCCAAAACATACCCCGTTTCAAAGAATTCTGTTCCGAAACAAGGAAGGAGATATCCGAGACTTTGAACTAAAAACAGTTACCTTCGGGGTCAACTGCGCCCCCTTCCTCGCCATTCGAGTCTTGCAACAGCTGGCAGAGGATATCCAGCACATAGCAGCACATGTACGTCGACGACGTTCTGGCAGGGGCGAATTCCGTAAACGAAGCCCAAAGTTCGATTCGAGAGTTGCAAGCAGCCCTAAGTGCCTCCGGGTTTCCGCTAAAAATGTGGACCTCGAACAACAAAAGCGTCCTTAAAGACGTCCCGGCCGAAACCTCCTTCATAGCGAGTTCCTCGACATCGATGCCGAAAGCACGGCCAAGACGCTCGGTATTCAGTGGAGGGCAAAGTCCGACGAATTCTATTTCGTTCCCCCCGAAATAGTTGTGGAACCCTCCTATACAAAGCGAGAAGTTTTGTCCCAAATCGCTAGGTTGTTCGATCCTGCCGGGTGGCTCGCGCCGTTCAAAAATGTTCATGCAGGAGATTTGGTTGCATAACTTAGGCTAGGACGATAAGCTTCCCACTGAAATGAGTCAGCAGTGGCAATCGTTTTTAGACGAGTATTCCGACCTCAACCAGATCCGCGTTCCGAGATGGATCTGGTACCAGCCTGAGGTAATCATAGAGCACCACGGTTTCTGTGACGCGTCTCAGCGAGCCTATGGAGCGGCTATATACATCCGCGTCGAGATGGGGCAAAAGATCCTGACTCGCCTGCTTACAGCCAAAACACGAGTGGCCCCGGTAAAAATCGTCTCCCTTCCTCGGCTAGAGCTCTGTGGTGCCGTGCTGTTAACCGAAATGGTGACAGCAATCCTTCCGCACATGCCCTCCGCCAGTTCAGATATCCGCTGCTGGACAGATTCCACAATCGTCTTAGCCTGGCTACGAAAGCCTGCGTGCAACTGGACCACATTTGTGGCCAACAGAGTTGCCAAGATCACGCAGGCGACGCCAGTCGACTGTTGGGCACACGTTCGCTCAGAACAAAACTCCGCCGATCTAGCCAGTCGAGGCGTATCCCTACATGAATTGGCAGAAAACCATCTCTGGTGGCACGGACCAGAGTGGCTGCAAGGGCCACGAAAGCTATGGCCAGCACAAAGCGACACTCTTCCAGTGACAGAGCTAGAGCAGCGCGCGGTCAAAGTGCATTTTGTCAAGGCCCCGTCCATCGACTTTCAAAATAAAAATTATACAGGGAGAGCGTGTCTCATAACGAAGGGATATGTTTGTGTGCTTTTCCACGAAGGCTAACCCTTTGGAACCCACTTCCGATCTAACAACCGAGAAATTTCTAGCGGCCTTTGCTCGTTTCGTAGCGAGGCGCGGTTGTCCTCAGCGGGTCCATTCGGATAATGGTAAGACCTTTGTGGGGCGGCAACTTTGATTTCCAGGGACTTTCTTCAAGCTATCAAAGAGTCCCTGACTGATGCATATAGCTATCAGGGACTCGTATGGCGGTTCATCCCACCAGGGGCTCCACATATGGGGGGTTTGTGGGAAGCAGGGGTGAAAAGCTTCAAAACCCTGTTCCTTAAATCGACCTCAGTCCGCAAATATACATTTGAGGAGCTGGCGACGCTTCTCGCTAAGATTGAGGCTTGCCTCAACTCTAGACCCCTCTCCCCTATGTCCGAAGATCCCTCAGATTTGCTGGCCCTCACACCAGGCCATTTCCTTATTGGAGGGCCGTTGCTTTCCACGGCGGAACCCGAGATAAAGGGCGAAGCCAAGTCGATAATAAATCGATGGCAACACCTCAAGGCACAACATCAGCAGTTTAGTGCACGGTGGAAAGAGGAGTATCTTAAAGAACTCCATAAACGAAACAAATGGCAATTTCCGACCAGGAACCTCCAAGCCGACGATATGGTAGTTGTCAAGGAGGACAATTTACCACCGAACGAATGGCGGCTCGGCAGAATCGTTTCTGCCTTTCCAGGAGCCGACGACAGCATTCGAGTCGTTGAGATCCGTACGTCTCGCGGCACCATAAAAAGCCCTGTCCACAAAGTTATTCTTCTACCGATGGAGGACAAAGAGTCCTCCGTTCCTAGGGATTAGGGCACTTCCGCCATTCCGGAGCCCAAATAGTAGTCGGCTCATACTAAGCTTTTTCATTTTTTTTATTGGCAGACTTACTCACTTCCTCCAATAATGGCTCCTCGTCCTCGTGCCACCCAGTCGTTGGAGAGCAGACGTACTCGAGGTATTAAATCCTACCGCTGCCGAGTCTGCTCTGGAATCCATCCTTTTCGGAAGTGCAAGAGGTTCCACAAACTGAGCGCTGAAAAGCGCCTTCGGGCAGTACTTATTAATAAGTACTGCTCGAACTGCCTCGCCCATCAGCACTCAGGAGGAGACTGCCGCAGCCAAGAGGGATGCAAGAAGTGTGGAGGAGACCACCACACTCTACTCCCCATGCACGAGGTCCTCCCCGCTCCGACCCCGGCAGCGCTACCAGCTCCGACGCGCAGAGAGCGCCATCCCGCTGCACCTCGTCCGGTCCGGATTTCCCGCACTCCGCCACCAGCCCCAGTCGCCAACAATCGCCCGCGTCCGAAGGTCTCCGTCGCGTTTTCGGCGGTGGCAACGGGGCAGCAGACGGCTGTCCCCATCCTGCCTACAGCCATCGTTGTGCTGGACACGGGTCGAAGACCTTCGAGACCGGGGCCATGATCGACCCATGCATGCCGGTGAGCAGCATCGACCGGTCGTTGGCGGCTGCGTTCCGGCTGCCCATCATCCGGCTGGGAGACGACGAGGTCTGCTCGGTGACACTCCGGTCCCGTACAAGCACCTTCCGACTCAACGTCGTCCTGAAGATCGGACCCAGCCTAAGGATCCGGACACCCATCCGAGACCTGAGCGACGCCGCCAGGGCCAAGTTTGACGGTGTTCGTCTCGCGGACGAGCGCTTTCACCGGCCGGCCTCCATCTCCCTCGTGTTGGGATCAGATGTATATGCCAATTTGATCCAACCGGGGTTCCTAAAAATTGAGGATGGGTTGCCCGTCGCGCAGAACACGGTGTTCGGATGGACCGTTTCTGGAGCGTGCACGGAATGAAGAGGCCGATCCTGCTGTCTAGCGGGCCAGGGATACCTTTGCCTACGCAAGGGGGGGGGGGGAGAATGTTCACGCCAGAAGGGCGCAAACAGTTGAGCGGCAGTGTAAGCGGCCAATGCTTGTACTCAAAGCTCCTCCACGGCTCGCAAGCACCGCTGCTCGCGCTCTCCTTCTCTCCTCCCTTCCCGCAAGGTCTTCACCACTCCGCGGTCCCGCGGTATTTCCGATGTTAGGTTTAAGTTAGTCTTAATTTACAAGTGCGAGAATAAAGTGCAACCAATTGAAGGCGATCCCGGACGTTTCATTTCTGGAGGAATTAGCCGCAACAACAAACAATTCCGCCCACTCCACTTCAGCATGGGTGCAGTACTGTCTCAGGGAAACAGGCCAATAACAATGATATCCCGAACGCTAAAAGAAAGGGAATTAAATTATCCGACAAATGAAAGGGAATCATTTGGGCCTTTGACTGTCTCCGACACTACCTCTATGGCAAAAACGACATTAACATATTTACGGACCATCAGTCCTTATATTTGCGGTCTCTGACAAGAACCCAAATTCAAAAATTAAGCGTTGGAAAGCCCGAATCGAAGAGAGCGGTGCAAAGGTCATGTATAAACCAGGGAAAGAAAATTGCGTTGCGGACGCTCTGTCGCGACAAAATATTAATGCTTTGCATTAGAGAACAGGTCATTTTACTCTGTCACGAATAGAAAACCTGTCGAGATCATCCATGCTAATGCCGACTTTGCCCCTGATATAATCATGAGCCTAAAGAAGGCACAGCAGGAGCAGTTAGATCGGAATAATCCGACTAGGCGGAATAGAGTATTTGAGAGGGGTGAGAAGGAATTAGTTAAAACCAACAAGAGACTGGGGGATAAACTTACGCCCCTGTATGTCGAGAATAGGGTCGATGCTGATATAGGGACAACGGTCCTAATTCAAGGGAGGGTGGTCCACAAGGACAATATTCGGTAAGGCCACTTACAAGATTGACTTATAGGCTAAAAGTCAGTTCAGGCCCGTATAAATGCTCACGCAACCATGGCAGTAAAACATTAAATCTTATTTTCTTTTTAAATTCAAATTTATTTAAATTAATAAAATACATATATTGAAAGTAACTTAATTGCCCTCACTCTTGCCAAAATAAATATTTTGCATTCTTTGAAGTTGCACTATTGACCCAAAGGCGATTCTAAAAAAAGGTTTCACAACTTATAACCTAAAATACTAGCAAATACCATGTTCATCTTGTACAATTAGTTTCAGTTTGTATGGTAGATAATTTGAAAAGCGGCCGGATATCACACCTCGATGAAAACAAATGAATGCAAGGTCGAACTAGAAGCGTTGCTATCAGCTCATGGAATGGGGTACAATTAACCGTTTGCAGCCTGTTGGTCGGCTCATCTCATCGACCTAGCACGCATATCAAGGATCGGCCAACTACTTTTCGTCAACTTGCACAAGCAGCTTTAAGCCTGCCCTTTCTTCACTAGTCAAACGAAGAAATGCTGCAGCATATAACTGGTTACAATATACTGCTTACAATCAGATGCCACCTTCACCAACATCAATCCGCTTTGCATTCTACGAAATGTTAAATATAATGATTTATCAGGCGGCAAAGTGGAGCCTCAATGTCGACAACGCAAATCCTTGATATGACGGACGAGAGTCCATTTTTAATGTGATGGGGAGTAGTTAAGAAGTAACATTAGGAAAAGCTGCGTGTGACGACGAACGACACACGAAGCTATACTTCGGATGCTGGTCGGCGGCCGTGATCTGTGCGAGATAGGGTATTCTTAAGCTCTCTCTCTTTGTATTACTTAGTTCTGAACTGATAGCCGAAATAAAGAAACGTTATTGTAAAATAACTGCCGTAAATATAAAGTCGGAGCTACGACCCTGCTACCGGTTTATTCCAGTTGATCACTTCAGCTATAGTCACTGATCGTGGCCACCATCTGGTCCCGATACGCAATCTGTAACACACCACAGCTACAAAGGCGACAACGAGGTGACTCAGCAACGTGCCACGTTGACATCCCCCTGCAACAACGGTGCTGGCGGAGGAGTTTGAGGCCAACTACCTTGCCGTGTCCATCATTAAATCATATCTTATATATCAGAGAACTGGAGCCCGCCACTGGCACTCTACGTCCACCCGCTAAACGCTGGGACTCTAGGCACCCGTAAGTTTTTTGACACTCTACTTGCGGCAATAAAAAATATCCAAGTGTTTTGCCAATGTGGTGTTATTGGTACGAGTAAAATCACTGCGCTATAACCGCTTGGGTGAGTGGACGAACAAGCAACGATCGGCCGCAGGTTATTTTTTGTACGCATTAAATTTGTATGGGTTGAAGCGTGACGGGTCTAAGAAATGAAGGGTGATGTTACCTTTCACCCAAAAAAAAGGTCGTCTTTGCCTTTTGATGGACTCATTGGGTGCCACCTATTTCTAATCATTGCCTTATTAATTTTTCACACTTTGCAAGCTGAATACTCTAATGACATATATTCTAAAATAAAATAATTTTATAATTTATTTTGTGATATTATGTTCATACATAGATTCGGCTATTTCTAAGCTATATTTAAATTATAATAACGTTAAGGAAATGCAAAACAAAAATCTTTTACATGGTGCCAATTGATCAAAAATAATATAGTTTTAAAGCCTAAGAATTTCTAAGATAAAGGCCATATTTAGTCAAATTTACAATGCATAAGCATACGTGTGCACACATACAGTTGTCGGGTGTCACTTTATGCGTAGAAAAGAGCGGTTCGATGTAGAGCTCTCCGCTCTCTCGCTCTTGAACAAAAATTCGAGAGAGCCTGGAGCGACCTCTAGAGCCGCGCCGAAAAAATAGTGTTCAATAAAACGTATGGCGTTACGCATCTTGTCGTTGACTCGACTGTCTACGAGACACCCAAGTATTTTTGCAAACATCCATGTGTTTAACGGTAAAGCCATGAGTGTTTTTGTCATTGATCCCTTTTTAGGCATTTGGCTTTTTCTGACTGTTTGCCTTGTCTCCGTTATGAGTAGCGAGTGTGATCCGAGCCCGCGACGCAGAGTACCGTATTGATTCGGGTGCGCAACCGGGTGCTTGTCTGCACGTCCAGATTTATACTGTGTGTTTGTAAGTACCGGGTAGCGTGGGGGGTAGCACCCGCACCCAAAATTGTTGGGTGTGAGTCGAGTTGCAAAAAATTCCACCTTTGCAGTTCTCTGATATATATCATGTCTTTTAGAGAACGATAACGAATGCTTACATTAGCACATTCAAAAGTTCACGAATACATATATTCGAATTATTAAGAAATTATTTTTTTAAGCACATTTAGAAACATTCCTACTTATTTGCGAACACATTTAAAAGCAATCCGCAACTAAGAGAGACGACCCAGCACGTTTTTATTGAGTTCGAAAAATACAGGAATACATTTTTTTTTTAAGGAAAGATAAGACTAGCAACTACGCGTTTCCAAAACTATCTATCTATCAAACTAAAATGCTTATGAACAAATTTAACTTTAGCGGTAGAATTTCTATTTCGGGAGGGGCGTTCTTGTGGTCAGATTCTGAATTCCTACCTGGAAATCAACTACAGATATTATAATTAATAATTACGTTTTAATACTACAACAAATTTTTTTATTCTATCTAACACAGCACGTCGAATCTATTATTCTTATATGGCAATTCTTTTTACTCACCCTTTTATTTGTGGTGGTTATTCAATTTCAACGATTTTTAATCTTTTTGTTCACTTTCCGTAAAGGGATGAAATTTGGTTGCTCTTTCTCCTCATATGAATTTCACAGCGTCTTCAGTAATATATTATTAATATAAGCTCTTATAATCGGTCAACTGAAAACTTAGGCCCTGCTGAGATCATGATCTTAATTTTTTACATCCGACTGGATGAGAATTTTTTTAGACGGTCTTCCTGCAGTAGATGCTTGTACTATTTACTATTTGTCACATATGTTTGTACCCTTTATAAAACCGATATCACATAAAGGCAAGTAGAAATAACAGAAAATGGAACAACAACCGTAATCGTTGTAATGCTTGATCACACTTTGGCCCGCTCTGTTATGTTTGATCAAAATCAATGCAAAAAATCGAAGCAAGACTCCATAGATACATGTTATTCGAACAGTGGGTTGCTATAAATCGTATATATATATATATATAGTAAAATTAGTTGTAATATTTTTTATTTGAGTCTAATAAATGTCCCGTCAGTTGACCAAGGACAACGACGAAAAGAATTATTTAGCGAAGGTTTTTATTGAACTTCTTTATTCGGATATCAGCTTAAGACTAAAAATCAAATGTAAATTGAATTGAGGAGAAGCCGCAGTATTTTAAAAATATTTGTATTTCGAGAGAGCGTCGCTCTTTGATTCTTAAGATTAGGAAAAGATTCAAAGAGATCAGTCAAATCTGCTTAGGTAAGGCTTTAGGAAGTTTACAAGACCGGCTAATTGCCGCTGCCAAAGAATTCTTTGTTAGAAACGGATGCTGCTCAGCTGCGATACATTATGGAAATCACTTAAGTGCATTACTGTTTATAGTTCTTTGAAATAATTGAAGTGACCGGTTTGGTTTCAAGTTTGTCATAGTTTAGTAATTTGGGGTTAAACAGTCCAAGTCTGGAAAGCTGCACAGCCATTTCCAAATCTTCTACGTACTCCGTAAACCGCATTAGTTCGAACAAAAGACTGTCATAGTTTCATAGTTCTGTATCTTTTGCATTCCGTCATTTATTAATCGTATAGCGCCGTTGAGTTCATGTAATTTTACTGAGTTATGGGCGTTGATTTCTAGTTTTTTCTGTATTTTGACTGGATTGTTTTCATCTAGTGTTCCAAATAGATATTTAAAAACTGAGCCCACAATGTTAATAAGTCCCCGTTTGTTTCTATGTTTCAGGGTTATTCCGGCTAGTTATCTTTTTATTTTATTGTATAAAAATTCGATCTTGGCTGCATGGTAATCGGTTCGTAGTCTTTGCTCAAAATAGTTACCCACGATGTCTATTTCAGTTAAATTGATTTTTAAGCAATGATGTTCAAAGGAGGATGGAGATATCCGTGGTTTCTGTCAATATAATAATTTGGGTTTACCTAATTGATTAAAAATGCGCATTCTATCCAATCCGTAGTTTTAATTTGCTCAAGTGTAGCGAATTTAAAAAAAATATCAATGATATAATGATATTTTATATGATATAATCAAAAAATGAATAAATATCTACCAAACAAATTTGGTAGACAAACAAATCTATCTACAAATTATTCTCGGCAATGTTCCGGTTTAGGTGTGATTTTTAAAGGCATTTCTATGTTCTGTTTTGTTCAAATTGCATTTATTGCATTCGTTTTTTATATTCTGAATTAGTAGTTGGCTATTTGGAAAGAAGTGATTTTCGTTAAATAATTTTGTCATTTTTTGTATACCAGGGTGTACAAGTTTTTCGTGTGATTGTGTATGCTTTTTTTTGAATTCGTTGTATGAACCAACGTTCTTTAATAGGAAAAGACTGCGAATTACTTTTGTGTAGGTGGTATTAATCTTTGAATAATTTCAAAATTTACATCGCTCTCAATGTTAGTCCGAGAAAAGCTCTAATCCCTTTTACTTTTGTCAGAATTGGGTATGAAACTATGGCTTTAACTTTAATAGGATTTGGTTTAATACCATCAGGAGTTACTATATGACCAAAAAAGTTAGCTTCTTTTTTTAAAACCTTACATTTGGCTTTGAAAAAACTAATTGTAATGAATTCAAATGTTCTTTAAGGGATGTTGAAAAAATTATAATATCATCCAGATATACCAAACATTTGTTAAGCAATGGTCGAAGGATACTATTCATGCACCTTTGAAAAGTAGCGGGTACATTCCTAAGGCCAAATTCGAAGGTATTCGTAATGACCGCTTTTGGTAAAGAATGCAGTTTTAGGAATGATGAGGATGGATGGGGATCCATTTCTATTGGTGAAATCCTTTTGCCAGATCGATTGTTGTAAAATATTGGCATTTACCTAGTTTGCCAAGAATTTCGTCCATATTTGGAATTGGATATCTGTCAGGTACGGTTATTTCATTTAGCTTTCTATAATCAATTTATAGATATAATCAAATACCCTGTACTTCATTATGCCTGAAGCATCCGGTTTTTTTGGAACGACCCAAGTAGGACTATTGTATGGCGAATTAATTTCCCTAATTAATCCCTGATTTAGCATTTATATATACTATATATACTTGGTTTTCTACTTCAATTTCGTGTGTTTGCGCAAGTGGGTATTGTTTTGAATAAATTGGGGAGTTATGTATTGTATTTAGTACGTGTTTAATGGTATTTGTAAATGTTAATTTGTCTCCTTCCTTATATTCAAGATTTCTAAACTTATTTAATAAGCCCTTTAACTTTAAAGCTTCCTCCTGATTTAGGTGATCTAATCCTGATCTGAGTTTGCAATTGGTTCTGGTGTCCTATGGATAGAAAAATTTTGGATTCTTTCGGATTCTGAAGTCATTAATTCGTATGTTTGATCAAAAAGGGTAACTGTATTATTATAAGTATATGTAATTAATAACTGATTGAGCATTTTTCAACAATTTTCTACCAATTAGCATATCGTAATTATTAGAAAATCTGTGCACATAAAATGGTTTGGTTTCTTTGAAAATAATATTTCTGGGTAACATAATCAAGTCGTTCAAGGTAATAGGGCCATTTGATGTTAAAACTTCACATCTCCTATTTGGAATGGGAGACAAAATATAATTTCATTGATCATATTAATTGTGGATCCTGTGTCTAGAAGGCATTTGTATGTGCACCCTTTGTATTCTATTTTTATGTATTCGTGTTGTCCGGGGCTCTTAACCGAAAATTTTCGTTTAGTTCAGAAATATTTGATTTTCTTCGTTATTAATTTTTACGTTTTGGACCTGTTGTTGCCCTTCATTAATGAACCCATGATTTTGATATGGATTGTATTGATTTTGGTCATAATACTGTTGTTCGTAATAATTAGGTTGGACTTGTTCGAATTCATGCGCGTCTTGGAATCTCATTTCGTCAATAGACATTTTAGTTTGTTCACTGTCCGATGGTCTCAGTCGTTTAATAATAGGAAAGTTGGTATTTTTAAAGGTTATTGTAGTCGAGGATATGTATTTCCTCTAAAATGTGTTGTTTGGGGATTTAGGGCTTTGTTGGGATGTTGTTGGAAAGGATTTTTTTTAATAATGGGTTGTCTGTTTATGTATTGGTTGGGTCTGAAATAATTAGGTGCGTACATTGGTGGGTTGTTAGTCATCTGCTGTGTATAGCTAGGTCTAAATGCTTAAATATATTAATTAAAATTAGATTGGAAGGGCTGAGAATATTGTGGGTAACTTGGTCGATATTGAGTTCGAACATTTGTATTGAATTTTTGTACTTTCGAATTCTTTTGAATTTGAATTTTCATTACGATATTCTGGGATTTTATAAAATTCAAAATAAATGTGTTCTTCATAAATTCCCTCATTTTGTGCAATGGTAATTAAGGATCTTAATTCTGTAATATTGCGATGAGCTAAAATAGTAAATAATTGTATTGGTAATTTCTTTATCAGTATCTTAATAGAGTCTTTAATAGCTTGAATATAAATAAGAAAATCCGCTAGGTAACTCCTTCCAGGTGTAGTTTCGAAATTATTAATTGACGTTGTCTTTCCGCTTCTCCGCAGAATGCTCTTAGGTTTCCTTTGTATGGTGTTTCCCTGAAGTTCTCTAGAAGTTTGTAGTTTGGTGTTTGAGTTTTAAATTCCGCTATGAGTCTTGCTTTGAGGGTAGGCCATTCTTTGATGTTCGGAAATCCCAAAGATCGCGTAACCTGTCCGTCCAAGTTACTTCCGATGGCTCCCAGTAGAATCCTCTGTTGTCAGACATCATAGGTTTGGTAAAGCCAAATTACGCAATCCCCTCTGCTGACGAAGGTGTGAAGGGTTTCTAGATCACCCTTGAATGGCATAATGTCTTTAAGCTGCCGACGGGCTTCAGCAAGGTTGTTGACATTTTGGTTGTGACGATTTTATTGTAAAATTTTAAATTTTGGTTTTTTTTTCTTTTTTGAATTTAATGTTTTTGTTTAGTTTCCTAATTTCGCTTACACTTATTAAATTGCTTTAATTTATGGTTCTTTTTTTTATTAAAGTGTACAAATTAGTTTAACTTCGAATTTTATATGTTTGTTTTAACAGTTAGTTGCCTTTGAACTTAATGTTTTTGTTTTCGTATTTCGTACATTCAATTGGATAACCGAATTGGAATTATAATCCAAGTTGAAGAGCTTTCACACTTTGAACTTCTATATTCGGATATCAGCTTAAGACTAAAAATCAAATGTAAATTGAATTGAGGAGAAGCCGCAGTATTTTAAAAATATTTGTATTTCGAGAGAGCGTCGCTCTTTGATTCTTAAGATTAGGAAAAGATTCAAAGAGATCAGTCAAATCTGCTTAGGTGAGGCTTTAGGATGTTTACAAGTGCCGCAGCCAAAGAATTCTTTATTAGAAACGGATGCTGCACAGCTGGGATACATTATGGAAATGAGTTAAGTGCATTGCTGTTTATCGTTTTTTGAAATAATTAAAGTGGCCGGTTTGACCACCCAAACACGTCAAAAATATGTATTCTTGATAATTTTCACTATCCGAGTCCTAGGACATGTCCGTTTGTATGTCGGCCTGTCGATTGAAATTAAGCTTGAACATTTAAGTGACATTTAAGTGCAAAGTACCTGTTTTTATACCTGTTACTATTAAAGTAAAAGGGTATACTAGATTCGTTGAAAAGTACAGTATATAATCGAGTCAATAGCCGAGTCGATCTGGGCCTGTCCGCCTGTCTGTGCGTATGAACGTCTCGATGTCAGGAACTATAAAAGCTATAATGCTGAGATTAAGCATGCAACTTCGAGAGACATATACGCAGGGTAAGTTTGTAAAGCTGCCTCGGCAACACTTTTTAAAAATGACGATGATGATGTAATTTCGCGTTCGCATTTTAACCAGCTGAGTAACAGGTATCTGTTAATCGGGAAACTCAACTATTCTCTCTTGTTTTGTTTAATTATTTGTCTTGGCCATTTCCAAAAAACATTCCCAAATTCGTTATTTGTATAAATGCCAACTTTAAAGACATAGTTGAACTTTATGGCACTTCGTTATCTAGCCAGAGAAGATGTGTTACAATATAAGTTCGCACCACTCGTACTCCGTCTTTCTAGTATTGCTCCTTTGGCTTAGCCTTCTGCTAATCGCTATGCAATTAAGTTGCTTATTATCACTCGCTTTCTTAACCTACAGTAGGAGTCATAAGTATTTTGACAAAATCGCCTACTTCTTTTAAAACTTGCTTGTGTTTGTACCGTTAACAAACAGAGAGAATACGATGAGAAATGCAAATAATGAACATTTAGCATACAAAATGTCAATTTTTATACTGCTTCCCCATTGCATTCTCTTTGTACAAGAATGCCCGCAGACAACCAGTTTTTGTTTGGCACAAGTATTTTGACAAGCTTATATTATGCTCACGTTATAAAAAATCGTGTAAACAGGCTTAGTTAAGTTTGTTTATTTATACCATGGTGGACGAAAGGCAAACATCTGCAAGACAATATATGTATAACTGTATTGGGAATAATTAATAATATAAAAATAAATTAATTAAAATACAAAGATGCAGATATGTACCTGTTTATTACTGTTGTAACTTAATGAAGGAAAAGAAAATATAATGGAAAAGTAAAGAAGAATGAAACGTATCATTAAATTCAAATTAAATTAAACGCTTTGCCCTTCTCGACCTACTTCTATCCTTTTCGTCATTTGCTTTTCGTAAGTACCGTTTGTTTTAAATTAAAAAAATATAAAAAGAACTGGACCTAAGCGCAAAACAACATTCGCTGACGACAAAAACTTTATATGGGAATTAAAAAAATTCAAATCCGAAAAGTGAACATAAGGCAATCAGTAACCGCATAGTCCAAATTTTAAAGAAAGGGGACATATAATGCTAAGGATGTGACGCATATTTCAATAATTAACAAGCTTAACAGCTTGCAATTTGCAAAGGACCATCTACACAAGCCAAAGTCTATCCGATGCCTTTTCTTCTGTAGATAAGCTGTTAGGGGAATTATTTGTCCTGCAGCAAGTTTTTTAATGATGTTGGCGTCACTGTCTTGAACTGGGCAACTTAAAGTCCAGATTTCATTAGTATTGAGAACAAAATTTTTCTTTTGAAACAAAAAAAAATGTATTATTATTTATTTATTTACCGACTTCAAAAAGTTATTTATGCCCACACTAACGCCCATAAACCGCACAAAACTGCCACGCCCACAGTTTTGAAAAATTGTTGGCTATTTCATAATTTTATTAGTTGTGTACATTTTTATCGATTTTAAAAAAAAATCTTTTTGCCAACAACGCCAATTCTAACGCCCTAAAGGCGCCAAACCGGTCACGCCCACAATTTCGAAAATTTTTTAAATTTTTCCTCATTTTATTCCCCAATATCTATCGATATCCCAGAAAAATTATGAAATTTCTATCTTGTTTTATATTTCAAAAATAGTTTTGAGAGAAAAATGTTGTTATTATCTCGTTTGCTCTTCCGCTAACTGACTAGCGGGTATCTGAAGTCGTGACTATAGCGTTCTCTCTTGTTTCGAATATAGTCTGGGTCCATTTAAATCTAGCCATACAAAGTTTTTCTATGTCCAGTCATCCCTTTTCTTGGGTTTCATTCAGTTTTTCTTTATTATTTTAAAAAAATTGTATTGTGCGAAGTCCTAAAACGCCCAAAAAATGTGGTATGAGTACAAAAAGAAGCGGTGTGATGCAACGCCTTCAAAATAGAAAGGCAACGTCGGTAAATTTACTAAACAATGAAAAAAATCTTGGAATACATCGGTCAAGCTTTACGCTGATCTCGACCATATAAAAAATGTACTATCAATAAGAAAACCACACAAAGAAACCGCGCACACTACATCCTACACTGCAAATTTCAATACAGTAAGTATAATGTGCTTAAGTGCACATTACAGATAACTGCCCAATCATACTTTTTTGTACAACGAAAAGTTATTTTTTTGAAAATTGCATTCAATAAAAGTGCATTTTTAGGATAAATTCATGAATTTTGTTGCAAAATGATTGTTTTCCAAATACATTGTTTTGTCAAAGACACTAGAATAACAAGATGCGTAACGGCCATACATTGGTTTTGCACTATGCAGCCACTTTTTTAGTGACGGCCAAAATTGCTCTCTTTCCGCTCGCTCCCGCTGAGAGCGTAAGAAATCTAAAAATAGAATTTGCTTGCTTGTGTGAGTAAAAACAAGAGACGAGAACGCGATATGGGTGCGTGTTGTGCTAGAAGACGATTTTCGGGCCGAAATCAATTCTGATCGAAGAAACGAATTTACATTGTACATATTAGGGTAGTTTTTGCCAATTTCCTAGCAATATGATAAAATCAAATAATTTTTAAAAATTCGCGCCCTGACTATTATAATTTTAAAGCTTTTTAAATTTGTTTGTTAAAATCGCCGCTCGAATTAGCTACCGTTTACACATTTATATTTATGTTCAATTCTAAGTTGTCTCTCATCTGACAATTTTTTTAAAAGCGAAATATTTTTTTGGAACACTTTTAATGTTAATGTTACATCATATTAAGTCAAATGACTTAATAAATATACTAAATATTTAAAGGAAGTACAAAAAAAAGAAGACATTACGTTGAGAAATAAATATTTCATAAAAATAATACGAAGTAGAAAATATAAATTTATTAAATAAATAAAAATATGATAACTGTTTATTGCAAAAGTCATATCAAAGACACTAGAATTATTCTAGTGTCTTTGCTTTGGTCATATCTTGAGGCACGAAGTGCGGACACAAGCACTCAACAATCATTGCCTTATTAATTTTTCACACGCCGCAAGATGAATACTCTAATGACAAATATTCTTATATAAAGTAATTTTTTAAATTTATTTTGTGATAATATGTACATAGATTTGGCTATTTCTAATCTATTTTCAAATAATAATAACGTTAGGGCAATGCAAAACAAGAATTTTTCGCATGGTGCCAATTGATCAAAAATAATATAGATTTAAAGTCAAAGAACTTCTAAGGTGAAGGGCATATTTTTTCAAATTTACAATGCATGAGCATACGTGTGCACACATACAGTTGTCCGCTATCACTTTATGCGTTGAAAAGAGCAGTTCGCTGTAGCGCTCTCTAACAAAAACTCGAGAGAGCCTGGACGCCACGGCGAAAAAATCGTGTGCCAAAAAATCGTATGGCGTTACGCATCTTGTTATTCTAGTGTCTTTGGTTTTGTCTTCCAAATGCATAAGTTAAATGCGCCACCTTTTGCTCGACTTTGTAAAAGCGCCTTCATTTAAAATATGTGCTTGTGATTTTAAACTTTAATTAGCTTAAAGTGTTTGGTCCAATATAATACGCTTGAGATCCCGGCTCCTACTGCTCGTAATTGAATTTATCTCTAATCACCCTCGCTATCTTGTTACGTTATTAAAAACGACGAACACTCCGCGTCTCTCGTCCTACTTAATCTTCTGGCTTGTTTCTGATTACTATTGTACATTAAATAGAATTTTTCTAGGATATTATGTAATAAATAAAACGGGTTCAATAAATTTTTATTTAATAAATAATTTTATATTTAATTATAATGTTTTATTTTTGTTTATTATGGTGGATGGCTTGCTAACTGGTAAATGAGATGGCAATGTCTGAGAGCTGAAGTTTGGGTCACATGACAGAGTGGAAAATGAGGTGGATGATGCGGATGGGTCATGATTAATATGCAATAATGAGTGGTGATTATACCCGTACTCGTAGAGTAGAGTTAAGCCCAAAACGGTCATACTCATACTTTTGAAAAATGTTTTGACACTTCTTTTATATTTTTATTAGTCTTGTAAGTTTCTGTCGATTTTGCCACGCTTACTCTAACGCCCCAAAACTGCCACGCCCACACTTTTTAACCATTTAAAACAAATTTGATTCTCTCATAGCGCTTATTAAGGAGGCAGCAACTGGATGAGTCAGTTTGCAACCATATCCTTGTTGACATACTTAAATATATTTTGCTCATGGCCAACCAGTTTCGTGGAGTTCGTGTTTTGTTTCGGGTGTTTTATTGATAGGTTAATTTATAATTGAATGTTACCAAACCCTTTTATTATTATCACATCACCCAAGCACACACGCGAATTTGACAGTAAATGAAATGCAAGAAATACACCAAACGAATACATACAACAGTACTAGCAAGATCACCAAAAGCAAGCGAAATGTAATTCAAGGAAGAAGAGCAAAAGAAAGCAAAGAACATTGTCAAAACAAAACGAAACCTATACAGTTTTGAACAACAACCAATATGTCACCCCTAGGTTTATAATTAATAAGAACACGCAGATATTTTATATGTATATAATGTATACCAAGCGAGAGCTTGGCTTCAAAGTAGTTTAGCTGACCGCCATCTGTGTATGTGTATGTATGTAACATATAATAAATCACTGTGCTTTTGTAAGTAAGTGCTTCTGTCCGCCGATCCTAAAATACATACATGTACATACATGTATGTATGTGAATTTCCGCCAAAACTTACTGTTATTACATACATACATATGTACAAATTTAGTTTTAATAGGTGGAGATTCGAAAAAAAAAACATTTTTAAGGGGTGGGTAAACGTTAAAAACTAATTTAAAAGAATGAGCAATCGAAATTATTTAGTTTTAAAAGGTGGGCAAACGAATTTATTTATTTTTAAGAGTGGACAAACGAAAAAAACTAATTTGAAAGGGTGGGCAAACGAAATAATTTATTTTTAAGGGTGGGCAAACGTATTGAACATTTTTATTTTGAAGAGGTGGGCGAACGAAATATTTAAAGTGTGGGCAATCGAAAAAAATTTTCTTTAAGGTTTTTTTAAAGGCGGGCAAACGTTAAAAACTAATAATATTGGTTGGTGAAACGTATTTTATTGATAGTATTTTGTTTTAATAGATGGTCAAACGCTTTATTCTCTGAGTAGACCGAGGTAAACTTATATGTCATATATTTTCTAAAGTATAAATTTTTTACAAAATTCTAAAGTGTGGGCAATCGTGGGCAAACAATTTTATTGCGATTAAAAAAAAATTGAAAAAGTCAACTTTTTGATTTTTCGAAAATTACTAATTTCGAAAAAAACTAATTGGTGGGCAAAAAATGGGCACACGATTCCAGCTTCTTTGAGCTGGTACAGTGATACACCCAAGTTACCATCTCAACGGTGGAATGTTGTCCTCCTTCAGCAAAACTATGCTTCCAACCTTGATGGTGGAAAAATAAAGTAGGGACAAATACTCGCAGATTTTTCTTTTCCAGAAGTGTTGTTCCATCTGGTCACCCGTTTGGACCTGCTGAGGCGGCCTTCGCGAAGATGGTTGATGTCAGACACGGAAAATTTTGTGTAGCTTGAACCCCTTCGAAAATGCGCCGGCGTAAGCACCTCAAGACATTCAGAATTCCTTAAAATTGGACCAAGTGGACGGGAGTTAAGATGACAGAAATCTCATACGCAAGAGTTATAAATTCTTCGACGGCTAAGATGGAATACCCTAATCACCGTAGAAGTAAAATTTAGCCGACCTAACAGGCTGCTGCCATAAGTGCGGGGCACGCGATGGAATGAACTTTCAATCGATTCCGTCAGCTAGGCAGGCGGAAGCTATCGAGGCCGTGTGCGGAATGCCTGGAAGGCTGAATCTTCTATGCGCTGCGATGAAAGAAACCGTTGTTTGTTGAAAAAGCACACGAAGACGTCGATATTGCACTCATTCGTGGAGATTTCTCTACAAACGATTCACTGCAAAAAGACATCCGGGTACGAAACACGGACGCAATGTGTCCACAAAAGAGCACCTTAAAAAATCGAAAGCGAAGTAGTCTATTAAAGCAACAAGTAAGTCATTTAGCAGATCAAACCAATATTTTCTTTGATACAAGAGACGTGTGGCCTAAATTGATATACTCCCGTAAAAATGCTGAATACTAAGCTTAAGGGGATTGGATAATATCCAGCTTAGCTTCCAAACTCCTTAACCAAGACCAGGCAGTAGGAATCCCATAGAGATTAAAATCCTAAATTAGAAAAGGGGCAAACAGAGTACTGACGATTTCCTAGTCGAGTCCAATTTTTGTTAGTTAGTTGCTTACATTGCAAGCCTTCCGGCAACGAAGTAGGCTTTGACGAAGTCAATTCTTCAATTTCCCAAAATCGATTTACTATTGCGGTAAGTGTGTCATTCTCAGATTGATCAGCAGGGCCCTTGATGATGGCCGTTAAAACCGATTTATTATTTATGATAATCGACATCCCTCCAGAAACAGTCCAACCAAGTTTTGTGTTTTGAAGAGTTGTCTATGAACTGTCCAATTTGTCCGAGAAAAATTATTCCTAAAAACAAACCAGCGCCAATCAACTCGTTGTGATTAATTGAAACAAGAATCATCGAGCGAAATGTTTTGTAGTATCATCCATGATGTTGCATTTATATTGAAATGGGGCTGATAATTCGAGATACTTTAAGTTACAAAAGCTGCGAATGAAGATTAATAACATCCCGTGATTTCCCAAGAATATCGACTGCCTTATTTGATCCCAGAAATCGATGATTGCGATCTTCTATTATTCAATTTTAGTTGACTAGCTAAGCGAGGAGTTATAAAGTTAAGATAAGAGGTTGAAATTAAAGTTGCTTGGCAAAGCATAAGTTAAGTGCTTCAATCCGATTTCTTTCATCTATGTAAGTAGTTGAAAGCGACACGTAATCGATCGACATAATATTTTAGGTTTATGGTGGAGGGCTTGCGAACTGATGATCGGGTTGCGATGATGAATGGCTGAGAGCTCAAGTTTCGGTCACATGACAAAGTGGAACATGAGGTGGATGATGCGGATGGGTCATGATTAATATTCAATAATGATTGGTGATTTATGCGACAATATCTGCAGTGAGTCGACTTGCATTGTTCTGCCCATTGCGCAAACAGTTAAGGTAAAGGTGCAACTTTTTTGCTTCTCTAATCTACAGTTTGAACACACATTTAAAATCGAGAACATTTTGGCGAATAATGATTCCTCGCATCGCAAAATAGGCATAACGGTTATTTTGGCAAAGACTCTAGAATAACAAGAAGATAATGCCAAACGATTTTTTGGCACACGATTTTTTCGGCGTGGCTCTAGAGGTGGCTCCAGGCTCTCTCGAATTTTTGTTCAAGAGCGAGAGAGCGGAGAGCTCTACATCGAACAGCTCTTTTCTACGCATACAGTGACACCCGACAACTGTATGTGTGCACACGTATGCTTATGCATTGTAAATTTGACTAAATATGGCCTTTATCTTAGAAATTCTTAGGCTTTAAAACTATATTATTTTTGATCAATTGGCACCATGTAAAAAAAATTCTTGTTTTGCATTTCCTTAACGTTATTATAATTTAAATATAGCTTAGAAATAGCCGAATCTATGTATGAACATAATATCACAAAATAAATTAAAAAATTATTTTATTTTAGAATATATGTCATTAGAGTATTCAGCTTGCAAAGTGTGAAAAATTAATAAGGCAATGATTGTTGAGTGCTTCTGTCCGCACTTCGTGCCTGTAGATATGACTTTTAAAATAAACAGCTTTCATATTTTTATTTATTTTATAAATTTTTATTTTCTACTACGTATTATATTCATGAAATATTTTTTTCTGAATGTAATCACTTCTTTTTGGAAAATGTTTGTTTTAAATAATTTCCTTTGTATTTGCTTTAATTATCTACAATAGTATATTTATTAAGTCATTTGACTTAATAATATTGTATGTAAATGATCCATTTTTATTATTTAAAATTCAAATTATGTTCCCTGGGTACCGATTATTACATATAATTAATTGTCAACATAAATATAAATATGTAAACGGTAGCTAATTCAAGCGGCGATTTTAACGAATTTAAAAAACTTTAAAATTATAATCGTCACTGCGTGAATTTTTAATTATTATTTTATTTCATCGTATTGATATGAAATTGGCCAAAACTCCAAATATGTATGTAAATTCTTTTCTTGGATCAGAATTGATTTCGGCCCGAAAATCGTCTTCTAGCACAACACGCACAAACAACAAGCAAGCAAATTCTATTTTTAGATTTCTTACGCTCTCAGCATAATCGAGCGGACAGAGGGCAATTTTGGCTGTCACCAAAAAAGTGGCTGCATAGTGCAAAACCAATGTATGGCCGTTACGCATCTTTTTATTCTTGTGTCTATGGTTTTGGGTTAGTAGAAGTAGCAATTAGTGTATTTCGTTTATATTTGTGCAAGTTGTGTCTCACATGCTGGTCTGGTGCTTAAGTTACCAAGGCTTTGTCGAAGTTTTCTATCATCCTGCACATTTTCTCCCAAAACGACTCCATTGTATCCCAGGTGGACAACTTATTAATTGATAAATCATCTTCTCATTAGTCCCGCGTCCTCTGATCCAGATTTCGAGTGACGATGTGAATTAGAAGTCCATCCACTGAACTCCCGAAGACCCTTTGATGATCCCTTCTCGACACCTGAAGTGTGCCTGAAATGTAAAACTCCATGAAAAGGAGCAGTTTCCAAATTTGGCAATCGAGGCTTCCTAGTTCGATCCGCATTGTTAGTAATGTCAATCGATGTTGAATTAGCAGCGATTGAAGCCGTCAATTGTGATGAGCACCTATTCCTCGTTTCAGTTTTGCCTTCACATCCATAAAAAATGCAGAAAATTCAAACCGGTGCTCCCTCGATGCATCGAACAGATGCGCGCATGGCTAGGCGCTGGCGATCTGTTTCGATAACTATCGTTGCTTAAGATTGCATCAAAATATTATAATGTGGAGAACAGAAAAAACTTTCCGTTAACGTCTTAAATATTAAAAAGTTTGTGAGCGTAATCGACAGCGTCGGTTTCGTCTATCTGATCTACGTAGTCGTCATGTTGTCGTTAAAGTTGTTACAGTCTTCGTACTCTGCAATGGCTCGTTCATAGTCCATCTTTGTCGATAGACTCTCGGTGTGTCGTGTTTCGATCTCTTCAATTGCAGTTGTATATTGAAGTTCTTTTGTCACTTCACCCCATTTGGTATTGGACCGGGTGATCTTTTTAAGGATTAAGGATAGATGATTGTAAACTGCTTGATGGAATTCTTCCGCCGATTGATTAGCACTTCGTATAAGCATTGCCATTTGGTATTCTAAGGTGTTTGTCCACGTAATGACCGATCGCTAGCCAGTTCAATGGCGTACTGTAGGATTCTAGTGCCATGTCCGCATGCCCTACAATCTTATTACGTATGGTATGTAAGATACTTTACAATCTTATTACGTATAGTATGTAATATACCATAGTATTTTGGAGTACCCCGGAAATTACTATACGCTTCCAAAATATGGTCTACGGTCTACACCTGTCGGATATTTTTGACTATATGTGGCACTCTTTCTAAGTTACCTAAGTTCGCTGCGTGTTCTTGGGCAATTATTTGGTCTGTTGAAAGTTTTTTTTGGCAAATAGATAGAAAAAATATCTGAAAATTTTTGAAGAGCGTGGGCGTGGAAGTTTTGGTCGGTTTATGAGAGTTAGAGTGAGCGTGGCAACATGGGCCAACAAACTTCCGCTGCGTCTATATCTCTAAAATCTGTATGCTGGATCTCAACCTTCTAGCTTTTATAGTTCCTTAGATCTCGACGTTCATACGGACAGAAGGACGGGATAGTATGAAACGCTTCCTTCTACCTGTTACATACTTTTTAACAAACCTGGTATACCTTTTACTCAACGGGTATAAAACAAAAAGAATTGGAGTTCAAATTGAAGTGGTAACAACGTCATTAGAGAGAGGATCGACGTCGGCTTCGCTATTTCCAATGGGCCACGATGAACTGCAGTCTTCTTGGAATCACAAGCGATGGTGGGAGCCAAAAAGATTCTTGGAGCTCTGCGTATGAAGACGATGAGCTTGCATATTGGTGTTTGTTGTTCTAGATATTGATCCAGGAATACCAATGAAATAAATATTTCCAATAATAATTAATATTTATTTAATACATTGGTCTATTTATATACACTTACAAATACATTTATTATTTGAGCATTTGCTTATATAATTTTTTTACTATTGACGTTTCGATAGGTCTATACTATAAATACTCATTTTTCATTTTATGAATCTAATTTCCGATATAACATTTTTTAAATTGTATATTTCTCACTTACATAACCGAAAGGAGTACACTTAGGTAAAAAATCGATTTTCTTCCATGTTTACCATGCCCGGCCTTGTAAGGGCAGATATCCGCCACATTGCTGTTGATGTCCATTAGAAATAAAGTTATTTTGGTTTCTGTATGCCATTGCCAAGCTATTAGACATCAAAGTATTATTGCAAGGTTGCTGTAACATAGCAACGTTAGAACCTCCAACAGTCCCATAACTAGCTAGTAAAGATGAAGATGTGTCCGGTGAGTGGGAGTTGGGAGCGTCTCCTGTTATAAGATTGAGACCACCCGAAACATTTGCAGTTACAGAAACTATTCCACTGTTAGCATTTCCATTATTTGCTGAACCGGTATTATTGCCTGCTGACGTCGAATTGGTTCCATGCTGTTGCGATTGACTTGAACTGTTATTTCCAGAACACGGTTTACCGTCTTTCACAAGTACAGGAACAGCAACTCGCCTTGGTGAGCTTGCAGGCTAAAATTAAAAGAAAACAAAAATATGTCACAAATTTTGCTTTATAATATTTAGGGTACCAGAAAGAAATTTTTGGTATATAAAAAGATTCAATTGTTTTTAAGGGTCAAAGAGTTGTTTAAAGTAAAACTTTCATAAAAGTGTATATATTCTTGACCAGGATCAATACACCCACTCTGTTAGTGATCCTGAGCAGTGAGCCTGAGCAAATACATATACATTAAATATGCGAAAACGCTTTCGTCTGCCTTCATTCCCTATTTTTATCTATTCATTCCCAATTTTTATGTATTCAATGCTGGCCTTGCTGCATCAATAGCCGGTTTGAACTGGCCATGACCGTCTGTATGTCCGTCGGTATGAACGTCGATATCTTAGGAACTATAAAAACTAGAGGGTTAAACTGCTGAAAAATAATTCGCCTGTTCTTCAATTTATTGTTCGTCCTGCCAATTTATATACCATATACCATATACCATATATAATTATATTGTCATCGCCGTCCTACTTATAAGCTAGCATTAAGCAATAAGAATGTATGTCTAGCTCACTCACACGGATCATAAGAAAATGAGAGCGCGCCAGACGCGGCATTCGGTGGCGAGCATATCGACAGAATTGCCGTAATAAACGAAGTTTAATCACGACTGTAGCACCGTTTAAAACGATGGTTTAGCGCTTAATTTGAACACACCGCGTAATATGCGCATTTACATACATGAACGCCGTGGTTTTAATCCTTGGATTGGAACACGCCACGTTAAATAAGTACAGAGAGATCTGTTACAGTATGTGCCAGACGCTGAATTGAATCGATTCTCGGTGCACCACCTAAAATAAAATGGTGGGGAGACTTTGGATGCCAATCTTCTGGCACAAAAGCGGAGTTGGTAGTACGTCTCCAAGCCATTTCTCCGGAGACACGTGACTACCACCATACAACGGATCAGCAGTGGAAACAGTAGAGGAAATGGATGGAGTTGCGTCTCTAATAACCACAAGGTGAAGATACACAAGCGATCGCGGTCGACGTGCAGTCAATGGCGTCAGAAAATCCAAGTGAGCTTTATCGGGATCACTTATCAGAAGGATGCAGAAGGAGCCACACTGCAGAAGCTTTGGGACGACATAAACGGAAGCATGACCGTATTGCAGAAGATTTACGCGGGAATCGACGAATCGAAAACAACTTTGCGTGTTCGCCACAGCCATGACGTCATCGAAAATAACATTGAAGACTCTTGCAATGTCAACATGTGCGCTAAAAGCATCAAAGTGACCATCACAGCTGATAATATTGGTAGGTATTGGTAGAGACTGCTGTCAGTGATCATCAACCAGAACACAAACGTAAACAAACTCCTTGAATCTCTAGCACCATCACAATGGAGTACGACGGCACTGTATGTGCGCGTAATTGGGTCACACAGCTTCAGAACATTGGCAAGATTTATAATTTGGACGACGGCTGCATTTATATGCTTTTAATTGCCAAACTGAAAGGAAACGCACAACGCTGGCTGCATGCAAATGCCTCGCGCATTCTGGAGTCAACCGATCGATTCACCTTATTACCCCGGAAATGATCATCGAGCTGCCATATCTGCAGCTCGATGCCTAACGCAGCTCTTTAATGCCATAAAAACACTTTGCTTCTTTCCACAACTATGGAAGAGATCGATCATTACAATGATTCCAAGCCTGGTAAGAACCACACAGTGTCCTCATCGTACAGATCAATAAGTCTACTCTCATGTACATCGAAACTATTCGAACTGCTAATCCGACTGAATCCACACCTGGGAGCCCACAATATAATCCCAGCTCATCAAATTGGCTTTCGCGAAAGCCACGGAACCATTGAACAGGTGAATCGAATAACGACGGAGATAATAACTCCATTTGAAAATAGAGAATACTGTACAGTAGAGAGTTTGGCTAGACGGCCTAATGTTTAATGTTAAAGCAGCTTTACCCGAAATAACACACAAACTTCTGAAGTCATATCTATATGACAGAAGGTATGCAGTGCGGTGCAACACTGCCCCTTCCACTGACCACTAAATTAAGGCTGCGTTCCACCAAGGCCCCAAGGCAGCGTTCTTGGCCCAACTTTATACCTCATCTATACTGCTGACATTCCTACAAACAGTCGCCTAACAGTGTCCACGTTTGCCGACCATACAGCTATCCTAGCTGTTCAAGGTAATAAAAGTAAACGAGAAAAAATCCAAGCACATGACATTAACGCTAAACAGAATCTTGTCCAACATTTTTTTTGAGCAACATACCACTCCCGAAAGCAGATAAGGTAATGTACCTAGGAGTACACCTTGACAGAAGACTCACTCACCCATCTTATTCTCAAAGCCAACTACTTACACCGGCTCGTCAACGCTGGCTCTCCCATCAGCCCACAAGGTCTTCCTCTATAATTTTGTATTGAAACCCATCTGGACCTATGGCGCACAGCTATGGGCCAACGCCAGCAACTGCAAATTTTGACATCTTACAGCGAGCACAATCAAAGATTCTGAAAACCATCAGTGGGGCACCGTGGTACGTTCGGAACCAAAACATCCAAAGAGACTTAAATATTCTACCAGTCATCAACGCAATCACAGAACTTATGGAAAAATATCAAAGCAAGCTCTCCTCGCACCCCAACCACCTAGCGAGAAATCTAACTCAGCTCAGCAGTCGTTCACGTCTCCGACGAAAGGACTTACCAACCCAGCGAAGAAATTTTTATGGACGTTTAATCTCATAACAGGAAAAAAACACTGTTTAGAAAATTTTTTTAATACTTAAGATTTTTAAACTTATTGTATGTTCTTACTCAAGAAGATTCATGAAATAAAAGCCAAATTAAACCAAAAAAAAAAAACGATCGTCTGTGCAAGCAGTTAATCATGACATTTGGGGTCAAAATGTCCAAAGGAGAGCTAAGAAGCGCATTCCAAAGACGTGAATGGTGTATAGATGAGAAATTTGCTGTTTATTTCGAGGACAAGGTAATGCTGGCCAACGACATCAACACCGATCTGGATGAGCTCATGGAAAAAATTATAGAAGGAATTCCAGCACCAACGCTGCGTAACCACGCTCGCATACAATGCTTCTCCGAGCCGATGCAGATTTCGCGGCCTTTTTCGGAAGTCCGTCTGCCAAAGCGCAACATAGGTAGGTAGTTCACCAAAGCGCCTTACTAGAGGAGGTGCAACCAAAAAGGATTTGGGTTGTGAAAATTGTAATTCCAAAGGACACTTCGACGAGGGGTGCCTTAAACCAAAGAGGGAGCCGGGATCCTGCTATGCCTGTGGGACGTTTGAACACTTCGTTGGATACTGCCCGAAACGCAAGAGATTGAGATATGTTAAAATATTTTTCACAATAGCTGTAGAGCCCCATTAATTGCCGAATGCCTCATAGACACCGGGAGCAAAATATCATTTGCAAAATCGAGCAGCATATCCAAGAAAATTAATTTACAATCCGTTTCTGAAAACTTTTTCGGGCTGAATAAAAGCCAACTGACAATATTTGGAAAAATCTTAAGTTATTTTGTAAAAGAAAGAATAAAATATTATTTTTTTATACGTGGTCTCTGACGGGTCTATGAGTCATAATGTAGTTCTTAGACGAAATTTCATGGAAGCGTGCCAGTTAAAACTGGATCCAGATGCTTTGGGACGGGTTATGGGTAAACCATTAGATGGTGAAAGAGATAAAAAGGCTAAGAGGGAAACAGATAGTTCTATTGATAGGAAAACAGTCCGTGAAACAGCTAGTAAAACAGTTAACGAAACAGTTAGTGAAACAGTTAACGAAACAGTTAGTGAAACAGTTAGTGAAACAGTGAAAAACAGTTAGTGAATCGGTTAGTAAAACGATTATCGATATAGTGATTCCTCTAGTCAGTGTAACAAAGGATTCCGCAATTAGTCAAAAATTATATGCTGCTGTTACTCTCAGTTATGAAGAAACCATTAGAGAAATCTTTAGCATTGACTACGAAGGGAGTAGGCAAATGTATTACATATGCGGCGCAAAAGATAACCAAGACAGAAATTTTCAATTAAAAGAAATTATCAAATGCAATTACTTAAATGTAGAAAATCCGGCGGAACCTTTAGTCAAACGAGAAATAAAACTTTGTTTAGAAACTTCAAAACCATTTAGATGCGCCCCAAGAAGACTCGACTACTCGGAAAAAGAAAAATTACAAAAATTGCTAGATGAATATTTAAAAGAGGGAATCAGAATATGCTTCAATAGTTTTAGTCCAAATAAAAAAGAAAACACGACTATGCATAGACTTCTGGAAACTAAAGAAGGTGTTAATTAAAGACAACTATCCGATACCGCTTATCGAAGACTTCTTAGACAAGTTAGTCAACAAGAAAGTTTTTTCGAAGCTTGATTTAATAAATACACCTCATTTGTTACACCGTTTGGGCAATTCGAATTTCTCAGAAAATTTGTCCAGTCTTTAGAGCAGGGTATGTGTTGACAATCGGAGGACTTGTTACTATGTTCTCCACAGATGCAAAACGAGCATTAGACTTATTCAAGCCACAGATAAGACTTATTTCGTACGAAATATGGAAAACTTTATCGAGACACGCTAAGAGGGCACATGTGGACCCGTGTGCTCCAAATAAAGATTTGGAGAAATTGAGTTGCGGTTTTGGTTCTCGTTGTCGGTGAAACTAAGTTTTCTCGAATCAGCGAATGCATGAACGCACGTTATAACGCGACTTAGCTATTAATCGAACTTAATGTCGGTAAAATGTTTCGGCTACATAAGCAAACAATTATTAAAATTAAACCGTCACCACTTTAGCATCACCACTAAGATAGTTGCATAGGTTAATATTATTTTTTTTTTTATTTTTTATTTACAAGAAAGTGTACAAAACTTTTACATGTGACAAAGTGTATGCGTTCAAAAGGGACCTCCGCATCTGGCTGCATACTTGACGTATCTTAACAAATAGTTATAACAATCAAATCAAAACATTTTGCGGCTGTTTCTGCTGAATTCCACCCCCTTTTCTTGTTCTCTCGTATCGCTCACCTTTTATTCTGCTCTCGCTTCTCCTGCTTATCTGCTTTTACTGCTGCTCTGCTTTTACTGCTGCTTCTCTAGTCGCGCTCTTGCTCGGAATACTTCCTTACATTAGGCCATTCCTGACTAATCATCTGTCCCAGATGACTAATCGTTGTCCTGAACAAACCGCTACAACTTTATATAATTGCAGCTGGTGGAATTATAAGATAGGCCTTCAAAATCTGCAGCTTTCCGAACGTCGTATCTACCATTCCTCTTGACCCTTGAAACTGCGTACGGTCCTATATATTCTTCATATATTCTTCACGCGCCGCCTTTTTCGCCTTGCTTATTGGATTTCTCGTACTTCCGGCTTCCTTGATGGCACGTTGAGTTTGCAGCAAGACCCGCAGCTCCACTGTCACTCTGAATTCACAAATCTATTGGATTGATGAAATGGGAGGATTTCACCATCCGGCACGATCCCCAGGTGGGGAAAAAGCCAGCGAAAAAGACAGCGAATAGTCAAACTTTGAGACTTAATTAAGTCCTCAACTACGGCGATCTTGTGTGGAGTCATCTCCTTATCTACTGCAACCTCAGCCCAAAAGTAGCCAACTGGGCACGTGATTTTCTTTCCCAGCTCACGAACCTAATACAACATATTTTGTTGGTATTTTGTTGAAAATTAACTTGCTCATAATAAATACATCGGCTTCCGTATATACCAGACACTCCACTTCCACGTAGTTGATGGTAACCTTTTTTCATTCGACTTGCGCTGCGTAAAACTTGGACAAACCCTGGACAATCTCTAGACATGTGCCCTTCCTTGTTGCATCTAAAGCATTTAACGGCAGACTTGCAATGCAAATCTTACGGAGATGTTATAACGATCCGCGATTGAAACAGTGTCTCTTCCTGCCGCTAGACTCGTGCTGCTTCTTTAGATTCGACGTCCACGTTCCATCGTTCGGCTTGAACGGCTTTTCGACAACGCGGTCGTACCACTCATACTTCTCTTGCAGCTCTTTGTAGTACTTGCTACTGTAGAGAGAGTACTGAAATCGCTCATCATGTTTAGGCCGCCCACACCATCGAGGATCACCGAGTGCTCTTCAATGTTTCCAAGTGAAGGTATCTTTATCAACTGCAGTACGTATTCGTAAATGATTCCTGCATGCGTTTCTTCCGATCGCGGATCTGCTCGTGCACATCGGCGCTGCACACATATGGTCGGTTGAAATCCGTCCTGAAATCCAGCAGCATACGCATTTCTGAATATTGGTGTGCGAACGTAGAATCCAAAAACAACTTCGCTGTGTTCGTCAGGCGCGAGCCTGCACTTATGTATATTTGTTTTATGTTCAGGTGGTAGGTAGCTGAACCAAATCCTTCAACGTTATTGTGTTTTCGTCGGTCGAACTTCTTTCAATTAAACCAGCTGCTCCACTTTGCTCTCGACTTGCATCGACACGATTCTGAATTTTGCTTCTTTCTTTTTCACTCATTTTATTATTTTCCACTGCTGAATCTAGTGTAGTACGGCTGTTTTCCTATTGAAATTGATATCTTCGAATGTTCTTTCTTTATTTCTTCTCGCTGACACTTATTCCACGTTTCTATACCGCGTCAGTCACACCCTTTTACTTCCTCTTTTGCGACTTTTCGGGACGGCATCACTTGCTATTTTCATGTTAGGACGAGTCCCCCAAATATAATCTTAGATATATTTACAGTTGATATTATAGTAAATAATTGAAAATTACACAGTTATGGCAGAAAAAAAAATTACAACGTTTAGTTTTTCCTTCAACTTTCTACCCCTACACGGTTGAGTCTGTCTCTGCTGAATTCCACACACCAAATGCGGCCTTATCTGTTCTTTTTTCTCTCTTTCCTTTTATTCTTCTGTCGCTCTCCTGCTGTACTACTGTCGTTTCTCCTATTGATTTGCTTTTACTGCTGCTCTTCTATGACTGCTGCGGCCCTTGCGTACAATGGGAGAAAATCTTCGAATCTGCTTGTGGTCCAATAATATGTTACGATCCTCGTTATAGCAACCCTGTGCCTATCGACAAAAATTATGCTAGCGTTGTGTGACCAAAGACAAAATTTTCAGTTTTCTTTTCCGCGATTTTCTGAAAGGGAAGAACAGATCCTTGGGGATTTTAACTTTACCGCAAGCCTTTCCGGATCTCCCAGCCACGATGGGCCTGTCAAACAAAGGTCAAAATTGAGCAGGTCAGTTGCGAGCATGCCCCGGATTTTCCTTGGATCAACATCCCAATGCCATACACGAAAATTTGTGTACTTCAATGTGCTCCTATTTGTTGTACACAAGGCCAACACAAATTTTTTTTTTAAAAAATCTTAAAATTCACCACTATTGGCGAAAGTATGTCAAGCGGGTCACAGATGCGTTCCACGTCAGAAAGCACTTGCTGTCTGTGCTGACGAAGCCTTGGCCGTCCTTATTTGTTTTCCGTGCGAATGCAGAATGAGTTCGCGTCTCCATTGCTGCGCGTTCCAGCAGTTGTATCCGTTCATGTTGATTGTTAAGAAATTCTTCTTCCGTGTGTGCTCTATTGAGTACCTCATCTACGTAAAACTCTTTCCTAAGTGTACTTGCAGCTATAAGAAACTCGGGTTGATGGTCGTGAGCTAGCTGATCCAGTACCCTTACTGTTAAGAAGGGTGCGCTAGATCTTCCGTATGTTACAGTAGACAGTTAGTAGATAGGCATGTGCTTATCTTTTGGTACGCAATGATTGTCAGCCACCCAGATTTCTGGATACATTTTTACAATATCTACAGAAAACATAAAATTGTATATTCTGAAACGTATACAAATAGTAAGCAAGTTTCTCAGAATACTGGGGCCCATATGCAGAGCGTCGGTTAGAGAGTGTTCAACGGAGCCGTGAAACACTATCCTAAGTTTTTGAGTAATCACACGGTGATGTGGCATGTGGTCGATTTCCTCGGGCGATAGCCTTCGCTTGCGACCATGATTCATATAGTCACGCAGAGTGATCAGAATGTGTCGAGGACAATTGTAGCGTTCAATTAAACATCTCCAGGTAATACCGTAAACTAAGTCTACATAGCACAAGAATGTTGACCCATATTGCCACGCTCACTTTAATGCCCACAAACCGCCCAGAACTTTTGAAATATGGTTTTGATATTTTTTTCTTATTTATATTAGTCTTGTATTTTTCTATCCATTTGCCAAAAAACTGAGTCGACCTGATCATGTCCGTCTGTTCCCCTGTAAAAACGACAAAATCTGAGGAACTATTAAAGCTGGAAGCTTGAGATTAAGCATACAAATCATAGACACATAGACGCAGCGCACGTTTGTTGACCCATCTTTCCCACAAACCGCTTATAGCAGCCACATTTTAGAAAAAGTTTTTTTTTTGTTATAATTTGTTTTACGAATTCGTATCGGTATATCCACTCTCATTCTATTATTTTTCTCTCTAATTTGTATCTCAAAGAAAACTCGAAAATTCTTGTTTCCACTCCCACCAGATGTTTAACAGATGTATTTCTTTTGATTATTTATAAACTTAAAAGTGACAAAAGTTAACAGTGATGGTAGAAAAAGTCGTATACATTTTTTTTACATTATCTTAAACATAACATTACACAATATTTACGATTTATCGGGCAATGAAATTTGAGTTCAATTTCTAATCAACTAAAACAATGAACGGCATTAAAATACAGAGAAATGAATATCAGTTAAACCAAAAACGAATTTAAGAGGTCTGGCAATATAGTTGAGGCGGGAGAATTGTTTACCTGATTATGTTGATTTTGTTCAGCCATTGCCTTTTCTTTCGCTTGTCTTTTACATTTGTATCTGTGATTTTGGAACCAAATTTTCACCTAAAAATAAAGAGAAATCACAAAACTATACTAAGCAAGCTAATATCATCTCGCAGAAAACGTTCCTTTTAAATTGTTGGTAATGCTTATGAACCCTTCTTCTTTCAGTAGTCTGCATAGACTATGTTAGTTGAAAATTTAACATGCAGAAGGAAGTATTCCAACCCGATAAAGTGTTTATATTCTCGATAAAGATCAGTAACCGGGACGATCTAACAATGTCGATTTATTTTCCATCTGCCTCTCCGTATAAACGTATTGATCTCTGAAACCTTAAAAGCTAGAAAGTTGTGATAAAGCTGTTCAAACTGTCACGCCCACATATTTCGATTTTGCTTCATATTATTACACGTTTTGCACGTAACTAGTAACAACTAGCTTGTTAACGGGTATCTTTTAATAGGGTTACTCTTCTATTTTATAATTGTCTATCTCTTATCTTTAGTCTTTTAGTTAGAAGACCTAACTTTTATAAGAGCCCCTTAAAAATTTATTTTGTTTTATTTGTTACAATTGAATAAAATGAAAAAATAAATAATGATATAGTAGAGTTGCCCGACTTTCAGATACCCGTTACTTCGCTAGTGGTAATTCGAACACGAAATTTCATAATTCTTTTGAGATATCGATAGATATTGGGTAATAATAGCGCTATGTCTCTGGAATCTATATGAGAAATCTTTCCTGAGATCTCGACGTTCATATGGACGGACAATCGGACATGGCCAGATCAACGAGCCTATTGATCAACAATCCTGATGAACAATATACATATGTATATTTTTTATATTGTCGAAAACGCTTCACTCTACCTGTTACAGTTACGGAATGCAAAAGGAGTATACTAGGCTTTTACTCTACATGTAACGTGTATTAAAAGCAGATTGATGGGGAAAAAATACTTATTTTAATACCTCTATTGGAAAAAACCAGTTTCTTGCCGTTTTGAAACGCCAAACCAGATTATTGGCTAGTCAAGTAAATATGTAGATTCTTCTAACTTTTCATCTTATTTCCATATTTTCAATTTGCGTATTTTTTTTCATAACCTTTTAGCAAGAATAAATAAATTGTAATTTTTATCCTGATTTTGTCCTTTTGCCACAAATCCATTCGGTATGAAATCGGTTTTTATATGGTAGGTGATACAACTATTATTGCCTCCGATCCTATTAGCTCAATACTGACAGAAGATCTTTATGCAGAAAGCTTTTCTAACTGGTAATAAACCACAATAACAAAGATTTTCGGAAAAGAACATCCTTATCAGTCGTTATTCAACGTCGCCGAATGAATTATTATTAGTTACTGGTTAAAGGCAATATAGTTATAACATATATACTGTAATATTTATATTGATGGCATAACATGGTAGAAATTTTTGGGAAATGACATTTATGAAGGAAGGCAATCTACATTAGGCTGAAAATAGAGGCTAAAAAGGCTCACGAGAAGCAAGATAGTTACAATAGGTCTTTAAGGGTTTTGGTGCCCATTTCAATTATACAACTAGATCTTTATAAGAAAATTTCAGTTCTTAAAAGTCCCGTTCCGAAATTTATAGTCATCTGTTCATTGGCTATAAAAATTGGATATAAAATTTCGATAAAAATTAAAAAGGAACTTTAAAAAGTTAGCGTTTTTTTGACAACTGTCAAAAATAGTTTTTAACTGTCTGCCGAAAATTCTTTCCAAGGTATATAGAGAAGCTGGGACTGTCAGATCCTCACCTTAAAGAATTGCAAGGGACCTATTATACTCATTACCCTACAGTTCCTCTTTTACACTAGGTTCGTTGAAAAGAATTTAACGGAAACAGCGTTTCTGACCTTATAAAGTGTATTTTTGACGCAATTTAGTGACGACAACTATGTGCAAGTTTGTTTCACAATTGTGGTACCAATTACTCGTACAGTAAAAGTGTATTTTAGATTCGATGAAAAGTATGTATGCATTTTCGACCATTTAAAGTATATATACTTTTGATCCAGATCAATAGTCGAGACCTTGTCCGTCTGTCCGTGCGTATGGACGTCAAAAACTTAGAAACTTTAAAAGCCATAATGTTGAGATTAAGCATAAAGATTCTAGAAACAGACCCAGTGGAAGTTTGTTGACCCATGTTTGCACACCCACCCTAACGCCCACAAACCGGCTAACACTGCCACGCCCCACGTTGAAAATTATGTAACAGGGAGAAGGAAGCGTTTCCGACTATAGAAAGTATATATATTCTTGATCAGGATCAATAGCCGAGTCGATCTAGCCGTGTCCGTTTTTCCGTATGAACTTCGAAATCTCAGAAACTATAAAAGCTACCCGTTCTTCAGTTAGTGGGAATGCGAACTCGAAATTTCATAATTTTTCTGGGATATCGATAGATATTGGGAAATAAAGTGGGGTTAAATTTAAAAATTTTTACAAAGTGTGGGCGCGACAAGACTAATAAAATTATGAAAAATATCCAACAATTTTTCAAAAATGTGGGCGTGGCAATTTTAGGGCGTCAGAGTGGGCGTGGCAAACATATTTCTGGTAAATCAATAGAGACTTACAAAACTAATAAAAATATGAAAAAAAAAATCAAAACATTTTGCAATTGTGTTGCGTGGCAGCTCTGGGCGGTTTGTTGACGTTAGAGCAGGCGTGGCCACATGAATCAACAAACTTGCGCTGCGTCTTTGTTTCCTGAAACTGTATATTATGCATACAAACTAAACTATCTAGCTTCTATAGGTCCTGAGATCTCGATGTTCATACGGACGGACAGGCGGATTTGCAAACTTATCTATAAGTCGAAAAAAACTATTTTTCAAATTCAAGCCTTATGGTAGATATTTCAATAGATTATATGTACAGCTTGGTACAGTCTGTACCAAAATGTCTCCAAGAAGACCCTAAGGGGAATATATTTTTTATTAATTTGTTATACTTTCTTAGTTGACTTTTTCTTTTCAACTTATGGCATATAAATAATTTGCCACAGCTAATTTGTAAAAAAATGTTAATTTTTCTATAATCAACAAACAGTTCAATTAAGTTATCAATATGTTTAATATATCAATATTTACTAAAATTAGTAAACAATTTTCAATAAACAAAAAGTTACAAACAGATATATTAAATATTTTCCTTGCTTAAATAGTTATAGTTATGATCAACATCAACTTGATATAATATCATTCTTGAACCTATTGTTAAGTCTTTCAAAATAAACATTCGGAATATTATAGCAAATTATAGATCGAAAATCGTAGTTTTGCTGTTTTTCATAATTAAGTGTTCTTTTTCGGTAAAGATTAAATTTTTTAAATATAATTTTATCAAATTCGTACTACTGAATGGGTACATAAGCTTCGACTTGTTGAGCAAGCTTTATTCTTGTCAAATCTCTGATGTTCTTCATAGATTTAATGAATGAATGAAAACTCAAAAAGTTTTATAACTAAGGTACTTTACTACCTTTACATAAACACAATACCCATGCCAATTACTTAGGAAGAGCATGCTCAAACAATGGCTAGTTTTAGGGGTGTGTTTCATTGTCCCTTAATGCAGTTTTATCTTTCAAAAACAGAGACTGTTGAGAATACACATATTTTGTTTGCTTTATTCAGGGGTAATAAAAATCTTTGCCTATGGGGGTATTCATTGAAGAAAATTTCCGCAAAATACCTCGGAAGGGTGACAACACAATTCAAATGTTTTTATTGTTATAACACGTCGCATCTTGAACCTTTTGTGCAGACCGCAAAAGTAATTGCTTAACCTAATGACAATTATGTGTTAAGTGGTGGGCATTGTTTGTATCACACCCTTACATCTCTGGGGTATCTTTATACTCGGATGCCTACTAGTGCACTACATTTTCAAAATTAGGTAAAGAATTTAGGTAAATGAAAGGCTAGTTGATCCTAATCAAGTTATGCCTAAAAATGCTGTTACCAGTGAGTACTGGATATAAGAGGAAGTATGCACACTGATCAATAAAATAGTTTGTATGACATTTTAAATAAAATCTACTCATAATTATAACCGATACTCGAAGAGTAAGAGCAAAGACACTAGAATAATTATTCTAATGTCTTTGGTTAAAGAGTATACTAGATTTGTTGAAAAGTATGTAACACACCATATAAATTTTATATATATCCTTGATCAGGATCAATTGCCGAGTCGATCTGGCCACGTCCGTCCGACTGTCCGCCTGTCGGTCCGTCTGTCCCCCTGTCCGTCCGTATGAACGTCGGGATCTTTGTATATAAGATAGAAGGAAACTATTTGCTTAATCTCAACTCAACTCTCTAGCTTCTATAGTTCCTGAGATCTCGACGTTCATACGGACAAACGGACAGACGGACATGGCCAGATCGACTCGGCTATTGATCCTGATCCAGAATATATATACTTTATCTAATCGGAAACGATTCCTTCTGCGTGTTACATACTTCTCAACAAATCTAATACACCCTTTTACTCTACGAGTAAACGAGGTTATAAAAATATGGAAACTTATGATGCCTGTGTTAAAACAAATGTCGTACGGCTATAAAGCCAGAAATGACTTGTTGGCTGTGTGATAAAATGCCGAAAAATTGATTACCTAGCTCAGGGCTCAAATACTAAATACTGTTGTGATGCTTGCCTAGGCAAGATGAAATCGTGTATGCTTCAATCTTGAATTGACTGTTTTGCAGTACTGGCGTTCCTAGAGATAATGACGAGCTTACAATTTTCTTTCCGCACAAGAAGAGATTCGAAGTTTAATATCCTTAAGCTATTAAAGGAATCTCTAATCGCTGATCAGCAGTCAATCGCCACAAATACTCAAATATTTGTGTGATCCCTTGTTGAAGAGTCCAGCTTGGGATTGCTAAAGATTCCGATTTGTCTATTTTCTCAACCAGTGATTCCACAGGACTACCGGCAAAAGCTGACCCTACAGAAAATACAAGACCAAACAAAAGCCGATAACATAAAAGTGTAATAATTTAAATTTTCTTTCTTTAGGGACAATTCATCTTTCAAGATGACTGTCCCTTATGAGCTTTTTTCGACCATACGTTCGGGTGATTTTTGGCCACCATACTGGTTAAAGAGTTCGAAGCTAAGATTAAAATTACAAAAAAAGGGCCCCTGGGAATTAAACTTCCCTCACGTGGCCAGACCGCAGCACCATCCGCACTTCATTTTCTTCCTCTTCTTTAAAAAACTAACATCTAGTCTTACTATTGTATTTCCTATCAAAATGCTGGAGGCTTGCGTAGGAAATTAAATATATTGTATTCTGATAG
This sequence comes from Drosophila melanogaster, assembly GCF_000001215.4. NCBI lineage: Eukaryota > Metazoa > Arthropoda > Insecta > Diptera > Drosophilidae > Drosophila > Drosophila melanogaster. The sequence continues at coordinate 24,743,113 of NT_037436.4, read as the reverse complement.
CCTCTTCTTTGCATACCATATAATCATCACTTCTACTTCTACTATCGACAATCGACATAGGTACCGTAATAAACGGGAAATCAGAGAAGTCAACCAAGCGAATTCATTGTTTTTGCGAGAAAACTTTCTGAGGCCAAATAATTTTATAGCTGGCTTTAATTGGTCCTTTCTAAATATTTAAGTGCTCGGTTAAACTTTACCGTAATTAATGCTTAGTGTGACAAGAACCATTTAAGCCGTTGTAATTTCCAATTCGCACAGGATTCGAAACAGTTTTATAATTTCGTCAACACTAAGCGTTAAATAATTTTATACCCTTCCTCGATATTTTTTAAAAAAACTACTGATCAATGACGACTAACCTTTTAGAGCTAACTTCCTTCGTTGTACAGGGATTTAAAAATAATCTTCAAACTGATGTCATCTACACTACACTGCTTTGGTAAAGCATTTGATTCTGTTAATAATTCTCTTCTAGTAAGGAAAGTTGATTTATTAGGTTTCAATGTTATTCTTCTATTGTATGTTCAAAGTAGCGCGCCCAAATTATTAACATCTGTAAACACACTTCATTGTCAGATCAACAATTGATCACAGATAGAATATTGGCAGTCGAGTACTCAGCGCGCCAGGCGACTCACCCACCGCGCCTCAAGCAGCCACGAATATGTATTTATCATCATGTAACTAGTTCGTATAATAAGCCGCCGATTAATATAAAAGCTTGGCGTATTTAATATCTTCTAAATTGGATTTTAAGTTATCTGATTAGCAAGACGGGTCCTCTTAAAAAGTATATTTTTTGTAAATTCGGAGTAACATCCGGTGTCGCACAAGGGAGCCACCTTGTTCCGCTCATTTTTACCTTATTTCTTTACGACATTCCTTTAGTAATCCATCCTGTATAAGTACATTTCTTGCCGATCGTGATAACGTACTAAACTTAAATGGCTCCACGTGTAAAGTTATGACCTTTTGTCGTGTCTACACAATGTACGCGAATTACACTCTCAGTGGGTGCTCTTTGGACAGCGTAAAAGGGGTTGATGATCTTGGTGTGCTCCTGAACCATAAACTTCAATTTTCAGACCATATTTCGGCTTTTGTTAATAAGGCTAGGGGTGTGCTTGGTTTTATAAAAAGGTGGTCAAAGGAATTTGACGATCCTTGCATGACCAAATCCTTATTCATTTCTCTAGTCCGTCCGATGAGTATAGATCACCTATTTGGAGTCCTCAATACCCAGTTCGTTAGAACTGTATTGAATGGGTCCAAAATACTTCTTACTATTTCCCTAGCTGCGCCTAAATTGGGATGCAAACCTTTTTTTATCTCTTTATTTCAGTAGACTACTTTTAATTAATATACCTTCCCTAGCTAACCGTAGAACGATGATTGGAACAGTCTTTATTTGTAAGCTTATTTGTGGTGGAGTTGATAGTCCACGGCTGTGTCAGGTCAGTCGAATAAAATTCTCTGTTTCAAGTATGTTCACTAATATTTACACACCAATCATTGAAGATGATTTAAAGTTTCAGTGACAAAATTTCCATCGTTTATTTTGTCAAAATACTTATGACGACTTATGTAGGTCCAGGACCGTAATTATAAGATTCCCCTTTAGTCAGATGAGAGTTTAGGGTTAGAGATTTGGAGGTTTGTGTAAGAGATTGCCCACGATGTGACTACTATGCAATAAACTTTTGGTTACCCACTTATAACTTTTTCATGTGGGAAGCTTAATGAAAATGAATGACGCCGAAAGAAAACGGATTTTTGTAGTATAAAAAAAAATTTAATGTAAATGCTTATTTTCACAAAATTTGTTTGATAATGGTGCGATCGTCTCTAGTCTTTTATTACGTTAAAGGGTGTTTTGATTCGATATGCATGGTTGTTTACCTCGTAGAAAGGAGTTTAAAAGGACTATCGAATATATCATTTATCGTATTGTTAGCTGGAGTGAACCATAGTGGAGCACATATATGGTTCATTTTCAAAATGTATACCTTTTCACTCTTAACACAGTCTCTCCTAAACCATTTACGTTTTTCAAAATCTGTATCCTGTAATTTCTTCTTGTTGTATAAATTTTGTGTAATGTTTAACTCACCTGCGTCGGGGTTAAGTGAATAAGACTAGCCAGGTGTTCTCGTTCTGGAGCTGAAAGATATCTCTGCTGCTTAAATCTTCTTTCAAGTTCATACACCTAAAATTGGTAAAGCAAAATTAAAATTAATTTCGATTTTAAGAAAGTGATGAATATTGTTAAGCCAAGAGCCGGCAATATTCTGTGCAAGCTGTCTCGGCCAAAGTTAAAAATAGACTAACCCAGCATAAACCATGACAAACTTCTAAACTGTCACATTGGCAGTTTGTGGCAATTTTCCAAAGCAAGCTTATACTCCGTGGACGTTTCACGAATATACATGCTTTTCTAACTTGCTAATTTTTATTGACGGTCATACATATGCGTACATATGTATGTATGTACATACATAGATATCTTAACGAATCTAGTATACACTGTAACCTTATGAGTAATGGGTATAACTATGGTTTTGACTTTAAATATTTTTTACCTTGAAGAAAGTATTATCATATTGGTCAGAAGATTGCTAATTTCAGACTCGTGGTTGGGTTTGAGAAGAGAGTCGTGTGGGGCGACTAAGAAATAAGAGAGAGAAAAATGGCAACAAAATCCATTCTCAAAGTTATCAGAAAGTAATCGATGTTTAATTCGATGAGTTTCGATTAAATTATTTGCTGATCTTTTTGTGCAAAAAGTTAAGGTTAAATGCAGTGTGAAAAACGCGACGAACAATAGGACCCTCTTCTTATTGAGTTCGAACTAGAAAAAGCCCTTCCCTTCTAGAGCGTGCACTTAAATACTCTTCTGAAGGGTGCACAATATACATACTCTTATTATATATGTATACTCTTATTAACAACTACAGCCTAGTACAGTAACTAGTTTGCAATGGTACAAGTTTCTACGCAAATGTTGATTTATAGTGAAAATTTTTTTTTTTAATTCATATAGGCAATTGTATTATAATTATTAAAGACGTTACTTAGGCCAAATAACAGAAAACGTTTGCCTCGTCTCATTACTCAACTATCAGGAGTCCTGCAAATATGTATTAAAGTTGCATTTATTTATTGGTACATTGTACAGAAAAGTATCTATTTACATGTTACAATAGATATCGGTCATAGCTGCTGGGGCTTCCGGTCGAAATTCTTTAATATTTATTTAAGCATTTTACAACAATACTTACACTTCTTTACGGAGATTTGCTAACTGTATTGTTTGAATGTTTGCTTTTTTCAGAAATTTAGGTAAATGTTGGATATTTTCAGGTGTGGCGGGAGTTTACGTTGTCTGTAAAGTTTGAATTGCTGGATCTATGTGTTTGGAGGGCGATGCAATAGTCTAGGATGTGGGGAATTGATATGCAAGCATGCTCCGGTAATCGAATTCGTAAGAATTTCACAATTTCGATTTGAAATCTTAAAACCGGTGCTCCGGTTTTCGAATTCGAAAAATTGTTTCGATTTGTAAAACGGACACTTTTGTCTGGCCGAAATGATATACTAATTCATTTTTTAACAAATCACATTTTTTTTTTACTTATGGAACAAAAATTTACTTTGTGCACTGTGGTTTTTTATGTGTTTTTTTGGCAGAAATTCGAAATGATGACCTATCTTAACCAATTTTGGTTTGTGTTACTCTTTACTTCCCCCAAGATGATTTACAAAATTTCAAGTGATTTGGTCAACTTTCATATAGCTGCCATATAAACGATCTGGCCAATATGCCATAAAAATATTTACCTTACCAAAGAAAAACATTTTTTACCGTCTATGAGTGTCATTTGACCGACATATTTTACAAATATATTAATGTTGTTTATTTTATGCAAATATATGTGCAGATTACGAGTCTGGGTATTCAAGTTTTCTTTTTCTGCTGATATAAGCTCTCGAGTTTCCTTAATAAATTCAATTTTTAAAGGACGACAAAACCGTATAGATTGTGGCGATCTGTTGATCCAAATTATTTTTTGTTCATTGTCTACTAATTTTAATGGCACAATTGTAGTAACAAACAGCGATCCATCATATACAGCACCGATTTCCTCATAACGTTGCTTATAAATACTCTGACCAGTTGAGCCATCATATACATAGCTAAATATTAATTGGCATTCTATCGAGTTGGTATTTGCTTTGAAAGTCTCATACTGCATTTCAAGAATCCGCGAAGTTGTGTGGTTTGCGCTTTATTCTCAAAATACTCGATGCCATTTCGTCTAAGCTTTAGTTTAGCATTAAGAACATCAGGATATGATGGGTAAATATCAAAGCCGTGTACTTTTGTATTCCGTTTTAAATTGATATATTGGCTTTTTGTAAATCCGTTTTCAAATAAAAAGGCTAATGCATTGTCGACGGACATTTGTGTGGGCTCAGACGAGAACATTTTTCTTTTTATATTATTGATATTATCGCTGTTACCAGCTGCTTTTAATACAACTGCCATGTCCTTTTCATTTCCTTTTTTAGACGAAACTGAAGCAGCATGAAAGAGTAATGGTACAGAAGTATTATTTTCAGGTCCGAAAAGGTCCGAAGCTAATTTTCTTTTAAGTCGGTCACTAGCCTTTTCATAAACTAGTTTTCGACGACCAACTTTGTTTGGAGTTTTGCAATCAGCGATTATACTAATACTAGATGCCATCCATTTGAATGTTTTATCTTCAACCTGTCCAACGATCTATTGCAACCTGGCAAATGTTTCCTTATGTAACCAAAGAAGGACTTAACTTTTTTATTTAACTATTTTATTTATTTATTTAACTATTTATTTATTCTGACCAATATTTTTAAATATATGCGGCCTAACTGCATCCTCAGAGCGACTATTGTTGCATGCCCAAACAAGTATTCGTCTACAAAAACGTAGTTTTTTTCAAAAAGGAACAAAAAAGGGCCATATGAAACTAGTTGCATAATATTATACACATGTTAGTAAATAACTTGCCGTTAACATTTTTTTGAAGTGGTTTGCCATACAAAAGTTATATTCCACGAAACACAGCTACATTTGTTAAGTTGACTGTAAAAAAGGCACATAAACAAAACACGATACAACTACACAAAAACATATAACATACACAAAAATGTTAGTGAACTACAAATCTACATACCTGTGCTACTGTTTTCCATGACAAAACTTTGAACTTTTTTAATTCTCTGAGGAAATATAAACCACAAATGTTGCAAAATGATTTGCCATCAATTTTGTCTTACGTATGTTATCGACAATCAGCTGTCTTTGAGAGGTCGACGATAAGCCAGTTTTGCGTAAAAAAGTAAAAATCGACTTTTTATCTAATAAGACTATCCTAAATATAAAGAAACCATACATTTTTTTATTCCGTTCAAATATTTTTTTTACTTTCTGCCAAAAAAAACACATAAAAAACCAGTGTGCAGTGGTCCAGTGCAGGTAAAATACTAATAAATTAATAAAAGAATTCATTAATTCATTTAAAGGAGGGATAAAAGTGTTGTTTGTAAGTAAGGTTAATTAATTTAATTATTTAAATGGTCAAAGTGCAGTCAAAAAAGTAATTCCGGACATCAGAATTAAAACTGTGAAAAAGGTGTCAGTTATATTGTTTGGAAAACAGCAATTATTGCCTTCTACTGATTTTAAAACAAGCAATTGAAAATAAAAAAGGCATATTTTGGGATTCCAATTGGTTCATGTCAAACGCGAAAAAGGTTCTTCTTTATACCAAGATCGGTTCGAGACACATTTCGATGATCATTTGAAACCTGAGAATGGTTCGATATTGATCTGAAAAAGCTGGGCATGAATCACTCCTCCACTTTAAAAGTTCCTAGACTTTAAATCTATATTATATCACACGCCGTGCCTCAAGAAATCCAATTTGAAATAAAGAGGACGCATTTTTATTTATATTATAAAAATTAATTTTTAATTATGTACGTTTTTTTTATTTCTATGAACTATATCTTTTAAAATGTATTTTCTTTCTCTGGAAAATTGTTGTTTTAAATATAATTTATATTCATATTTTATAATATTTTTATTATTATAATACTTTTTTCGTTTTGTTGTTTATCGTGCCAATGCTTACTGGTATACCTACTATGTGATAATCGGGGAACTTGACCTTCGATTTTTCACATTTTTATTAGTCTTGTAAATTTTTATCATTTTGTCAATAACGTTGTTTCCCACGCCAACTGTAACGCCCAAAAGCTGCTCAAAACTGCCACTCCCAAAATTTTGATAATTATTTTGAAATCTTGTCATATTTTTATTAGTCTTGTAAATCTCTATAGATTTGCCAAAAAACTTTTTTAACGCCCACTCAAAAGTTTGTGTTTTATCCAAGCCCTCTCTTACTCCCACGAAACGCCCAACACTGTCACACTCACACTTTTGCAAAATGTTTTCGTATTTTTTCATATTTTTATTGATCTTGTGAATTTCTATCGATTTGGAAAAAACTTTTTGCCACGCCCACTTTAACGACCAAAAACTTTGATTTTTTTCGTTTTATTATTTGTCTTTGGCCACCACCCTTCTAAGGCCACAATCCGCCAAAAACAGTCACGCCCACAATTTGGAACAATTTTTGAATTTGTTTTCATTTTATTCCCCAATTTCTATCACTATGCAAAAAAAAAATGAGTAACGGGTGTCTGATACTCGTTTCTCTCTGGTTTTTTCTGTTTTATGAGCGTTCTATCTTGTTTTTCTTATATACATATAAGTATATACATACAAGTTCATACTTTAAGTTATAGTTTCCACTCAATTATTAAGTATTTTACTGGAAGTAAAGCAAAACGAAAACCATTTTAAAATGTTGGGAATGTTATAATGAAAAACGTATTTTTTATTTACCATCTACTTGACGACTTGGAGGCTTAAATAAATACCAATAATATTAAGATTTTGTATTTAAATTGAGCAAATACTTGTTTGCCAATGCAGTACGTTTCTTTCGGATGTTTGGTAAGCATACACATACATAAGTATTTGAACAAATAAAAACACACGGATATAAAATCGTATTTAAGGGTACCTTTGAAGAGGAACTCAAATGCAGACTGTGCAACACAGTTGTACATTTTTTTGAAATAAAATTTATTATAAGGGTTAATTTCCTAAAAGCATCAAGTCTCGTAGTTTGGCAATCAAACATTTTTGTAATACAAAATGCTCGGACTGTACATACATTTGCAATAAAATACTATCTAATAAATTTTATATTTTTAATACGGATGATAAAATTAATCAAATATATTCCTTTTTTGTTTGTTTGAAAATCGAGATTTCAAAAGGTTGGATGGGGTCTTAGAGTCTTCTACGCACAAAAAAAAATGTTCACAAGCGTCGTCTTTGAAAACTGTCGAAAACTTTCTTGTCAATGTAAAATGCTGACTTTCTTGTATTTTTAATATACCAAAGTATCTACTGATTTCATTTAGAGGTGTGCAGAGTAGTAAGTATCTTAACTCAGTTCTAAGGGTACCTGCATGTCGGAATCGGAATAGGCCGGAAATGAGCTATAGTGCTGCAATAGAAATTCCGCAAAATACTTAGTAAACCTAACGGCCACAACAGTCACGCAATGTTTGATCCATCTTTCCATTTTTTTTTTGTAGTCTTTTAAATTTCTATAGACTTGCCATGACCACTGTAACGCCCGTAAGCTGTTGCGGGCACACGATTTAAACACACGGTTGGTTTCCTTTTTTATTTTACTATTTTTCCTTCCAAATTCTATCGCCATGCCAAATATAACTTTAAAATATACACCAGACTCACCATGGGCATCAATACTCCGAGCTAATCAACAGCCAATTCCGTTTTTGCAATGACAGCATAAGACATGCTCCGGTAATCGGATTTTTTTCAAATTCGACTTAAGCAATCTTGATTTCGTTTTGAAGGTGGTCTGGGGTTCGCAAAAATTTTCTTGCTGCTCAGTAACTGACTTATTTATTTTGTCAAAACCAAACAAGGTAAAAAATGTCTTTAATATTGCATTTGCGTGTTTTGAAGAAAGTAGAACCCAGAAAATGGTTTTTGCATTCAATAGAAAATAGCTGGTAAAGCTGTTTTACAGACAATAGAATTGCCACCTTTTCAGAGTTTTTATTTCGGTGTTCGGTATTACTTTTTCACTTCATTTAGACTATTTAAGCCATCAAATTAGTGGAATTATTTACGAACACCACCTTATAAATGCATTCTTTTATAATTTACAAGTATTTGTACCTGCATTTTGCGTTTCACCAACAGTATGGCAGCCTTCGCCATAACTTTTGGCAACGTACTTGTCGACCCCTTGAGAGTATGTATTTGTTGCCGACGGCAACAAATGAGGTCAAATGAGGTGAGGTCAGAAATATTTTCATTTGAAATATTTTTTAAAACTAAGTGGCAGAAGAAGCAATTCAAGCTTTACACACAACGTAAGACTCCCGCCACACCTGAAAATATGCAACATTTACTTAAATTTGTAAACAGAGCAACCATTCTGTAAACATTCCTTTATAGTACAATAAGCAAATCTGTAAATATTTTTTAAATAATTGTAAGTAATGTTGTAACTTAAGTAAATATTAAAGAAGTTCGACCGAAAGCGCCTTCAGCTATGACCGATATCTATATAAACATAAGTTTATATCTTTTGTATGCAACGTACCAATGAATAAATAAAACTTTAAAATATATTCCCCGATTAAAACATATTCCCCAGGTCGAGGCAAACGTTTTCCTTTATTTTGCCTGTAGCAAGTTGACTTCTTTCCATTCGGTAAATATTTGTGTTTTTTTTTTAAGTAGCAAACTAAGGATGTAAGTACCAACCTGGGCTTGCGTAAACAAAACTCTTCGCTTTCTTCTTTGTGCTAAAGGAAACTGTAGCGGTTTTGAATCGCTTACACTGCAAGCTGCTAGTCCACTCATGTTTCCCATATGACTCATTGTTCCACTGGCTGATGAACTCATTAGGCGTGAAACTGAAATATTTAATAATAATGCTAATTTATTTATTCCTATTTATTATACAAAAATATAAAGAGAAGGCAGATAAGCTAAATGAAGAAAGATATTTTTAAAGCTGAGAGGCTAAATGGGCGCTTATGGCCATATCAACTCGGCCGTTGACAATAATCACTAATATATTAGCTTTATATGGCCGCAATCGTTTTATTTAGTGCGTTACAAAGTTTTGATTTAAATCATTACTCATTTCATATTTATTTCCTTTCAATTTCTTTCAAAAACAAGAGAGAATACTACAGTCGAGTTTCCCGTCTATCAGTTACTCAGCTAGTGTGAACGCGAACGCGAACATTCATAATTTTTCTGGAATATCGATAGATATTGGGGAATAAAATGAGAAAAAATTAAAAAATGGTCCCAAAGTGTGGGCGGGATCGCTTTTATTGCTCCTTTAGGTCGTTAGAGTGACCATGGAAAAAGTTGTTTTGGGCAAATCAATAGAAAAAGTATTAAAATATTATAAAAAAATTTCCAAAAATTTAAAAAAAATGTGGGCATGGCAGTTTTAAGTGTGTGGCAATAAGTTTTTTGGCAAAACGATAGAAATTTACAAGACTAATAAAATTATGAAAATGTATCGAAAAAATTTTCTAAAATGATTGCGTGCCAGTTTTGGGCGCCTTTAGGGCGTTAGAGTGGGCGTGGCTAACAGTTTTTTTTTACAAGACTAATAAAAATGTGAAAAAATATCAACACATTTTGCAAAAGTGTGGGCGTGGCAGTTTTGTGCGGTTTGTGGGCGTAAGAGTGGGCTTGACAACATCGATCAACACGCTTGTGCAGCGTCTTTGTCTCTAGAATCGGTATGCTTAATCCCAACCTTCTAGCTTTTATACACTTTCATACGGACAGACAGACAGACATTCGGGTAGAGGGAAATGGCCAACTCGACTTTGGCTATTGATCCTAATCAAGAATATATGTATATACTTCCTTTTACGCTTCCTTCTACCTGGTATGCCTCTTACTTCACGAGTAACGGTTATAACAAGAGAAAACGCTATAGTCGAGTTTCTTTCTTTCCGATTATCAAGTACCCGTTACTTCGCTAGTGGGAGTGTGAAAAAGAAATGTTAACATTTTTCTGGCATATCGATAGGAATTTTTTTTTACTTTGTGGCCAAGTAACAAAATGGTAAACAACCAAATTTGTCTATGTGGGCGTTAGAGTAGGCGTGGCAACGATCTGAAACCAACTTGCATATCGTGGACGTCATCTACATGCTTAATTTTACTTTCTAGCGTTTATAACATTAGACACTCATGGCAAGATCTACTCTGGTAATCTTTATCAAGAATATTTTATGGTCAGAAACGCTTTTTTCTAAAAGAGCCGCCATATACATATAGACATATAAATATGTATTTTGACAAAGTAAGCGCTGCACATTTTATCAGTGTAACTTTAAAATGCTTTGATATGGTAGTATTGATTCGTTTTTATTTGTTTTGTGTTTGTAATATTAACTTAAAAATTAACAAACGAATATTTTTTCATGGAAAATGAAAAATATACAATAAAATGTATGAAATATGATTATTTTTTGTATTGGCATACTCTTCTGACAAGACCAAATTACTAAAAAAATAAGTTTAAATAAATCTGAAGATAAGGATAATTAAAACAGCATATAACATATACATCTAAATTGGCATTAATAAAGTTTTTGAGTCGGATGAATCCACCAACTGTTCTTAGATGTTCTGAATATTACTTAAAGCTGGCATTAAGGTGTCCAGATTAAAAAGGTAACGCTAACATCCTGGGTTATTTTTCGGGTTTTGTGACATGAAGCGTAATAAGAAGAAGCGAAAGAAGCTAAGATCAACCTATCTCAAGAAGGAAATGCATTTTCGTTTGGGGTCGTGAAATATTGTCCTTGGTTCATCCAAGCCGGAGATCCGGACCAAGTCACTCTACGCCCACAAGTCACTTTTGAAAAATGTTTTGCTATTTTTTTGATAGTTTTTTTAGACTTTTAAGTTCTATCGATTTTAAATTTTTAATTTTTTCTCATTTTATCCCCTAATACTCAGCCATCAGCTGGATATCTGATTGTGGGGAACTCGACTATAGCTCTCTCTCTTGTTTGCATTTAAATATTAATCCACACTTTCGAATAATTTCTCTCTCTTTTCCCGTTTTATTTGTCTTGCAAATTCCTATAGATATCCAAAAATATTATAGACCGCTCACTTCACAAATTGATCAAAACTGTCAAACCTATTCTATTGCTAAGCAAACAAAATAATAGGAATTTTTCAGCGTTTGTGGATTATGTTACCGTTTTCATATATATATCATTACGAGAACTGCCTTCCACAGTGATGAGATGTTAATCAATCCGTATTTTTAACAAGAGTTATGCAAAGTGAAGTGTTCTACACCGCCCTACAACCTTTTTACTAAAATCCATATATCCTCTGCATGGGTATACAATACCTTTGCATGATATATTTCCAATTATATGGGCCTTTACACATCTGTCTGCGTAATTCCTTGTCGCAAACCATAAAATGCTAAATGAAATCAAAATTCACAACGAATATGTATATGAATATCTTTCTACCTCCAAAGAACTGGGTAAGCTAGAGTAATTTTCGTCAATTGCGGGTTCGAAATTTAAAAACAATAAAAAATGAGATTGTTGAAATGAGATACTTAACAAATAATTGTTTTTATTTAAAGCCCTGAACCAAGAGTAAATTATTCAGAGATATAACTGTTATTTAAAACTATGTTCAAACTATATAACTATTATTTGTTCAAATTCTAATTTAAAAGTGAAAGTTTTAACACTGTTAAACGAATCGTAAAAACGTCGTGTCAAAAAAGGGCGGCAGTCTTAATTTAAAATAATTTTTGCTCGCTAATGTTCAAACAAAAATGATGTAGCTATTAATGTTTATATTATTAATACATTTTGAAATTTCCACAACTATGTCTCTGATATATGTACGTATAGGAATAAAAGAGTTCGTCGCTTTTTTTTCTAGTGATTTCTCTATTTTTAGTAGCTTTGTAAATAGTAAGAAAATTGTTATATCGCCTACGGGACCGATTGACCTATTTTTTTTGACATATTATTATACCACTAATTAGCATTCTATATTCATTATTTTTATAAAAACCTGTATCAATCTTAAATATACCAAACACATTTTGACAACGCCCACAACTGCCAAAAACTTTAAGGTCCACTCTTTTGTAAATTGTTTTGATTTTATTAATTTTTTATCGATATTAAGTTGAAACAAATAACTGGCAAGTAACAAACAGCATATCCGTTATTTTGCAGTTATTCAAAAAATGTAAATGATTTTCCTTTAAGCTGCTAAAGAGTGTAACTAGGAGGGTTATACTCTATTTCAGGTAAAAAGGCGATCGGAAAAAGCAATTGAATTTAAAATTATTTCGTTGTCATTGTTTACTTAAGAAATGGAAAGATGATTGTTGATTTTTGCTTTTATGACCCTACTCCCAAAGAGGTTATTATTGTTGAATGGTATATAAACACAAATAACCTTATTTGGATGTATGTATGAATATATTTTTTGTATAGATCTCTGTAAATATATTTATAATTGTGTATGTAGGTGTATAAGCGATTCCAAGGAAAAATAAAATGCACTTCATCTACTAAAGATTTTCATGACCAACGGGCAAACCTTGATTTACCCGTTTACATTCATTTTAAGCTAGTATGCTGTAAATGAAATTAAAATCAAATTATATTACTTGTAACACATATTTTATGCAATTAATTTTTTATGGTGAAAATTTTCATAGTCTTTCAATGAACTCAATTAGTTTATATAACTTAGAATCAGATCAAACGGTACAGTTTTGTTAAGCATTAGACGAGGATTTAATACATTTTTTTTATTTATTTATTAAGAACAATTTGGTATGACAACAAAGAAAAAGCACGTCAAATGTTCCTTCCTAACACTTTAAAAAGCAGTAAAGCATTAGGCCTAATATTTTTAAAAACAATTTTGGTGTTTCTTCTGCGTGACAAGTTCATGTTGCAGTCAGATCTTTCAAAAAGTACTTTCGTCCATCGTACTATCGTTAAAGCGATAATACCATACAAAAAACAAAGTTCGAATTCTTAATTAAAAAATTGTTTTCAATAATCGATTCTGGGATGTTTGAGGTCGGGTTCCACCATACTCTGGTTTCATTAATACACCTAATACTAGAACAGAATGTAAGTGGTAGAAGAATGCGTTACTGATCGTTAAATGTATATATTATTCTGATCAGCTCATTCGATCTGTTAATGTCCGTTTTTCTTTATAATTTTCGAGAGCTCGTCGAGATAATACGACGTTGTAGATTCTAAGAACGTCTATCAGTCAAACCGCGCCTACAAGCCGCCCAAAGCTATCACTTTTGAGAAATGTTTATACCATGTTACTCGTATATTGAAGGGATATTCTTGATTCGTTGATAAACAGGTAAACAGGTCTAGTTTCACAAGACAAGTTTGTTTCAGATGTTTCCAAAAAAAATGTTTATATTTTATTTCATTTGTTGTTGTTTTAAATTTTATCTTTTGCAGTAACACATTTTGGGCACGTCCACAATAACGCCCGCAAACCGCCCAATACTATCATGTCATAGTTAGATATGTACATTAGATGGCAAAACCAGTAAACAAATCTGTAATCTGCGTCCTTTATATAAACATCGTATCTTTTGTATTTTTTAATGATTCTGATCAATACATATTTTATTTGGTCTAAAATGCTTTTCAACGAATCTGGTATACTCTTTCACTATACGAGTAATAGGTATGCGAACATACATCCCAGGAATTTCACTAACTGAGTTTTGGCTATCTTATATTCGAGGAAATAGAAGTTCTTAATGTATAAAGACACAAAGGCTATGACATCACAGGATGGGTAGCAATACATGTATGTACGAGTATAGCCGCCTCTCTCTCACCTCTATGGCTATCTCTTACCTATTTGTTCAGAAACTGGTAAATCGGGATAAGGTTTTCTCATAATTTCCTATAAAAGGAATTCTTATCTATTCATAAAAAACTTTTAAATGCTTAATGTTAGCTTAAAATTAAAAAAAATCTTGTTGGAATACTTCTTTAAAGTTACTTTTCTTTAAGTTTACTTTTAATGTCGAAGCCAAAAAGTAACTTTTTACTAAAAAGTATACTTAAAAGATATAATATATATATATACAATTTTTAAAATTTATGAATATATATATATTATGACCGCTATATATAGCGGCCAGACGCAGGGCCTATTCAGCGTTATTGAAAAATTTGAAAAATTTTATAATATCAATTTAATTGAATTTAATTCGTTAGAAAACTAACTGATCTGTAATTAGCTATCGCTTATTTTAAATTAAAGGAACCGGGCCTAAGTCTTAAAATAATTTACTGTGTAATATATTTATCGGCAATGTGAATCTATAGAACTTTTAGTATATTGTCCCATACTTACTTGCAAATCTTGGGTCGTTAGCTGTTGATCCGTACCACGATGCAGAATTTCTCATGTCAGTGTAGTGACCAGCCAGAGATAGGTTATCGGTAGGTCCGCAATAGGTCTGTACACCTGGGCTGTGATATAAGGTTCCCATAGCGTACGGATTCGCCATAGTTGATGTAGTTAATGTTCCAGGAGAATTAATACTGCTGCTACTAGAGTTTGATCTGAAAGCAGTTTACAGTAATGTGTAATATTCTCTCAAATTAGTTGTCTACTAAAAAGTATTAGCATTAAACATATTTCGACTGAATTAAATACTATTTGGACAGTATTATAGTTTTGTTACTATTTAAACTTGTTTTTATATGATTAGAAATCATATTTTATAATATTTTTATATAACTTTTACTCGTCGAGTGAAAGGTTAAATTTCATTCGTTAAATGTCATGTAACGCATATGCTGCGAACGTTTATTTCAGAACGTAGCCATGCATTCTAAAAGAAAACTTTTAAAAAATGTTTTGATTGTAAGTCGTACAAATAAGTAAGTAAAATAAATTAATTAGTTTACTTTCACTCTTGCAGTAAAGGGGAAAATTTGAATCAAAGAAAAGTATGAAACATGTAACAAGGGCACAAATAGGCAAAACAAATAATAAAACGAAACAAATCTAAACTTTATTCAAAAGTGTGTCATGGCAACGTTCTGAAACAAACGTTCTCACTATAGACGTCATCAAAATCTACATATCTAGTCTCAGCGTTCAAGCTTCAATGTTTTTAGAGACGCTTCGCTCTAACTTTTACATACATTTCAACAAAACTAGTATACATATTACTATATGAGTTTCTCAAAAAAAATTAGAAAACAGATTCTTCTTTAATCGCTTCGTTGAGTTAGTCTTTGTCATTTAAAACGTTTTAAAATAATATATTCGGTCGTTTAAATATATACACGAAATTTTTTTATTATAAGAACGCCCATAGCTTTAAGGCAACTTTCGGTATGAAAATTTAATAAAGTTTAAAAAATTAATAAACTAATAACAAGGGATTTTAGGTCCTAAGGAGGCCAGAATAGACTAATTAATTATCCTATTAAGTCCAAATAGGAACTTTTTGCAGTTAAGGTAAACTTGTTTTCTAGGAAATTTGTACCTTGGTAATTGTATATTATTTTTAAACATTTTAATTTCAAATGAAATAGTTATTGCCTAAGACTAGATTGATTTCGTACATCCCTAATATCTAAATCCAGCAAAACCCCAATTTAAAACTAGGGACGATCGCGCAACTAACGCACAATAGTACTGATATCAGAATATAAATTTATATTTCATTTAGAAAACACAATCACTAAAATTAACTTATTTTATATTCCAGAAAAATTTTGATATTTCTCGTTCGCATTTCTACTAGCCGAGTAACGCGTATCTGATAGTCGGGGAACTCGACTATAGCGTTCTCTATTGTTTTATTTACATATATGTCTGATGTTCAATATTGGCAATACCACAGGTAAATTGGTAATCATATTGCGAACGTGTCACCAAACTGCGCTTTAACACAAATAATTTTTAACTAAACGGAAATTAATCAATTTCTTTTCATTTTTTTCGTTACTTTGAATTTTATTGTGTGAGTGTACATAAGTTTGTTAGCAGAAGGATGCGTATTGTTCTTTTAGTACGAATAAATCTTAAGACAACTATTCTTATTCACAGTCTTAATCAAAAATTCTATACAAACGGAAAACAATTTTATAATTATTGATCTGTTTTGCGTAATGTGTATTTATTAATCTGCCCTCATAATACTCGTAGAGTAAAAGCGTTTACTAGATTCGTTGAACAGCATCTCACCGAATGAAAGTCGAGATCTTGAAAACTATAAATGTTAGACTGTAAGGACTAAACATTCGGATTCTAGACACGCCGACGTAGCGTAAGTTTATTTCAGAATATTGCTACGTCCATCATAGCGTCCATAAACCACCCGTAACAAACATTTTTATATAAGAAGTTTCTGTGTTTTTAGACCACAATTGACTTTTGCACATCAATAAAAGTCACAATTTACCTTAAACTTAAGTGTAAAAGTCTTTCCCAATATGTAAAGTCATTTTGACACTTTTTGATCAATGTTTTTTTTTTGGTATTTACGACGCCCAAAATGAAATGGTTTTTCGAATAACGTAAATATAGTGTAACGATCTACTTATATTTACCGAAACGGAGATGGTGGATTTCCGTTCAGTTCCAGTTTGCGATACGATTCTTCAATTGGACTTAAGATATCGGTCACGCTAAAGGGTGTTGAGTGATTACTATTAAATAAAGTACTTTGATGCTGACTATGCAGGTTTTGGAGGTGGTGAATACTAGAAAGGTTGTGGTGGTGATGTGCAACCGCTGCCGCGGCTGCTGTAGATACGGTATTTTGTGTCGATGTTTCGTTTGTATTTAATTTAGTAGAAGTATCCACTTGATGGTGCTGGGAAATGGCAGTATGTATAAGTGTGTCCTTTGGAGATAAACTCATAACCAAATCTTCTTCATTTGGCGCAGTTACAAAGTATTGATCTCTATTGATTTGTAGTTCTCTATAAGACTTTCTTTCAATTCTTGTTGTGTAAGCAAGGCCGTGCGATGACATGCGTAACAATTGTTTTACAAGTTGGTAGTAGGCTTTTATCGCTAAAATACAAAAAAAAAAAAATACATTATTACCATTTTTTATCAATTCACTGACACAAAAAAACAAGAGAGGAAGCTATAGTCGAGTTCCCCGACTATCAGATACCCGTTCTTCAGCTAGGGGGAATGCGAACGTGAAATTTCATCATTTTTCTGGGATATCGATAGATATTGGCGAATAAATTGAGAAAAAATATATAAATTCGGCGGCCTTAAGGCGTAAGAAAGGGCGTGGCAACAAGTTTTTTGGTTTACCATTTACAAAACTAATAAAATTATGAAAAAAGTTTGAAAAATTGTTCAAAAGCTTGCGCTGCGTCTTTGTCTCTAGAATCTGTATGCCCTGAATCTCAACCTTTCATAGTTCCAGCGGGCTCGACGTCCATGCGGACAGACGGATATGGCTAGATCGACTCGGCTATTGATCCTGATCAAGAATATATATACTCTATGTAACCGAAAACGCTTGCTTCTGCCACTTACATACTTTGCAACGAATCTAGTATACTCTTTTACTCTACGAGTAACGGGAATAAATATAATAATTTTTTACAACATAGAAATTGTTCGACATCAAATCTTAAATATAATTAAGGCCTTGTCCGAGTTACAGATATATTGTTGCTAAATACAGTATTAGTCATATCAACATTTGCAGAGGGTATACATATATTATTATCAGCCAGGAGTTTGTAACGCCACTTAAGAACGTATTAAGTATTCAAAAAGCCGAAGTTCAAGATTTAAGAACGGTTTAAAAAGGATACAAACCAAAAAACGAATAAATCCCGAAAGGGAACATGTCTTAAGCGTATAAAGAAAACGTTTCGGAAATAAATCATTTTTAGATCATTAGATTACTGGTGCTAGAATTACAAATGTGCTTAGACTACAAGCTTAATTAGACTTCGAAATTAAAGGTACGACACAAAGACTAACGGGCTAACAATTAGTATTAGCATCAAACTTATTTAAGAAATGTGAAAATTACACTATATTACAAATACATGAAATATTCATATTTATATATATGTGAATAAATTTTGTTTAGTCTATTGTGTTAATGATTAGCTTATACATATAATTTTAATATGCTTAACATATTCGATAAGCTACATTTATGCTTTGAAACTGAGACAGAGTTCTCAATAAGATTGCTGTAAAATGTTTTTAATGTATTGAAAAATTATTTACTTAGTTAATGAAAAAACAATATGTACACAATAAAATCTGATTTTACGAATGATTAAATTTATGTACATACATACATGTATGTATATATCGTCATAGAATAAATAGATTTAATGAGAATATAATTTGTGGAGCATGAATCTTGTAGATAACATTTTTTATTCTCTAATGATTATTTAGTAATTAGTTTTCATTCACTTACTTTTATTTCTTTTTATGCACCTTAATTTCCCAAAACAAAATTATATTAAATTTTTTTCGGACGTAACAGGACGTACTTTAAAAGACGATATATTCACGATATTTGTATTGCCAAATCACATGGAATATGCAAAATCTGATTCTTGTTTCTTTAGCACAATATAAGTATGTATGTAAATTACAACACATAGAAGCTCACGTCAGTGAATTTATTATGAATATCCACTCGACACGATTCCGTCAAATGAAATAAGAGGTCTGAACAGTACTGACGAGTACTCCTCAGATGGCTTCTGGATAGCCCTCGAATAAGTTTTTCCTATTAACGATGACTTTGTGCTGTGTTTGGTACTGGCTACATACTTGGCTGAATAAAACAAACAGAAAATATTGCTTATTCATTTTACTTCAGACAGCCAATACCAGCTCTAGAAATAAAAGGGGCTGATCCGAAAGCAAGCGCTCTGAAAGGTCACTGCTGCTTGCTACTATCTTCGTTTCACGATGTAGGTCTTGTTTCATTCGCACTCCACCCTAAAGGAAAATGAAATGAGCCGAAAAGGGACGGACATAGCTTTGGTTTATCGTTATATTCTCAGGTACGTGTTAAAATTGTGAGCCGAATCAGGCAGGCAGCCAATGGCATTGTCGTTTACAATCCAACCCCCGATGCAAACATTCTAGAAAGGCAGTAAATTCCAATTGAATTAATTTTACTGTCACTGCAATCAAGAAAAAATGTTAGCTTAGCTTACTTATATTTTCCACAACTTTACAAAGAGTCGTACTGTTAACGGCCAAAGGGATAATGTGGTTTTGCATTTCGGATGAGTTTAGCTTTAGCTTACGATAAGTTAGAATGACTGTGAACAACTACAATTAGAAATACAACAACATTTATAATATTTAAAGTTGCCTATGAAAACGAATAAAAGCATATCTTTCATTACAATATATTCATATATTCAATATTCATATGTATAAAAAATAATCATCAATAAGTGTATTACAATCTACGTTATTTTTTAATAATACTGGTTCCTCTTTAATAATTTATTTATTACTTTTTTTTCCAGCATTTTTTGAAAAGTTTTTACATGCATGCCCCACTAACTCCGTTCGGGTTGCGTACGTTATTTTTTTATACCCGTTAACTCGTAAAGCAAAAGGGTAATATATTGGTTCAAAAGTATGTAAAAGGCGTTTCTGAGCATATAAAGTATATACATGTATGTTCTTGATCAGGATTAATAGCCGAGTCGATCTGGGCCTGTCCGGCTATCCGTCCGTATGAACGTCGAGATCTTAGGAATAAAAGCAATGGTTAAGATTAGGCCTACAGATTTCAGAGACATAGACGAAGCGCAAATTGGTCGACACACGCCTACTCTAACGACCAAAACCGCCGCGCCCGCACTTTTGAAAAATGTTTTGATATATTTTCATATTTTTATTGGTCTTGTAAATTTTAATGTTTTAAGACAGTTGGGTCTTAAAAATCAAAACTGACCCGTATCTTCTTCAACTAAAGTAAATTGACTTACTAATTTTTGGTAAATTTATGTTTTACGAAATACATTTTTAGCTTGACTTAAAGATTTTAATTTTTTTAATGCGGACTAAAATTGTTTTTTACCTTGTTGATGTGAGTTTCCTTGGGTTCTTATTTGCTTGGATATTTTTGTATTCGTTAATATCTTGCATATACAGTACAAACTTATTTATTGACTAACATCTTTGTTTTATAAGAACGTTTAAATACGAAACATGATTTTGCACATTAGGGTACTCTTCAATTCTTGAGCGATAACTTTATTTAATCTTATCTTATATGCGGCATTCCTTGATGTATTTAAAAAAGATTACGTCAGATTTGGATGATCACCAACGCTATATCCGTTACTCTTAGAGTAAAATGGTATACTATAATAGGTTCGTTTTAAAGTTTTGCCAAACTAACCATGTCCGTCCGTCTGCCTTTCTATATGTCCGTATGAAACGTTCAGATCTCACCAAACGTAAAACTAAACAAGAGAGTATGCTATAGTCGACTATCAGATACCCGTTACTCAGCTAGTGTGAATGCGTACGTGAAATTTCATAATTTTTCTGGGATATCGATAGATATTAGGGAATAAAATAGGAAAAAATTAAAAAAATTTTCCACAGTGTGGGCGTGACCGTTTTGGGCGTTAAAGTGTGCGTTAGAGTGTGGTTGGCAAAAACTGTTGTAGCGAATCGATAGAAATATAAAAGACTAATAAAAATATGGAAAAATATCAAAATATTTTTAAAAGTGTAGGCGTGGCAGTTTTGGGCGGTTTTTTGGCCATAGTAAAAATCTATTTTTTTAAAAATCGATAGAAACTTACAAGACTTAGCCATCTTGTGGGCGTTGGAGTGAGCGTGGAAACAATCTTGCGCAGCGTCTATTTCTCTGGAATCATGCTGAATGCTTGATCTCAAAATTCTACCTTTGATAGTTCCTGCGATCGAGACGTTCATACGGACAGACAGTCGGACAGAGGTAGACGACATACATACATGTTTCAGTAGGTTGCCCGCAAACAAAGATCCCGACGGTGAACATTGATTAAAAATTGGCACAAGCCAATTTAGATAGTATTGCACTCTTATGACAAATTATGTATAGCCAGCAGTTAAACAAAGCGCTCGCAATAATCTGCCAATTTTGTTTTTCATTTAACCTATGTCACAGTTTTGTTGTTCACATATTAATTTATGGCCATATCACCTTGCGACCTAATTTGGACGTTCTTCTATATTTTATCCATTTTTACAACCGTTACTCGTAGATTAACCGATTGGTTAAAAAGTATGTAACATGTATAAATAATCTTTTTGACTTTCCCACTGGCTGAGTAACAGGGATCTATCCGACAGTCGAAGAACTCGGCTACATCGTTTTAAAATTCTGAACGTTCGAAATTACTCCATAAACAATAGTTTTTTGGGAAAATAATAAAAAAGTAATTTCCTGATTTAGATGGGATATCCGCTCTGCTGTGCGGAGAGATTACCGCGACTTTGCATTTTTTTAAAGCTATCTCTTATTTTATTTCGGAGACCTATGCTAACTGGAGTCAGTTAAGAACAAGACGATGTAAACCTAAAGTTATCGCTTCTCAACATAGAAAAGATCTGACATTCACCTGGCAAATAATTTTTTAATTCCAAAGACACGTTTTGTATTTCTCAATTTGCTTTGCATACTCAAATGGCTCCATTATCCTAAAATGTGGAATTAATATATGTCTGAAGAGGGTATATTAATTTCACTCAGATGTTTGCAGCGTAGTAGTACAGGGGATAATTGCGACCATATAAAGTATGATTGATAAAAATTAACAACAATAAACAGTAAAACAAAAAAAAAACCTTAAATATATTTCAAAAGCGTGGGCGTGGCATTGTATGGCGGTTTTTGGGCGTTTGTGGCAAAAAGATTCTTGGCAAATCGAAAGAAATTTACAAAACTAATAAAATTTTGAACAAATTTCAAAACATTTTGTGGTCGTTATAGTGGGCGTGGCAACATAAATCAACAAACGATCTGCTTCGATTTCTCTGGAAACTGTAAACTTAATCTCAACTGTCTAGCTTCTATAGTTTCCAAGATCTTGACGTTCAAACGGACAAAAAGACGGAAGAACAGACATGGCCAGATCGACTCGGCTATTGATCCTGATCAAGAATATATATACATTACATACATACTTTTCAACGAATCTAGTATATCGTTTTACTCTAAAAGTAACGGAAAATTGCAATGTTGGAAAATAAAACTCAGAGAGTTTGATTTTGAAATAAGCTACATAAATGGAAAAGAAAATCGCATAGCAGACGCATTGTCAAGAATTACACAAATATCTAAAGTCGATAAAATTAAGGAAGTATTCCATGAAACTGGATGAGATATATGTAAGTTCAACCGCAGAAACAAGAGAGAATGGTGATTGCATACAAATTACCGAACGACCTATTAACGTATTTAATTACCAACGTGTGCATGTACAATATTTAAAAGGAACGACCCACTACATTAATAAAACTATTTATAAAATAATCTACAGTAACATAACTTAACATTTAGCAAAAGATATACTTATAAAATATATATGTGGACACCATTTTGTTATGTACATTAATTATGACGCAGACTTTGCAATTTTTCAACGAATTTAAATGGAGTGATTAGCCCAAATACGTTGACGAAATTAACGAAAACTTCTGTAATACTCCCAAACTGGCCCAAATATGCAGACTTAATGAACAAATATTGAAAATGACTATATATCAAGATTTTAAAAAGAGTTTCGACGATTTTACAAGAAAATACTATTTCCGGAACTTAAAGAAACTCATTCAAAATATCATTAATAAATGTGAAGTTTGTAATTTCTGCAGAGCAGAACACCGAAAAGTGGCTCTTCCTTTTATAAAAAACTCAGAATATTCGCAAAAAGTACGTCATAGACTATTATTTTATTGACCAACATTCATTTAATGTTTATTTCCATTATTAAAACAAAAACCTCGGATTGGATTGAAAGTAAAATATGTCTTCTGAAAATTTTTAATATGACAGGGTAGCCAAAAACTATTTAAATGGATAAATATCCCGGCCTAGTATCTAAATGATTACAAAATTGGTTACAAAAAGAGTACATTAATATTGAAATTTCCACTCGCAAAAATGGAATAGCAGATATAGAAAGTGTCCATGAAAAAAAAAAAAAAATGACAAGTTTTTTGGAAAATCGATATAAATTTACAAGACTAATAGAATGAAGAAAAATGATATAGAAGTGTGGGCGTGGCAGTTCTTGTGTGTTTTAGGGCGTTAGAGTAGGCGTGGAAACTAAATATATGAAAACAGTTTTCAATAGTGGGGGCGTGGCAGTTTTGTGCGGTTGGTGGACGTTATAGCGGGCGCGGCAAAACGATTTTGGGCAAATCGATAGAAATTTGCAAAACTAATAAAAATATCAAACAAATTTTTAAAAATTGTGGGCGTGACAGTTTTGTGTTGTTGGTGGACGTTAAAGTGGGTGTGGCCAAACGATTTATGGAAATCGATGGGAATTTGCAAAACTAATAAGTTTATGAAAAAATTTCCAACAATTTTTTCAAAAATATGGTCGTCTCAGTTTTGGGTGGTTTTCGTGCGTTAGAGTGGGCATTGCAAAAAGTTGTTTGGCAAATCGAAAGAAATTTCCAACAATTTTTCAAAAATGTAGTCGCGTCAGATTTCGGCGGCTTAAGACGTGGAAAATATATTTTAAGCAAATCGATAGAAATTTACAAAACAAATAAGATTATGAAAAAATATCCAACAATTTTTTTAAAAATGTGGTCGTGTCAGTTTTGGGTGGTTGTAGTGCGTTAGTGTGAGCATTGTAAAAAGTTTTATGGCAAATCGATAGAAATTTTGAATTTACATAATAAAAATATAAAAACATTTTTGAAAAGTGTGGGCGTGGCAGTTTTTGGAAGTTCGTGGGCGTTAGAGTGGGTGTGGCAAACCGAATTTTGGCAAATCGATGGAAATTTACAAAACTCATAAGTTTATGAAAAAATTTCGAACAATTTTTCAAAAATGTGGTCGCGTCAGTTTTTGGCGGCTTAAGGGCGTGGTAAATATCTTTTTGGCAAATCGATAAAAATTTACAAGACCTATAAATATATATACAAATTTTTCAAAAGTGTGGGCGTGGCAGTTTTGTGCGGTTGGTTGGCGTTAGAGTGTGCGTGGCATAAAGTTTTTTGTCAAATCGATAGAAATTCACGAAACTAACAAAATTATAAAATAATATGAAAACATTTTTGAAAAGTGTGGGGGTAGGCAGTTTTAGGCAGTTCGTGCGCGTTAATGTGGGCGTGGAAAAACGATTTTTGGAAATCGATAAAAACGTTGTAGTATCAGTTTTTGGCGGTTTTAGTGCGTTAAAATGGGCATTGCAAAAATTTATTTAGAATATGAAAACATTTTTTAAAAGTGTGGCCGTGGCAGTTTTTGGAAGTTCGTGGGCGTTAGAGTGGGTGTGGCAAACCGAATTTTGGCAAATCGATGGAAATGTACAAAACTAATAATAACTAATAATGAAAAAATTTCAAACAATTTTTCAAAAATGGTCGCGTCAGTTTTGGGCGCATTAGGGGGCGCAAATATTTCTTTGGCAAATCGATAGAAATTTACAAGACCTATAAATATATAAACACATTTTTCAAAAGTGTGGGCGTGGCAGTTTTGTACGGTTGGTTGGCGTTAGAGTGTGCGTGGCAAAAAGTTTTTGTCAAACCGATAGAAATTTACGAAACTAACAAAATTATGGAAAAATATCAAAACATATTTTAAAAGTGTGGCGGGTGCAGTTTTGTCCTGTTGGTGGACGTTAGAGTGGGCATGGTCAAACGATTTGTGGAAATCGATGGGAATTTGCAAAACTAATAAGATTATTAAAAAATATCCAACAATTTTTTCAAAAATGTGGTTGTAAAAAGTTTTATGGCAAATCGATAGAAATTTTTCAATTTAAATAATACAAATATGAAAACATTTTTGAAAAGTGTGGGCGTGGCAGTTTTTGGAAGTTCTTGGGCGTTAGAGCGGGTGTGGCAAACCGAATTTTGGCAAATCGATAGAAATGTACAAAACTAATAATAACTAATAATGAAAAAATTTCCAACAATTTTTCAAAAATTTGGTCGCGTCAGTTTTCGTCGGCTTAAGGGCGTGGTAAATATCTTTTTGGCAAATCGATAGAAATTTACAAGACCTATAAATATATACACACATTTTTCAAAAGTGTGGGCGTAGCAGTTTTGTGCGGTTGGTTGCGGTTGGTTTTTTGTCAAATTGATAGAAATTCACGAAACTAACAAAATTATGAAATAATTTTGAAACATTTTTGAAAAGTGTGGGGCAGTTTTAGGCAGTTCGTGCGCGTTAATGTGGGCGTTTCAAAACGATTTTTGGAAATCGATGGGTATTTGCAAAGCTGATAAGATTATGAAAAAATATATAGCAACTTTTTTAAAAACGCTGTAGTGTCAGTTTTTAGACTTTAACGGTCTAAAATGGGCATTGCAAAAATTGATTTGGCCAATAGAAATATAGAAGTTAAATAATAGGAATATAAAAACATTTTTTAAAAGTGTGGGCGTGGCAGTTTTCGGCAGTTTGTGGGCTTTAGAGTGGGTGCGGCAAAACGATTTTTGACAGATTGATGGAAATTTACAAAACTAATAAGTTTGTGGAAAAATTTCCAAAATTTTTTTTAAAAATCGTCACTTTTCGGCGGCTTATTTATTATTATTAAGTGGGTTTGTATGTGTACTGCGACCCAGTCGGATCTATCGTACTACCCCTTCATGACTCAAAGAGCCCCCTGAAGTCCAATGCACTGTATAAATAGGTTTCCGGGCTGCAATTATTTCCAGTGGGACTATATACATGCCCAGGAGTCTGTTCCTACTGATGGAAAGCGCCATGCAATCACATATAATATGTGCAGAGCTCTCCTCCTCCATGCAGCAGAAGCGACAGAGTTCACTGTCTGCAATGCCAATTTTGTGCAAAAGGCTGTGTAGTCGGCAATGCCCCGTAAGAGGGTCAGTCGAAATGCGCACGGTGTTTTTCAGGTGTGTCATTAGGGTCTTGATCCTTTTATTGTTATATTCACGGAGGAGAATCTTAGACTGCCTAAGTCCTGGTAGGTATTCCCAGAAGGACAGACGTTTTTCTTCCTCTAGTGACTTTAGTAAGCCCCGTACTCTGTGGTGACCAAGACCACAGAAGGGTTCGAGCCCAATTAGAGGGTTCTCTGCCCCTTTCCTGGCTAGGCTGTCTGCTAGCTCATTTCCCGAGATGTTGTTGTGTCCCGGGACTCACCTTATTGTGAGTTTGTTGACAGCTCCTAGTTTGTCTAGGCCTGTCCTCACTTCATTTACTAGCTTAGATGTTATCTTAGCTTTGCTGAGCGCCTTTATGGCTGCTTGACTATCAGACTGTATAGCACTGTCCTTGCCATGATAGTTCCTTTGCAGATTAAACTCCGCACAGCGTCCAATAGCACAGACTTCAGCTTGAAAAATGCTGACGTATCTGCCCATTGATTCGTGGTATTTCAACCTGGGGCCTACAACCCCCAGACCACTTCCCTCGTCGGTGAGGGATCCGTCTGTATACCACTTTATGGTTTGTGGTTTCATAGGCCTCTATGCCACATTCTGACAGGGTTATTGCCTTCATTCTTTGTAGCTTGTACCTGTCTGTGAAAGGAACAATAACAGTTTTGCTGGGATTCAGGCTCAAGCCTACTTCCTTGCATTATTCCCTGGTCATATTGAGGCCCAGTTGAATGATATCGCAGAGTGTTTCCTTATATTTCCCTCTAGCTATAATGACAATATCGTCAGCATAGCCTTGGCAAAGTATACCCGTGTGGGTCAGTCTTTCCAGCAACTCGTCAACCAGCAAGCTCTACAGGAGAGGTGAGAGGACAACACCTTGGGGGCAACCCCTTGTGGTAGATATTGTGGACGACTGTCCTCCTATAGTGGCCATGGCTCGCCTAGATGCCAGTAGTGACTTCATCCATCTGCTGGTTGTCGCATCTAATCCTCTTTTTTCCAGGGATGCGTTGACAGTCTCATTGTCGAAAGCACCCTGTATGTCTAAAAAGGCACATAACGTCACTTCCTTATGAGTCAGTGAATCCTTAATAAGGCTTTTCAGGTGATATAGGGCAGTATCAGTTGATCTGCCCGCCCTGTAGGCATGCTGCGTCCGTTGGAGCGGATGCTCCACAAGCAGAGTGCTTTTCCAACGTTTTTAGCAAAAACGATGTCAAGCTGAAGGGTCTGAACGATGTCTCTGATGTCTTTCTTTCCAGCTTGAAGACCACTTCGGCTATACTCCAGGCAGTAGGTATGTGTCCTAAAGCTAGGCTGCTGATCAGTATTTTCCTGATCGGTGCTGGGAGCTGACTTAGTGCTCGTTGAAGCAGGATTGGCTGAATGCCATCTGGACCTGGAGATTTGTAGGGCTGGAATTTACCAATTGCCCATCTTAATCTCTCCGTTGTTACTATTGATTTTGATTTGGCCCAATCAGTAGCACACGGTCTACTTTGTGCCGTTACCGGGGTATTTCAATCCGTTTGAAGCGTGCTTAACGGAAAGTGAGTTGGCAGCAGTAGCTCAAGTTTCTCCTTACTTCCTATAGTATAGGAGTTATCCTCCTTTCGTAATGCCTGATTTGATTCTAGCCATTCTTTGGAGATTGCTCTGTGAAGTCCTGATCTCATGGTTTTACATGGTCAGTTTATTCCGGTAGGCATCCCAGTTCCCTTCTCTTTTTGCTTTGTTAAAGAGAAGCCTGGTCGCTTTCGTCAACTTCTCCAATTGCTCGTTCCACCATGGAGCATCTTTATCCCTCTTGGCTCCGCCAAGGGATCAGTTTTTTCTAAACCCGTTTGTAAGACACGAGTTAATGTCTTCCTTTTTTTTTGTGTCACGGGTCCCACGGGCACACCTTCCGCCCAACCGACCGCTGCCGTGTATCGTACGGCTCGATTCGCGAGAAGATATAGACGCGATATAAAAAAGAGAGCAGGAACGAGGAAATGAATATAATGTAAAATAACTATATTAAATAAAGGTGTTAGTAGGATCTAATTATGTAATAAAAAAGTTAAAATCGATTGCTTTAAGAGCGGCAGTGAGTCAAGATTACAGATAATAGGATAAAGTCTATTATAGTCAGAACATAAAACTCTGTAAGGGTCATGCAACTCATAGTTAGATCTAGAATGATTTAATTTAAGGGGTATATAGTTTCTAGCGAATCTACTTGGAACCGAGAAGTTAAGCCGACTAATCAAGTCGGGACTCTCAACATCCCTACGAATAAGCTTACAAATAAAGACTGTTCCAAGCATAGTTCTATGGTTATAAGGAGGTAAGGAGGTAATATACGGTTTGCATCCCAATTTAGGCGCCGCAAGGCGAGAAGTAAGCAGTTTTTTTTGGACCGATTCAATGCGGTCCGAGTGGACTACTCCAAACAGGTGATCCGAACTCGAGAATCGGACGGACTAGCGAAATAAATAAGGTTTTAGTCAAGTAAGGATCATCAAATTCCTTAGACCACCTTTTTATAAAACCAAGCACACCCCTGGCCTTATTGACAATAGACGAAATATGGTCAGAAAATTTTAGTTTTGGGTCTAGAAGAACACCAAGATCATCAACTCGTGTTATTCTGTCCAAAGAGCACCCACTTAGAGTGTAAGTCGTGCGTATTGGGTTGGCACGACAAAAGGTCATAACTTTACACTTAAGTCTAATACGTTATCACGGCACCATATTTGAAATCGGTCTAGATCGGATTGTAAGTCCAAATGGCACGAAGTGTCCTTGTACTGGAGGCATAATTTAACATCGTCTGCGTACATAAGTACACGCGTTTGGTTGATTATTAAGGGGAGGTTTGATGAATAAGGTAAAAAGAAGCGGACCAAAATGGCTCCCTTGTGGGACACCGGATGTGACTCGGAGAATAGAAGATAAAGAATTTTTAGAGGACTTGTTGTGTCCTGCCATTCAGATAGCTTGAAATCCAATTTAGAAGATCAACAGGGAAACCTAAAAGATCAAGTTTTCTTATTAGAAGGTAATGATTAACAGAGTCAAATGCTTTACTACAGTCAGTGTAGATGATATCTGTTTGAAGATTATTTTTGAAACCCTGTATTACGAAAGAAGTTAGCTCCAAGAGGTTAGTGGTTGTTGATCTGCGTTTCATAAAACCGTGCTGACACGGTGATATCTACAAAGGTGCTGCAAATGAGGAGTGATAATATTTTCAAAAAGTTTTGGGATGGCCGACAATTTAGAGATTCCTCGGTAATTGCTAGCATCCAGTTTTTTATGAAGAGGAATCACAAAGGACTCCTTCCATATATGAGCGAATTGTGAAGATTCCAGAGATAAGGTAAACAGTTTCAGTAGAGGCTTGCACAAGGCTTCCGCACAGAATCTGAGCATACAGCCAGGGATTCCATCGGGACCTGGCGAATAGACCGGTTTAACGACTGAAGATCGTTAAGCAGTGAGCTTTCGTTTATAGTGGGGCAAAATATTAGATTCGACTCAGATACCGCATAAGAGTATGGCTGTTCGGAATGAGGTAAAGTTGAATCTGTTGTTTGAAAAAACTTGGCGAATAGATCGGCTACTGCCTGATCCGATGTTACCGTAGTGTTTTCAAAAAATAGCGAAGAAGGGTAAGACCTTATTTTCGCTTAGTGCTAACGAAATTATAAAACTGTTTCGGATCCTGTGCAAACTGGAACAACGGTTTAAATAATTTTTTTAGCACTAAGCATTAGGCACGGTAAAGTTTAACCGAGCGCTTAAATATTTACAAAGGATGGACTGAGAACCGGTATTTTTAAATTATATATAGAGTCTGGACTTCACATTTCTTAGGTGTGTTAACTCTTTATCCTCCGACGCGAGGGTAGATCTAACCGCAATTAAGACTCAATCTCCCCTGGAGGCACGGTCGAACCTATATATAGTGTAAATACCTGGGACTTCGGAGTTAAGTATCTCCGGCTTTAACCAAGTCTCTGTGAACACTTTTATATGGGATGCAAATTATAGACTATCAGAATACAATTTGATTAATTTGCTACGCAAGCCTCTAAAATTTTGATAGGAGATAGTAAGATTCGTTGTTAGTTTTTTGAAGAGGAAGAAGATGAAGAGGCGTATGGTGCAGTGGTCACGCGAGGAAAGTTTAATTCCCACGGGCCCCTTTTTCCTATTTTTGATCTTAGCTTCGAACTCTTTTACCACCATACTATCCGGCCAAAAAAAACCCGAACATATGGTCGAAAAAAGCTCGTTTGGGACAGTTATCTTGAAAGATGATATGTCCCTAGCGTAAGAGAAGTTAAATTTTTCCACTTTTATATTATCGGCTTTTGTTTTGTCTTGTATATAAGACAATACATCAGACGATATTTGATCAGGGGAAAGCCGAGAAACGAAAATTTGTTTTTTTAGTGAAACCACCGCGAGGGGTTTGGGCCTTCAGATTGTATTTCTGAAGTGCCAACTCGTGCCGAAAGTCCAGACCTTGTGGTGGTAAACTAATCGGGATAGGTGGAATTACTGGTTGAGAAAGCAGTGCAGACAATTCGGAATCTTTAGCAATGCCATGGTAGGCTCCCTCCACAGCGGATTGATCGGATTGCTCCGAATCTTTTTTACCTGCCAATTTGAGCAAAATTTGCGGATTTGCGGCGATTGACAGCTGATCAGTTGTAGAGTCCTGTTGATCATTTGCCCTTGGTTGCGGTGCCTTAGTCAGCCTACCACCAGCGGCTTTTTTGCGCTTTGGAGATTAATGTAATAGCTTAAGGCCATTAAATTGTGAATTAAGCGCGGAAAGAAGATCATCGGCTCGACGAAAACTATCTCTAGCTACGCCAAAACTGTTGATCAGTTTTTTCAAGCTACCTTTAGTTTGGCGCATAAACGATTTCATCTCGTTCGCAACCACAAGGCAAGCATCACAACAGTAACATAGATTTTTACCCTTTGCTAGGTCATCACTTGTACGGCCATTAAAACCAGCGCACTAAGTATGCACCATTCTATCACATAGCCAACAAGTCATTTTTGGCTGCTCAGGTTTTATAACCTGGCAACAATTTTTATAAAAGCAGACAACATTTACGGTTTCCATGTTTATCTGAAATCAGACCACTGTGCACGAAAACAAAAGATCAAAACTTTCAAGCGAGCTGTTAAAAGAACCGCACAAGAGCGGTCTGCACGCTGAGAAATTTAGATTTTGTGTGGGAGAGCGAAAGAGTGAGAGCGAAACGTGGAGTTTATGTGCATGCAAAAAACAACACCAAACAGCACTGCGAAGAACGCACAAAATGGAGAGTAAACAAAACACAAAGACGAAAAATGCAAAATACTTTGTATATTTGTTTAAACTACTGCACAAATCACAAAGGAATCACTCGCGAAGTGAACGAATCTTTAATAATTATGTTTAAAGTATATGATAATTAAAGAATATTATTTAAAACCATGGCTGGTTTGACAAACAGAAAATAAAAAATCGGGGCGCAAAAAAAACACGACCGTTCGCTTTGAAAGCTATAGACGAATCTTGAATGGAATGTTTAGGCACTAATATTTAGAAGATTAGAATTAAGTAGGATTTATATCAAGTCCCGGGGAGATACACCGATGTAATCGTTCCCTCTGAAGTCTGCAGCTGCACGCTCGCTACCTGCCGGTCGTTAGTTGAGATTGGAGGTTTAGGACAATGATTCAAGAAAGAGCGCACTATGACAGTGGCTCCACCTCTGTTGTTTCCACTGGGTGGATGGCGTGGTAGGTGGAGTAAATAGGTAGAGAGATGCGTTGTCCTTTCCGCACATGTGTTTCAGTGGCAAGCATGACATCAATATTTTGCATTCTAAGGAAAAGCTGAAGCTCCTCAGAGTTCCTATTTTTATTATTGGTTGGATCATTTTGACGTCCGTGATTCCAGCGCCCGAAACTTTTTTCCAAGGCCTAAGCCTTGTGGTGAGTCTAGGTCACTGTGGTATTGGTGAGTCGCAAGTGAACCAAATTGAGGGCCTTTGGGCCGTGCAATATCCGGAATGAATCCGTGAGTAAAGCGTTCTGACAGGGCAGTCTTTGTCAGTTGCAGCATGATCACCACCGCAGTTGATCAACAAATAATTGTCGCTTGTGCTTAGCGTAAGTTGGGTGGGGCCCAGCACACTTGCCACCTCTTTTAATTGATGATGCCAGAACTTACAATTAATAGAACATAATTTTTTTATAACGGCACGGAAGGCCTCAGAGTTGACCGTGTATATCCGTGACACTCCAAATTTCGATGTTCATAAAGTATAGTTGCTCTCACCAGCACCCGAATTCAGCTCTAGTTCCAGTGAGTGGGGATTACTGAAGTTTGGGACACAAATTGCTGAAGGCTTAACCGTATTTGAAGATTGTCTGCTTCTATTATCAGCAGATGGAGTTGCTTCATCTTCATCAGACTTTCAGGCAGGTCTACTTGCATGATTCGATCTCAACATTAGATGGCATTTTATGCGGCTGAGAAGCCTGTTTCTTAGTTTTCTGATTTTTTTTAAACACACTTGAGTTTCCCTTACGTTTTCTGCCCACAGGTATAACTGATTGGAACAAGCACTTGTTCATATCATTCGCTGTTTGAGCGCTGGGAGGTGCTGATTCGGAGATCGTAGGTATTCCAATAGCCATTGCTGGGGATGTATAGGAACTTGCTGCTACTACCATAGTATATGAGTTTGTAGTCGAAAAGCTAGCGTGGGTCTAGTTATGGTGTTGGTAACATTGGTGTTACTACTAGTTGTCACCGATCGAAAAGTGTGCATTGCTTGCACCGGTAAACTATCATTTGATGAAGTTGCGCCGTTTAATATCTGCGTGCGAATTGTTGCAGGGGTTGCTCCAGCTATTTTTCCCATCTCCTTTATTTTTTTTGAAACCTTCCTGGGATTGCGCTTACGCTCGCTACAATCTAGATTTAGACCTATGTTAAAACGAATAATTCTGTGACCTGACT
This sequence comes from Drosophila melanogaster, assembly GCF_000001215.4. NCBI lineage: Eukaryota > Metazoa > Arthropoda > Insecta > Diptera > Drosophilidae > Drosophila > Drosophila melanogaster. Next base: position 24,709,754 of record NT_037436.4, on the reverse strand, counting down.
CCTCAGGAGATATGTGACAGTCGCTTATATGCGAAGCCACTGATCTGCTAGAAAGTGTAATGTCCAGAACCTCAGATCTTACCCTAGTAACAAATGTCGGAACATTGCCGACATTTAGGATTTCTAGAACCTCTTTGGTTCCCGTCGCTGCTGCCCCATATCACGTGATGTGCATTTGCATCACATCCAATGATGATCGGTGAGTGCATCCTCTTACAGTGTTCAGCTAGTGCAGTGATTTCGGGCGGTGGGCACGCCTCGTCATCGGCAAAGTATGCTGATGCCACCACAGTCTTCTTGGCTACTCCCACATCTTCTACCACGATCGGTACACAGTCCCGTGTGGAAAATTCTGTAAGTATATAATAATTAATACTTCTAGATGCCAGGATACAGGCTTTAGGGCTATAAGCCCGTTGATACCAAAATACCTTGGCATTCTTCACGTACAGTCCTTTTATTCCCTGGCTATACCAGGGTTCCTGTACCAGCACGGACGAGGTCCCCTTGGCGCGATGGATGTTCACCTGAGCCATCCTTGTTCTCCCGATTATTAAATGATCGGCTCCATCATCGGCGTTACTGGTCTGGAGATGCCCAGATCACCATCCGCCGGTACAGCTTCTTCCTCACTCAACAGGTCTAGTTCCATGCCTAGCTCCTGAGAGGATATCGGGGTCTGATCCCTCATCTCGATGACGGTCGCATCGAGATCCTCATCCTCCGCCAGATCCTCGCTGGATTCGGAGAGCTTATTGGGCTTTTCCTTCTCCGCGGAGACTGGTGGATTTCGAGGAGTCTCGACCCGTCTTGTGGCGGCTTTGATCGCCTTGGCCTTCTTTAGACCACAAACTGAGATGTCTCCAAACGTGAAGCTCAGATTGTGGTCGCTAAAAATAATCTTGGCACATGAGTTGTCATTTTAATATTTTTGGTTCTATGGTTCATAGTACCACGAGTTGCATTATCCGCAGTACCCGGGTAAGGCTAACCAGACCGAGCGGACGCCACTTGCCCGGACTCTCCGTTAGCGACGGGTCTAGTTGTTACCCGGGCCCCCAGCCTGGCAGACTCTCGGCACGGGTCGAATAACACCTTAGTCCGGCCCGGAGATTTGGAAATTGTTGAGAGTTTCCAGCTCCAGCCCAACTACGATTAGCCAGCACTCTTAGCAGGGTCCTAACTAAGAGCCTGTTTCCAGCCGCCCTCGCGTGGAGAGTGTAGTTGCACTTCAAGTAGTATGTCACAGTTACGGTGTGTACCACCGTTGGTGGCGCGTTGATCCCCTTGTGATACCTATAGGCGTGGCGGCCTTTTCGGGGCTTAAGGGCATGGCAAATAATATAAATATATAAACACATTTTTCAAAAGTGAGGGCGTGGCAGTTTTGTACGGTTGGTTGGCGTTAGAGTGTGCGTGGCAAAAAGTTTTTGTCAAATCAATAAAAATTTACAAAACTAACAAAATTATGAAAAAATATGAAAACATATTTTAAAAGTGTGGCGGTGGCAGTTTTGTGCTGTTGGTGGATGTTAGAACTAATAAGATTATTAAAAAATATCCAACAATTTTCTCAAAAATGTGGTCGTGTCAGTTTTGGGCGGTTTTAGTGCGTTAGAGTGGGCATTGTAAAAAGTTTTATGGCAAATCGATAGAAATTTTTCAATTTAAATAATACAAATATGAAAACATTTTTGAAAAGTGTGGGCGTGGCAGTTTTTGGAAGTTCGTGGGCGTTAGAGTATGTGTGGCAAACCGAATTTTGGCAAATCGATGGAAATGTACAAAACTAATAATAACTAATAATGAAAAAATTTCCAACAATTTTTCAAAAATGTGGTCGCGTCAGTTTTCGGCGGCTTAAGGGCGTGGCAAATATATTTTTTGGCAAACCGATAGAAATTTACAAGACCTATAAATATATATACACATTTTGCAAAAGTGTGGGCGGGGCAGATAAGTGCTGTTGGTGGACGTAAGAGTGGGCATGGCGAAACGACTTATGGAAATCGATGGCACCAACAATTTTTTCAAAAATATGGTCGTGTCAGTTTTGGGTGGTTTTCGTGCGTTAGAGTGGGCATTGCAAAAAGTTGTTTGGCAAATCGAAAGAAATTTCTAACAATTTTTCAAAAATGTGGTCGCGTCAAATTCGGCGGCTTAAGGGCGTGGCAAATATGTTTTTGGCAAATCGATAGAAAAATATAAGTAAATTCCAAAGAGTTTCAATTGAATAAAGAAATATTTTTTTTATTTGTGTTTAGGATCATAAGGTCTTTATTAATTGATTGCAAAAACAGAACTGATTTTAGTTTTACAAATTTGTCCCTACCAAACTTTGCCTACCCACCTATGCTGCCTGCGTCGGTGCTGCGCTGCTTTGATTTTTGCTGCACTCGCTGGTTCGCTGATTCTCACGGAAATTGGGCAGTCTGCACTTTTATGTTGTGCAGGTGCAACGTATGCTCGAGGGACCCCAAGTACCTCTGTTGCCGAGTGTTGACCAAGCGGATGCGCGTGCAAGCCCTCGCAGATTGTTGTTGCTAATTCTTTTGGTGGTAACTCCTCCGCCTTTAAAATCGAGTGTCCCCACTCGTTGCGGTCGTTGGTCGGTTTGTCATCGGTGGTTCGGTTGATATGGAATTTTGTAACCTTTGTAACCTTAATCAAGATGCGGATCGTTAGTACGACGATTCCAGTGATTAGGACGCAGCCCATCAGTATATCTGCTGTGTGGGAGGTTGTTTTCAATAGCTCCAAGGTTTTAGTATTGTTGACATTAAGTTTCTTGACGAATTCTAGTGATAGTTTCACTTCTAGGTTTTTAATTGTCATTTTGGTTTTGGTTTGGAGGATTGCCGGCATAGGTTGATGGTGTACGGTGTACTTCTTATGAAGGCTTGTTCATCATTTTCTATTGCTGCTGAAGTTAAGGACAAATGACCCATTAAGTGTTGACGTTGTTCCATTGACTGAGATCTTGCCGCTGAATTTGTTGACTAAGATAACTCCGGGTGCGATTTCATCAATTGTGGGGATGTGTTGATTGTTGATTCTAATGCAGGTGGCAGGGCGACTTTTTAGGAGATTTGTTAGGCAAGATGAATTACTAATGTCTATCATGTTTTTATGTTTACAAATCGTTATCCCAATATAAGTATTTCATTTTGTAGTTTTTGCAAATATTTTATCTTTACATCTAATTACATATCCGGTTTCTATTTTGTTGACATATTGACCAATTTAATTAGAATTTCTTCGCATAGCTTGGTATCGGTTACAGGGATTTTTACAATATAGATTAACATAGGTCCTTTACTTGCTATGTTTACTTCCGCTATGTGCATGGCTTCCTCAAAGTGTGTGTAAGGTAATTGATTCTGATCTAATATTCTTTTAACTTCATTGATCTCCTCGTCTCCTAGTAATTGGGGGTTGCTAATGTCTGCTTTTGCCCACTGTATGGCCTGATTAAGTTTAAGAATTTCTTCTTTAAGCATTTGAATTTGAAACATTAATGTAGTGCTAGTATGCCTTTGAGAGTCTCCTTCATATTTTAGGCTGTTTATTAAATTTCTATTGGTCAGAGTGATTTTATTTATTTTGTCAATGATAAGCCTATTGAGAATAACCTGGTTATTGTTGTTAGTTAAAGCTGAATTTATTTTTTTTTTAATTATTTCAAAATCTCTGCTGTCTGGGCAGCCACTTCCAAGCACTACCTATTAGATCTATATGTCTTTTCCTTATACTCCTGACTTTCAAGCTATTGATTAGGTTTTTAGAAATCCTGACTTCCTCTTTTATGAAGGGTAGGATTGGGTCGTAAGTTTTTAATTTTATTAAGGCTGTCTGGTTTATTTTATTGATTGTATTTTCATATTCCTTTATGTAAAAAACCTGTAAAGGAGTTTTTAGTTTCGTATTAGTCCCTTGTAAATAACTCTTTCTGTCAAAACAGTTGTGTTTCTGTCCTCTTTTACTATTTCTTTCTTTATATTCTTTCTTTCTATGTCTTTTGTTGTTCTTTACGTAAATTTCGTCGCCTGCTTTATAGGTTTTTACAAAGTCTTTCGCGTCGTTGTGGAATTCTAAATCTTTCTCCTGTTTATTTATTATTTTTTCAATGGTTTCTTGTCTTTCTGCTTGTTGTAGGTTATGATCATTTGCTACTTTCCTACCAAAAAATAGATCCACTGGTTTTCTGTTAGTAGTGGAGTGAATGGAGTTATTGTATTTAATTATAGATCTGCCTATAAGATCTCTTATGGAACTATGGAGTTTTTCTGCCTTTTGACATCTCATGATTTCACTTAAGGTTGAATGGAAACGTTCGATTTGTCCGTTTGCCGCGCTATGGTAGGGTGGAGTTTTAAACACTTCTATATTATATTTCTCCTGCATTATTCTCCTTATTGGCCCTGAACTTAGCGATTTTTCATTATCTATTACTACGATTTTTGGTATACCAAAATTCGTTAGTACTTCCTCTAGAGTTTGTTTTACGTGTTGGGTCGCCCTAGATTTTACGATTTTCGCTTGCGCATATTTGGAAAACTTATCAATCGCGGTTAGGACAACTTGTTTACAGGTCCAGTACAGGTCGATGTGAACAATATGACCTGGATATTGGGGTATAGGTGTTCTCTGTATTTCGGGTTTGTTCGGATGTCTCTCGTATATGTGTTCTTTACAGACGCTGCATTCTTTTAAGATTTTCTCAATTTTAGCTCTCATTTGTGGGAAATAGAAGTCTTCTAATATTTGCTGTTTATTTTCTATTGCACTACGATGAGCTCTTTTGTGTTCGTTAATCATTTTATTTTCCTGATCCGTTTCGTCCGTTAGGTCAGTTACTATTTTTGATAAAAATCTGGTCCTGAATTTACTAAAATGCTGCGGGTATATTTCTTGTAGGAGGCTTCGTCCGAGTGAAGTCCATTTATAACAGAAGGGCTTAGTCGTTTTTTAAGATATCAACAAGTTTTCCAAAATCTAATGAGGGTTCCTCTATGGTATGTCTATGATAGCTTTAGAATAAATTATTTCAAATTTATAGGAGGCCTGGTTTCCTATTTTCAGTATTATTTGATTCTTGAAGACGTTTAGTAGCTCCGTGGCTATTGAATTTAGTTTTTCTGGCGAGCTGTTACTACTGTGAACTGTTGCGGTGGGGGTGTTAAGTTCATCGTTTGTTTGAATGGGTGGTCTACTTAATGCGTCTGCTACTACGTTTGATTTCCCTGGCTTGTGTAAAAGATCATGATTATACTCTTCAAGGATTGCTTTACATCGCTTCATTTGGTCATTCCAACTTTTGGGACTTGTGGCATACGTTAGTGATTCGTGGTCTGTGAAAATCTTTACTTTAGTTGAACCGTAAAGGTAATTTCGGAGTGTCTGTACCGCCCATATGATGGCAAGCATCTCCTTTTTGTCAGGGTGAATTAACATAACTTCCTCAGATGCAAGAGTTTTCTTTAGCTTCATAAAAGCGCCCATTGCATTTTCATCGAGACTTATTAGAGTTTAGCTTGAAGCAGTCTCGGAGATTCGGCGTCGGCCCTCCTCCCCTCTTAAAAGGGCTGAAAGTGGTTTAGCCAGTTTTGCGTAGTCTTTTATGAAACGCCGATAAAACCCTGAAAGTCCCAAAAAGGATCGAAGGTCTTTAAGTGTCTTGGGAATAGGGAATTCTGCGATAGCTCTTACTTTTTCTGGATTTGTTTTAATTCCACCGTCTGCTATTAAAAATCACAGGAATTCTACCTCTTTTTTTTTTAAAAACTCGCACTTGTCTAACTGAACCTTCATATTTGCCTCTTCTATTGTTCGGAAAATTTTACTAATGTCGCTTGCATGCTGTGCTTCTGTTTTGCTAAATATGACGATGTAGTCTATATAGACGAAGCATCTTACACTGACGTTGTCTCCAAGTATGTCGTCTAGTGCCCTTTGAAATATAGACGGGGCGTTTGTGAGCCCAAATGGTAATCTCGTAAACTCATATTTACCCTGATTTACTGAAAAAGCAGTTTTCTCTATGTCGGATTTCTTTAAGGGAATCTGATGGAAACCGCTTTTTAAATCTATAACGGAAAATAACCTGTTTTTTCAAAATTAATGTCTGGGATCGGGTACCTATCGGGAATGGTGGCCATGTTCAACTTTCTATAGTCAATCACCATTCTGAATTTTTTTTGGCCCGATGCATCTACCTTCTTAGGTACGATCCATATCGGAGATTTGTAGGGCGATCGTGATGGTCTTATGACTCTATTTTCGAGTAACTCCTCTATTTGTTTTCCTACTTCTTTCCTGAGTGCTTCTGGAAAAGGATAGTGTCTTGAATAAATAGGGTCGGTGCTAGTACTTCTAATCGTTGTCACTTTAGTTGTAAACGTTAATTTCCCGTTTGGGTCGCTGAACAGTTTTGGGAATTCTGAGCAGGTTGGAGGTTGTTCACTTCTCGTGAGGGTTGTTGATTAAATTTGATTTTTAGTTTGTTTGCTATCTTTATGAATCCCTTTCTTGAAAATATGTCTATTTCTATTTCTCTTATTGTGTTATTTCCTATCAGCGCCTCAAAGGACTCGAAAAAGGAAAAATTTGAGATTACTGTTTTTAAACCCGAAATGGTTGGCTCTAAAACGGTGCCACCGACAGATCTTACATGGAAAGGTTTTTAATGTTTTTTTTTTTGGATTTGTTGCACATTTTGATTGTATGTAATTTTTATTGGAGCCTGTGTCTATCAGCATTTTGATCATTCCTCGCTCACCGTTTCTACAGTTTATGTACGGAGGTGGATGTTACTCTAAAAAATTAAGATCAACGAAGTCGGATTCCAATGGTTCGTTTTTGTAGTCTTGTGCCTCACTATGTTCAACTTCAGACACATATTGTTCTGCGTTTTCCAGGTATTGCTGTTCGTCCCCAGTTGTCACATGGAAGTTTCTTTGCATTTTGTCAGTCTGTCCAAATGTCTGCTGTGCCAATGGTCTTTTAGTTATGGGGTCGTTAAAAGGTCTGTTCATGTAGTTTATGCGTCTTGTCTGCATACTTTGATCTATACCCATTGGCTTTGGAGCTGATGGGCGTGGAGGGGGTGCCGAAAAGTGGTTTCCCTGTGGTTGGTTACTACTTCTGTAATATTGCTGTTGTTGCTGTGGTTGGTTATGAACCCACCGAGGAGTTTGCGGCATATAGGCCAATTGGGGAAAGAACTGTTGCCTAGATGTTTGAGAGTTTGGTTGTATGTTTCTACTTGCCAAGGGTGGTGCTGGTCCAGGAGGACCGTTGAATTTTCTCGAATTGGCCTGATTATTGTTGGCGTAATTGATCCTGAACTTTAGATTTTCTAACTTGTCACATAACTGGAGAGCCGATGGTAAGTCCTCTGGTTTTCTGGATCCCATCAATCTTGCTAAATCGCCGTTGAGACCTCTACCAAAGGTGTCCTAGGCCTTGTCTTGATAAGACTTAGCAAAAAGATCAATTGAATCTCTGCTCATTTCCATACAGGTAATTGTATTCATTCAAATTAGCGACAAGTGAATATAGACGCGCTAATAAAATTCTGATACCGTCTGGTTGCCCTGTACACTCACTCGAGTGTAGTAACATCTCGCTTGTCAGCGTAATGAGTCGTCAAGCATTTCGAGATAGCCGTCCAATTCAAGGGGGTTTGATATGATTCTAAAACCGAATCAGCATTTCCCACGATCTTGTTCCTGATGACGTTAAGAATCCTATAGTACCTAGGTGAGCCGGCTGTTGTTGAATAAATTTGCAAGATTCTTTCTAAACTATTTTTCCAGGAACTGAATTCTCCTGCTTGTCCTGAAAATTCCCTAAGGCACTTTACTACATCTGAAATTCTGTCCAATTCGTTCATGTTGTTCCCCTCGATGTTTACTGGTTGATTGAGGGATCCCTGGGTTTAACCTATCTTCTATTATTCTTTGTACCATTACTCGTATTTCTTCCTGCAGACTAGCCATATTGATGGGAAGGACTTGATTCTGTTGCTGGTTTGCTGGTGTGTTCAAAATGGGGGGGGTCTTACAAGGTTATTTGGATTAGCCATTTTTTCTTTTTTTTTTTTAATTTTAGTTCGGCAGTAGCAAAAATGAGTGAGCGGAATTGGCAAAACTTAAGAAATAATGATGTTTGATTTTAATTATTTAAAATTGACTTTTTTTTCCTAATTTTTATTTTAGGGTTTATTCCTTTTGTTTAAAATTTTAATTGCTTAACTTGATTATGTATTTCTTTTCGATTTTGATTTCACTTAATACTATTATATTTACATTATAAAATACATCCTGGACTGGCTGGTAGGTAGTCTTCCTTTTCGTTGATCTACTTGGGTACCTCTTCCAGCACGACCGAACCAGTTGTCTGCGACCAACGTCTGCAGGCCGATGTAAGTAATTTCGCTTGCTTCTTGGACTTGATTGCTTCGCTGGAACAGCCAATTGGGTGAGTTTATCAGCGGCGGTTCGCTTTAATCTTTGACAGCCAAATGGGTGCACTTATGGAATTTTTTCCGGTTTCTCAGTTTACTACGGATATGATGAAAAGCTTTCTTCGAACGTGATCACAATAACCAGGCCAATTGGGTGCACTTACAGGTTGCGCGTACTTCGCTTTGCTTAACTTGATTTTATTACCGCGTACAAGCCCTTTTTAACGTTGGGCGCCAGTTAACTCCAAAAAGTTTTAATTTAATAAAAAAATATTTTTTTTATTTGTGTTTAGGATCATAAGGTCTTTATTAATTGATTGCAAAAACAGAACTGATTTTAGTTTTACAAATTTGTCCCTACCAAACTTTGCCTACCCACCTATGCTGCCTGCGTCGGTGCTGCGCTGCTTTGATTTTTGCTGCACTCGCTGGTTCGCTGATTCTCACGGAAATTGGGCAGTCTGCACTTTTATGTTGTGCAGGTGCAACGTATGCTCGTGCGATCCCAAGTACCTCTGTTGCCGAGTGTTGAGCAAGCAGATGCGCGTGCAAGCCTTCGCAGATTGTTGTTGCTAATTCTTTTGGTGTTAACGTATATACATATTTTGCAAAAGTGTGGCCGTGTCAGTATTGTGCTGTTGGTTGGCGTTAGAGTGTGCGTGGCAAAAAGTTTTTTTGTCAAATCGATAAAAATTTACGAAACTAACAAAATTATGAAAAAATATCAAAACATATTTTAAAAGTGTGGCGGTGGCAGTTTTGTGCTGTTGGTGGATGTTAGAACTAATAAGATTACTAAAAAATATCCAACAATTTTTTCAAAAATGTGGTCGTGTCAGTTTTGGGCGGTTTTAGTGCGTTAGAGTGGGCATTGTAAAAAGTTTTATGGCAAATCGATAGAAATTTTTCAATTTAAATAATACAAATATGAAAACATTTTTGAAAAGTGTGGGCGTGGCAGTTTTTGGAAGTTCGTGGGCGTTAGAGTATGTGTGGCAAACCGAATTTTGGCATATCGATGAAAATGTACAAAACTAATAATAACTAATAATGAAAAAATTTCCAACAATTTTTCAAAAATGTGGTCGCGTCAGTTTTCGGCGGCTTAAGGGCGTGGCAAATATATATTTTGGCAAACCGATAGAAATTTACAAGACCAATAAATATATATACACATTTTGCAAAAGTGTGCAAAATATCCAACAAATTTTTCAAAAATGTGGTCGTGTCAGTTTTGGGTGGTTTAAGTGCGTTAGAGTGGGCATTTCAAAAAGTTTTTTGCCAAATCGATAGAAATTTTCAATTTACATAATAAAAATAATATGAATACATTTTTGAAAAGTGTGGGCGTGGCAGTTTTGTGCGGTTCGTGCGCGTTAATGTGGGCGTGGAAAAACGATTTTTGGAAATCGATAAAAACGTTGTAGTATCAGTTTTTGGCGGTTTTAGTGCGTTAAAATGGGCATTGCAAAAATTTATTTAGAATATGAAAACATTTTTTAAAAGTGTGGCCGTGGCAGTTTTTGGAAGTTCGTGGGCGTTAGAGTGGGTGTGGCAAACCGAATTTCGGCAAATCGATGGAAATGTACAAAACTAATAATAACTAATAATGAAAAAATTTCAAACAATTTTTCAAAAATGGTCGCGTCAGTTTTGGGCGCATTAGGGGGCGCAAATATTTCTTTGGCAAATCGATAGAAATTTACAAGACCTATAAATATATAAACACATTTTTCAAAAGTGTGGGCGTGGCAGTTTTGTACGGTTGGTTGGCGTTAGAGTGTGCGTGGCAAAAAGTTTTTGTCAAACCGATAGAAATTTACGAAACTAACAAAATTATGGAAAAATATCAAAACATATTTTAAAAGTGTGGCGGGTGCAGTTTTGTCCTGTTGGTGGACGTTAGAGTGGGCATGGTCAAACGATTTGTGGAAATCGATGGGAATTTGCAAAACTAATAAGATTATTAAAAAATATCCAACAATTTTTTCAAAAATGTGGTTGTAAAAAGTTTTATGGCAAATCGATAGAAATTTTTCAATTTAAATAATACAAATATGAAAACATTTTTGAAAAGTGTGGGCGTGGCAGTTTTTGGAAGTTCTTGGGCGTTAGAGCGGGTGTGGCAAACCGAATTTTGGCAAATCGATAGAAATGTACAAAACTAATAATAACTAATAATGAAAAAATTTCCAACAATTTTTCAAAAATGTGGTCGCGTCAGTTTTCGTCGGCTTAAGGGCGTGGTAAATATCTTTTTGGCAAATCGATAGAAATTTACAAGACCTATAAATATATACACACATTTTTCAAAAGTGTGGGCGTAGCAGTTTTGTGCGGTTGGTTGCGGTTGGTTTTTTGTCAAATTGATAGAAATTCACGAAACTAACAAAATTATGAAATAATTTTGAAACATTTTTGAAAAGTGTGGGGCAGTTTTAGGCAGTTCGTGCGCGTTAATGTGGGCGTTTCAAAACGATTTTTGGAAATCGATGGGTATTTGCAAAGCTGATAAGATTATGAAAAAATATATAGCAACTTTTTTAAAAACGCTGTAGTGTCAGTTTTTAGACTTTAACGGTCTAAAATGGGCATTGCAAAAATTGATTTGGCCAATAGAAATATAGAAGTTAAATAATAGGAATATAAAAACATTTTTTAAAAGTGTGGGCGTGGCAGTTTTCGGCAGTTTGTGGGCTTTAGAGTGGGTGCGGCAAAACGATTTTTGACAGATTGATGGAAATTTACAAAACTAATAAGTTTGTGGAAAAATTTCCAAAATTTTTTTTAAAAATGTGGTCGCGTCACTTTTCGGCGGCTTATTTATTATTATTAAGTGGGTTTGTATGTGTACTGCGACCCAGTCGGATCTATCGTACTACCCCTTCATGACTCAAAGAGCCCCCTGAAGTCCAATGCACTGTATAAATACCAGCATTTTTTTTGGGTTTCCGGGCTGCAATTATTTCTAGTGGGACTACATACATGCCCAGGAGTCTGTTCCTACTGATGGAAAGCGCCATGCAATCACATATAATATCCTCCTCCATGCAGCAGAAGCGACAGAGTTCACTGTCTGCAATGCCAATTTTGTGCAAAAGGCTGTGAAGTCGGCAATGCCCCGTAAGAGGGTCAGTCGAAATGCGCACGGTGTTTTTCAGGTGTGTCATTAGGGTCTTGATCCTTTTATTGTTATATTCACGGAGGAGAATCTTAGACTGCCTAAGTCCTGGTAGGTATTCCCAGAAGGACAGACGTTTTTCTTCCTCTAGTGACTTTAGTAAGCCCCGTACTCTGTGGTGACCAAGACCACAGAAGGGTTCGAGCCCAATTAGAGGGTTCTCTGCCCCTTTCCTGGCTAGGCTGTCTGCTAGCTCATTTCCCGAGATGTTGTTGTGTCCCGGGACTCACCTTATTGTGAGTTTGTTGACAGCTCCTAGTTTGTCTAGGCCTGTCCTCACTTCATTTACTAGCTTAGATGTTATCTTAGCTTTGCTGAGCGCCTTTATGGCTGCTTGACTATCAGACTGTATAGCACTGTCCTTGCCATGATAGTTCCTTTGCAGATTAAACTCCGCACAGCGTCCAATAGCACAGACTTCAGCTTGAAAAATGCTGACGTATCTGCCCATTGATTCGTGGTATTTCAACCTGGGGCCTACAACCCCCAGACCACTTCCCTCGTCGGTGAGGGATCCGTCTGTATACCACTTTATGGTTTGTGGTTTCATAGGCCTCTATGCCACATTCTGACAGGGTTATTGCCTTCATTCTTTGTAGCTTGTACCTGTCTGTGAAAGGAACAATAACAGTTTTGCTGGGATTCAGGCTCAAGCCTACTTCCTTGCATTATTCCCTGGTCATATTGAGGCCCAGTTGAATGATATCGCAGAGTGTTTCCTTATATTTCCCTCTAGCTATAATGACAATATCGTCAGCATAGCCTTGGCAAAGTATACCCGTGTGGGTCAGTCTTTCCAGCAACTCGTCAACCAGCAAGCTCTACAGGAGAGGTGAGAGGACAACACCTTGGGGGCAACCCCTTGTGGTAGATATTGTGGACGACTGTCCTCCTATAGTGGCCATGGCTCGCCTAGATGCCAGTAGTGACTTCATCCATCTGCTGGTTGTCGCATCTAATCCTCTTTTTTCCAGGGATGCGTTGACAGTCTCATTGTCGAAAGCACCCTGTATGTCTAAAAAGGCACATAACGTCACTTCCTTATGAGTCAGTGAATCCTTAATAAGGCTTTTCAGGTGATATAGGGCAGTATCAGTTGATCTGCCCGCCCTGTAGGCATGCTGCGTCCGTTGGAGCGGATGCTCCACAAGCAGAGTGCTTTTCCAACGTTTTTAGCAAAAACGATGTCAAGCTGAAGGGTCTGAACGATGTCTCTGATGTCTTTCTTTCCAGCTTGAAGACCACTTCGGCTATACTCCAGGCAGTAGGTATGTGTCCTAAAGCTAGGCTGCTGATCAGTATTTTCCTGATCGGTGCTGGGAGCTGACTTAGTGCTCGTTGAAGCAGGATTGGCTGAATGCCATCTGGACCTGGAGATTTGTAGGGCTGGAATTTACCAATTGCCCATCTTAATCTCTCCGTTGTTACTATTGATTTTGATTTGGCCCAATCAGTAGCACACGGTCTACTTTGTGCCGTTACCGGGGTATTCCAATCCGTTTGAAGCGTGCTTAACGGAAAGTGAGTTGGCAGCAGTAGCTCAAGTTTCTCCTTACTTCCTATAGTATAGGAGTTATCCTCCTTTCGTAATGCCTGATTTGATTCTAGCACTTCTTTGGAGATTGCTCTGTGAAGTCCTGATCTCATGGTTTTACATGGTCAGTTTATTCCGGTAGGCATCCCAGTTCCCTTCTCTTTTTGCTTTGTTAAAGAGAAGCCTGGTCGCTTTCGTCAACTTCTCCAATTGCTCGTTCCACCATGGAGCATCTTTATCCCTCTTGGCTCCGCCAAGGGATCAGTTTTTTCTAAACCCGTTTGTAAGACACGAGTTAATGTCTTCCTTTTTTTTGTGTCACGGGTCCCACGGGCACACCTTCCGCCCAACCGACCGCTGCCGTGTATCGTACGGCTCGATTCGCGAGAAGATATAGACGCGATATAAAAAAGAGAGCAGGAACGAGGAAATGAATATAATGTAAAATAACTATATTAAATAAAGGTGTTAGTAGGATCTAATTATGTAATAAAAAAGTTAAAATCGATTGCTTTAAGAGCGGCAGTGAGTCAAGATTACAGATAATAGGATAAAGTCTATTATAGTCAGAACATAAAACTCTGTAAGGGTCATGCAACTCATAGTTAGATCTAGAATGATTTAATTTAAGGGGTATATAGTTTCTAGCGAATCTACTTGGAACCGAGAAGTTAAGCCGACTAATCAAGTCGGGACTCTCAACATCCCTACGAATAAGCTTACAAATAAAGACTGTTCCAAGCATAGTTCTATGGTTATAAGGAGGTAAGGAGGTAATATACGGTTTGCATCCCAATTTAGGCGCCGCAAGGCGAGAAGTAAGCAGTTTTTTTTGGACCGATTCAATGCGGTCCGAGTGGACTACTCCAAACAGGTGATCCGAACTCGAGAATCGGACGGACTAGCGAAATAAATAAGGTTTTAGTCAAGTAAGGATCATCAAATTCCTTAGACCACCTTTTTATAAAACCAAGCACACCCCTGGCCTTATTGACAATAGACGAAATATGGTCAGAAAATTTTAGTTTTGGGTCTAGAAGAACACCAAGATCATCAACTCGTGTTATTCTGTCCAAAGAGCACCCACTTAGAGTGTAAGTCGTGCGTATTGGGTTGGCACGACAAAAGGTCATAACTTTACACTTAAGTCTAATACGTTATCACGGCACCATATTTGAAATCGGTCTAGATCGGATTGTAAGTCCAAATGGCACGAAGTGTCCTTGTACTGGAGGCATAATTTAACATCGTCTGCGTACATAAGTACACGCGAATGTTTTATTATTAAGGGGAGGTTTGATGAATAAGGTAAAAAGAAGCGGACCAAAATGGCTCCCTTGTGGGACACCGGATGTGACTCGGAGAATAGAAGATAAAGAATTTTTAGAGGACTTGTTGTGTCCTGCCATTCAGATAGCTTGAAATCCAATTTAGAAGATCAACAGGGAAACCTAAAAGATCAAGTTTTCTTATTAGAAGGTAATGATTAACAGAGTCAAATGCTTTACTACAGTCAGTGTAGATGATATCTGTTTGAAGATTATTTTTGAAACCCTGTATTACGAAAGAAGTTAGCTCCAAGAGGTTAGTGGTTGTTGATCTGCGTTTCATAAAACCGTGCTGACACGGTGATATCTACAAAGGTGCTGCAAATGAGGAGTGATAATATTTTCAAAAAGTTTTGGGATGGCCGACAATTTAGAGATTCCTCTGTAATTGCTAGCATCCAGTTTTTTATGAAGAGGAATCACAAAGGACTCCTTCCATATATGAGGAAACTGTGAAGATTCCAGAGATAAGGTAAACAGTTTCAGTAGAGGCTTGCACAAGGCTTCCGCACAGAATCTGAGCATACAGCCAGGGATTCCATCGGGACCTGGCGAATAGACCGGTTTAACGACTGAAGATCGTTAAGCAGTGAGCTTTCGTTTATAGTGGGGCAAAATATTAGATTCGACTCAGATACCGCATAAGAGTATGGCTGTTCGGAATGAGGTAAAGTTTAATCTGATGTTTGAAAAAACTTAGCGACTATATCGGCTATTGCCTGATCCGATGTTACCGTAGTGTTTTCAAAAAATAGCGAAGAAGGGTAAGAACTTGTTTTTCGCTTAGTGCTAACGAAATTATAAAACTGTTTCGGATCCTGTGCAAACTGGAACTTACAACGGCTTAAATAATTTTTTTAGCACTGAGCATTAAGCACGGTAAAGTTTAACCGAGCGCTTAAATATTTACAAAGGATGGACTGAGAACCGGTATTTTTAAATTATATATAGAGTCTGGATTTCACATTTCTTAGGTGTGTCAAATATTTGATCAGACATAGATCCAATAGTCAACCAAGAGAGTTTCGAATATAATTAATTTGGGACAACGATAAGTCGAGCAAGCCGTCAATAAAGTCATGTTGTGCTAAAGGAAGAAGGATATTCGATTGTTCTTCCGGGGACCACATTATGCCAGGTATATATTTTTTTTTTAATTTATTTATTAAGGCATACGGGGAAGTCTTGAAGCCCCTTTGTGTCCTTCTTATCTATTAATTCAGCCCATTTGGGCTCGCCGGCTAACTATAGTTAGCTTTTTCAAATTTACAGTAATTTAACTACAATTACATAACAATCACATATAACAAATAGGATTTAAGATAAGCGTCAGCTTCTGCGGACCCTTGTCAAAGGAGATCGGGTAATGAGATCCCTCGGTTGCCTTCTATTGAGCCTCCTTGGTGGGCGAGATCTGTTTAAAGCGCTGGCCAGCCGATTTCTGTGGCGCTCCAGCCTGTCATGGTATCTGCTCGAGTGCTTGTTTATTTCGTCAAATACCGTTGCGAGTTTCAGGTCTCTGTGCAGGGTGGTGTTTCGAACAAACCACTCGCAGCCGGTGATGAGTCTTGCTACCTTATTTTGAATAGCCTGGATCCTTTTGATGTGGCTGTCGCAGGCTAAGCCCCAGATTTGGCACCCATACTTCCAGTTTGGTGCTAGGATCTGTTTGTAAATTGTCAGCTTGTTGGATAGCGACAATTTACTGCGCGAAGAAAGTAGCCAGTAGTGCTTCGCCACCTTAGCACGTAGGCGCGTTCTGATGTCGGTCACATGCTTGGAAAATGTGAGTCTGCGATCCAGAAGCACTCCAAGGTACTTTGCTGCGTTCGGCTGTGGTACGGGGACTTCCTCGATGTAGACGGGCGGTGGCGTTCTCCGCTTTAAAGTGAAGCAGACGTTGTTGGATTTACTGCTATTGATGCCAATATTCCATCGTCTTGCCCATTCCGAGAACCGGTATGCAAAGTCCTGGATACCATCGGCTGCGTCGTGCTCGCATCGGGACCTGTAGGTGACGCACACGTCATCGGCAAATGTGGCCAACATAGATTTCCCGTAAAGGCTTACATCTGGCTGCGGCATGTCGTGGCTATACAGGCAGTAGAGCAGGGGGCCGAGGACACTACCTTGTGGAACACCAGCTGCCACGTTGTGCTCGGTGGAAATTGCTGAATGAAAGCGCACAGCGAACCTCCTTCCTTCCAGGTACGATTTCAGCAACCCAAAATATGGGGCAGGCAGCGTCTGCTTGATTTTCAGTTGGAGTCCAATGTGCCACACTCGATCAAACGCTTCTCGAATGTCCAAGAAGAGGCTGTTACAATATTCCTTACTGTCGTAGGCAGTCAGAATTTGCTCGACGACTCGATGGAGCTGCTCGACAGTACAGTGGCCAGCACGGAAACCGAACTGGTGCTCAGGGGTAATCCCCTGGGCTTCCATAATGCTTACAATCCGGACAGCAATCAATCTCTCAAACACCTTCGAAATTGAAGGGAGGAGACTGATCGGCCGGTAGGAGGCGGGCTCCCTTTCCGGCTTGCCAGGTTTGTGGATCATGGAGATTATCCCGAGCTTCCACTGATAAGGGAAGTATTGCAACCTCACAATAGCGTTGAAAACCAACGTTATGTAGAGGATCGCTTGTCTGGGCAGGGCCTTCAATGTGGCGTTGCAGATGACGTCATGTCCAGGTGCTTTGTTGTTACTCTGGCGCACAATGACTTCGGCTACCTCGCAGGGTTCAAACGGCGTGATTGGCATATCCATTTGAAGCGCTTGGTTCAGCTGGTCCTGAGTTTCTTCAACCTGTTGCAGGCTGGCAAGCTTGAATGGTTGAAATCGCTCGGCGAGGTGCGCAGCGAATACCTCCGCTTGTCCCAAGTCGGTCCGACACCATGTCCCGTTGCTATCGACTAGAGGCGCCTTCCTCGTGCAACGCCTTTTGATTGCGCGCGTGGCCTTCCACAGCGAATGCGTCGCTTCGCTTTCGACTCCGGTATTGGCAAGCCTTTCGTCGAACCATGCGGCTTTGTGCAGCACCAACGCGCATCGGAGCCTACTCAGAGCTCGGTTCCATTCCGTTTTGTCCGACGGGTGCCGAGACCTCATCCACCTAGTGCGTAAGCGCCTCTTCTCAGCTATAAGCAGCAGGATCTCCCTGGGTATTGGGATTCGATCTGCCGCGGGCTGCCGAGATATGCTGCGAGTTGCCAATCTAGCTGCTGACTTGATATTGTTGGTGAGCAGTTCGATAGCATCATCAACGTCCTGTCCAGAGTTTATGGCAGTGTTGAGGGGCAGTGTGGACTCCAGTTGCGATTGGAATACCTCCAGGTTAGTACGCCTAGTGATAAGCCGCTCCATCTTAGGGTAGGATATTGCCCCCGCATCCAGCGTAATTACCAGAGGCAGGTGGTCGGAGCTAAGCTCAACAACCGCACTTATGTTAGCGTGGATGCCCAGCACACCCTTTGTCAGTGCAAAATCGATGTACCCTGGTGAGCCTCTACAGCCGTACGGGTATCTTGTTGGTCCTCCTGTTGCTAGCGAGTCCACCTCCGAATTTAGGACGAGATTCGCTAATGCAATGCCTCTTTGGTTGCTCCTTCCCGCACCCCAGAGCCAGTGGGACGCGTTCCAATCGCCTGCAACAATGAACTTCGTCTGGAACTCTTCCAAAATGTCCTTAAACTCGTCCGTAGTCCATGCAAATCTCGGTGGGCAGTAGACCGCTCCAAAGCTTATAGGACCAAGTGCCGTTTCAATAACCGCCGGCGCAAGTTGCACCTTGGCAGTGGCTATTGGTGTTAGCGGAAAGTGGGCAAGGCTATTTTTGATTAAGATAGCTGCTCCGCCTTTGGCGTTGCCACCACTCGGATCATTGGCAGTGTAGGCTACAAATCCGAATAGCTTAGGCGTCTCTGCCCCCTTGCAGTGTGTCTCGCTGAGCAGTAATACATCGATTTCGTGACGTCGCACGAAGCACTCTACTTCAGGCAACTTCGTGGATACGCCGTCGGCGTTCCACACTAGGATGCGCAGCGGCATCATTATGGCGCTTGACGCGCTTGGAGAGCAGTGAGCAGATTGATAATCTGCCCCTGCTGATGTGACTGTTGTTGCTGTTGCTTCATCATCATCATCATTAATTCCATTTGCTTCTCTTGAATCGAGCGCAAAGAATTAATGTTCTCATTAAGCGTCTGCAGGATGGCTTCAATGCTGCTGCTAGCATCCGTCGAGCGCTGGAGTGTACCCCTAGACGCCCTTGTCCGGCTGCGGCTCCTTTGACGACTGGGGCTTCCATCATAGGGCTGTTGCTTTTGCTTCTGTTGCTGGTGCGTCAGGCTCATTGGTTGCTTGTGGTGAATGGACCCTCTAGCCACATCTGCATAAGATATTCCGCCTCGAGAAGAGGGGATCTCCTTACCTCCAGCTAAGCCCCGTGGAGTTGGTCGCTCGCTTACTTCTGTTCTTCCAGCCACTCCACTTCTGGGTCTGGATCGCTGCAGGAACGCTTGTAGCTTGCTGCAACCTTTATAGTTTGCAGGATGCTGGCCGCCACAGTTGTAGCAAGTGCACAGCTCGATGCGTGGCCTGGTACAGTCCTTGGCTGGGTGTTCGCCGGCACATTTCACACAAATGTGGGCCTTACGGCAGTATTTGGCTGTGTGGCCAAACTGCTGACAACGATGGCACTGGACAATAGCGTTACGCTTGCGGAGAGGCTCAATAACTACTCTCATATGGCATAGTGCCTTTACCGCCAGGATCTCCTTATTGTTTGCCGCAGCAGCAATATTTAGGAAGAACATATTGACTGGCGACGCTTTTGAGGTACCCGGTTCGTTTCGCCTAAGCGGTGTGTGAATATCGAGAACCTTGTGCCCGATCTTTTCCAGCTCATCCTTGATTTGGTGATGTAGCGTACTGTGGTGCAGGCCTTTCACGCATACCCTGTAAGGCCTGTCCTCTTTAAGCTGGTAGCAGTGGAACTCATACTCTTCGATCTCGAGCCAGTTCACTATGGTGCGAAATGTATTAGCGTCAGCCGCGTAAAGCCTTAGGACACCGCTCATTGACGCCCTAGCCTCAATCTTTTCTAGGTCCACTATATTTTCGATGCTCTGCATCATCAGGTATACGTCGTCCACTCCCTCCATTACTATAGGAGGTGGTTTGGACTGCGCCTTTTTGGCTGAGCTAGTGGTACCAGCGGAGGCTGCATCCCGCTTAGCGGCAGCAATTGCAGCTTGATGACTGGTACTGGGCTGGTCATACAGATCGCCAATTTCATTGCCTACTTGTTTGTCAGCTGTGAGATGCGCAAGTAAACCAAATCGGTTTGAATTGCCGCCATATCTAGGTTCTGTAGCCGAAGGGTTTTCCCCTTGTTTGCCGATGGTTGATTTGGGTTTTTTCCTTTCAGTCTCCGGAGAAGCACGAGACTTTCGCTTTATTTTTTGAAAGCGCTGCGGGGCAGCACATTGGGGGCTCGAGAGAAACGCAGTATCCAACGATTCATCAGCCGCAGCGGTTTCATTTGAAGTGTTCATATTGAAGTGTGCACCAAATCACCAGGGTTCTAGCCAAAACTTGAACCCTGGGATAGAAAGCTTTAAGCTCGCAAACAGCTGTTTGTGCGATCGCGTGGCAGCTGGGCAGCGGAGCCCCAGTTCGAGAAACTTAACTTTGTATTTTTGAATGAAAATGTTTTCGTTTCACTATTATTTCACTGTTAGTGACTTGGGGGGTCACTATTTGCTATGTGTGCCAGTATTCTGGTCTTGTCCATAAGTTTATTACCGCGAAAACTAATTTCACTTAATCCACTTTGTCAGGTGCGTATTGTTAGACACGAACCTTTACTAACATTCAGGTATATTAAAATCACCTAGAACTACCAATTGGTGCCTGTCAGACAGTTTGTTTAAGATGGACTCGATAGCGGACAGATGATTCTGATGTTCTGGGAATTCAGAAGATGGCGGAATATACGAGCATGTAATATAAACTGATCTGTCGGAAAATAAGAAATAGTAAGATTCGTTGTTAGCTTTTGGAAGAAGATGAAGAGGCGGATGGTGCAGTGGTCTGGCCACGTGAGGGAAGTTTAATTCCCTATTTTTAATCTTAGTTTCGAATTCTTTTATCACTATACTATCCGGGCAAAAATCACCCGAACATATGGCCGAAAAAAGTTAATTTGGGAAATTTATCTCGAAAGATGATATGACTCTAGCTTAAGAGAAGTTAAATTTTTCCACTTTTATATTATCGCCTTTTGTTTCGTCTTGTATATAAGACAATAAATCAGACGATGTTTGATCAGGGAAAGCAGAGAAACGAAAATGTGTTTCTTTAGTGAAACCACCGCGACGGGTTTTGGCCCTGCAGATTGTATTTCTGAAGTGTCAACTTGTGCCGAAAGTCCAGACTCAATGTTCCCTTGTGGTGGTAAGCTAATCGGGATAGGTGGAATTACTGGTTGAGAAACCAGTGCAGACAATTCGGAATCTTTAGCAATCCCATGGTGGGCCCCCATCACAGCGGATTGATCGGATTGCTCCGAATCTTTTTAGCCGCCGATTTAAGCAACATTGCGGATTTGCTGCGATTGACAGCTGATCAGTTGTGGAGTCCTATTGATCAGTTGCCCGTGGTTGCAGGACCTAAGGCCATTAAACTGTAAATTAAGCGCGGAAAGAAGATCAGCGGCTCGACGAAAACTATCTCTAGCTACGCCAAAACTGTTGATCAGTTCTTTCAAGCCACCTTTAGTTTGGCGCATAAACGATTTCATCTCGTTCGCAACCACAAGGCAAGCATCACAAAAGTAATTTAGATTTTTACCCTTTGCTAGGTCATCACTTGTTCGGCCATTAAAACCAGCGCACTTAGTGTGCACCATTCTATCACATAGCCAACAAATCATTTTTGGCTGCTCAGGTTTTATAACCTGGCAGCAATTTTTTAGAAAAGCAGACAACATTTACGGTTTCCATGTTTATCTAAAATCAGACCACTGTGCACGAAAACACAAGATCAAATCTTTCAAGCGAGTTGTTAAAAGAACCGCACGAGAGCAGTCTGCACGCTGAGATATTTAGATCTCCAGATCTAGAGTGGTACTGAGTTTCCCGGTTACCCTAGGAACTGGATCTCGCAGTAAAGAGGCATTGAAACCTTCCCAGTTCGTATTCCTGGGATTGCGCTTACGCTCGCTACATTCTAGATTTAGACCTATGTTAAAACGAATAATTCTGTGACCTGACTCCTCAGTAGATACGTGCTAGTCGCTTATATGCGAAGCCACTGTTCTGCTAGAAAGTGTAATGTCCAGAACCTCAGATCTTACCCTAGTAACAAATGTCGGAACATTGCCGACATTTAGGATTTCTAGATTGTTATTTAAGATAAATTCTAAGAGTGACTCACCTCTTTGGTTCCCGTCGCTGCTGCCCCATATCACGTGATGTGCATTTGCATCACATCCAATGATGATCGGTGAGTGCATCCTCTTACAGTGTTCAGCTAGTGCAGTTGCTATACCAGGGTTCCTGTACCAGCACGGACGAGGTCCCCTTGGCGCGATGGATGTTCACCATCCTTGTTCTCCCGATTATTAAATGATCGGCTCCATCATCGGCGTTACTGGTCTGGAGATGCCCAGATCACCATCCGCCGGTACAGCTTCTTCCTCACTCAACAGGTCTAGTTCCATGCCTAGCTCCTGAAAGGATATCGGGGTCTGATCCCTCATCTCGATGACGGTCGCATCGAGATCCTCATCCTCCGCCAGATCCTCGCTGGATTCGGAGATCTTATTGGGCTTCTCCTTCTCCGCGGAGACTGGTGGATTTCGAGGAGTCTCGACCCGTCTTGTGGCGGCTTTGAGCGCCTTGGCCTTCTTTAGACCACAAACTGAGATGTCTCCAAACTTGAAGCTCAGATTGTGGTCGCTAGAAATAATCTTGGCACATGAGTTGTCATCAATGCCAAGGCTGAGGAGCGAGCCACCATGCCCATTCTTCCTTGATGTAAGACGTCATTTTTTTTTTTTGATCAATTCCATGATCCACTTTGTTGTCTTGTGTCCTGTCCTGGGGCAGAAGATGGTGATGTTGTGTGGCGATGGGAAGTCGTCGTCCATCTTTACCTCCAGGGAGACACCGCTCCACTTACTGAGGCTGGGGACTGCTAATTGCAGCCACTCAGCAGTGGTTGCGTTGCGGCAATCCACTATTAGGTGACCCACCCAGAAGTGGATTCCCCCAAACTTAATTGGAGAATCCCAACCAGAGAGGACTATCCAGTAGTGCGTCCTCGACTTTGGAGTACTCCTCTGGTACGAACGCAACTTTAATGGTCCCGCATATGATGGCTTGCGTACCTCAGTTGCATTTGCCTCTTAGGCGTTTTCGTCGGAGGCGTCAGGGTGGAGTTTGCCCGCTTCGAAGCAGAGTTGGGCCTTTGCTCTAGCGGCTGTTGTGTCTTGGCCAGAGACAAAGCTTCTGCGGGTGACTTGGCCTGCTAAAGGTAACGAAGATACCACTTCGTTCTGGCCCCGCTCAGCCCCTTACGGTTAGGGTCATCCCGGGCTAACCAAGTTGCGGCAATGGGTTTTTAGCCCCTCCCGCTTGGCCGGCTTGGACCACAGTCGAGTGACTCGGTGTGGCTGCCCGATTCTTTCCTCCCGCAGTTGGGCGTACTTGTGACGATTAGGATCAGTTTTTGGTGTTACCACCGAAGTAAGCCGCTCTCCGTCAAGGAGACGGTCTTCAAACTGTCTTGCAACATTTCCCGCAGTCAAGGCCTGCGGTATTTTAATATTTTTGATTCTATGGTTCATAGTACCACGAGTTGCATTATCCGCAGTACCCGGGTAAGGCTAACCAGACCGAGCGGACGCCACTTGCCCGGACTCTCCGTTAGCGACGGGGCTAGTTGTTACCCGGGCCCCCAGCCCGGCAGACTCTCTCTCTATAAACACATTTTTCAAAAGTGTGGGCGTGGCAGTTTTGTACCAACCGTACAACCGTTGGCGTTAGAGTGTGCGTGGCAAAAAGTTTTTGTCAAATCGATAGAAATTTACAAAACTAACAAAATTATGAAAAAATATCAAAACATATTTTAAAAGTGTGGCGGTGGCAGTTTTGTGCTGTTGGTGGACGTTAGAGTGGGCATGGTCAAACGATTTGTGGAAATCGATGGGAATTTGCAAAACTAATAAGATTATTAAAAAATATCCAACAATTTTTTCAAAAATGTGGTCGTGTCAGTTTTGGGCGGTTTTAGTGCGTTAGAGTGGTCATTGTAAAAAGTTTTATGGCAAATCGATAGAAATTTTTCAATTTAAATAATACAAATATGAAAACATTTTTGAAAAGTGTGGGCGTGGCAGTTTTTGGAAGGGGAGGTCATTACAAAAAATACGAAATTTGACTCCAAAATTGATTTCCATAAATCCTTCAAAAAGTGATACTAATCGTTAGCGCTGGTAATAAGCTGTTCAAACCCGTTATTCTTACATCTAAATAACCATTTTAGCCACGTAATGACGAAAATTTGTAAATATCAACTTTTTGGCAAAATCCGTTTTTCCAAATTTCGGTCATCAAAAAATCGGTTTTTTGCCACAAATAATTTTCTGAATACGGAATGTCATACCTCGCTGAGCTCGTAAATTAATTTACAATTAAAATGTGTTCAAAAATGGAAATTATGCTTTTTGCCATACTTTGCAAATTTTTATGGGGGGTCATTACAAAAAATACGAAATTTAACCCAAAAATTGATTTCCCTAAATCCATCCACAAGTGATAGTAATCGGTAGCGCTGGTAATTAGCTCCTCAAAACCGTTATACTATTGAAAAAAAAAATACGAAATTTTACTCAAAAATTGATTTCCCTAAATCTTTCAAAAAGTGATAATAATCGTTAGCGCTGGTAATTAGCTGTTCAAACCCGTTATTCTATTAACAAAATTTTTAAGGGGGTCATTACAAAAAATACGAAATTTGACCCAAAAATTGATTTCCCTTAATCCTTTAAAAAGTGATAGTAATCGTTAGCGCTGGTAATAAGCTGTTCAAACCCGTTATTCTTACATCTATATGACCATTTTAGCCAAGTAACGACGAAAATTCCGTTTGTAAATATCAACTTTTTGGCAATCTGTTTTTCCAAATTTCGGTCATCAAATAATCAGTTTTTTTTGCCACAACTTTAAAAATAATTGTCTGAATACTTAATGTTAAGCCTTGCTGAGCTCGTAATTACATTTACAATTAAAATTTGTTCAAAAATGGAAATTATGTTTTTTACCATACTTTGCAAATTTTTATAGGGGGTCACAACAAAAAATAAGAAAATTGACCCAAAAATTGATTTCCCTAAATCCTTCAAAAAGTGATAGTAATCGGTAACTTTAAAAATAATTGTCTGAATACCTCGCTGAGTTCGCAATTAAATTTAAAATTTAAATGTGTTCAAAAATGGATATTATGATTTTTGCCATACTTTGCAAATTTTTATGGGGGGTCATTACAAAAAATACGATATTTGACCGAAAAATTGATTTCCCTAAATCCTTTAAAAATTGATAGTAATAGTTAGCGCTGGTAATAAGCTGTTCAAAACCTTTATTCTTATATCTATATGACCATTTTAGCCAAGTAATGCCGAAAATTCTGTTTTTAAATATCAACTTTTTGGCAAAATCCGTTTTTCAAAATTTCGGTCATCAAATAATCAGTGTTTTGCCACAACTTTAAAAATAATTGTCTGATTAAGGAATGTCATCGTAATTAAATTTACAATTAAATTGTGTTCAAACAAGGAAATTAATTTTTTTGACCATATCTAGCAAATTTTCAGACGGGTCATTACAAAAAATACGAAAATTGACCCAAAAATTGATTTCCTTAAATCCTTCAAAAAGTGATAGTAATCGTTAGCGCTGGTAATAAGCTCCTCAAAACCGTTATTCTTACATCTATATGACCATTTTTGCCAAGTAATGAAGAAAATTTGTAAATATCAACTTTTCGGCTAAATCCGTTTTTCCAAATTTCGGTAATCAAATAATCAGTTTTTTTGCCACAACTTTAAAAATAATTGTCTGAATACGGAATGTCATACCTCGCTGAGCTCGTAATTAAATTTACCATTTAAATGTGTTCTAAAATGATATGAAATTTTTTGCCATACTTTACTAATTTTTATGGGGGGTCATTAAAAAAATACGAAATTTGAAACAAAAATTGATTTCCCTAAATCCTTCAAAAAGTGATAGTAATCGTTAGCGCTGGTAATAAGCTGTTCAAAACCGTTATTTTTATATCTATATGACCATTTTAACCAAGTAATGACGAAAATTCCGTTTGTAAATATCAACTTTGACATAATGACATAATCCGTGGGGTCATTACAAAAAATACGAAATTTAACCCAAAAATTGATTTCCGTAAATCCTTCAAAAAAGGGATACTAATCGTTAGCGCTGGTAATTAGCAGTTCAAACCCGTTATTCTATTAAAAAAAATTTTTAAGTGGGGGGTCATTACAAAAAATAAAAAAATTGACCCAAAAATTGATTTCCCCAAATCCTTCAAAAAGTGATTGTAATCGTTAGCGCTGGTAATAAGCTGTTCAAAACCGTTATTCGTACATCTATATGACCATTTTAGCCAAGTAATGACGAAAACTCCGTTTGTAAATATCAACATTTTGACAAAATCCGGTTTTCCAAATTTCGGTCATCAAATAATCAGTTTTTTGCCACAACTTTAAAAATAAATGTCTGAATACGGAATGTCATACCTCGCTGAGCTCGTAATTAAATTTGCAATAAAAATGTGTTCAGAAATGGATATTATGTTTTTTGCCATACTTTGCAAATTTTTATGAGGGGTCATTAAAAAAAATACGAAAATTGACCCAAAAATTGATTTCCCTAAATCCTTCAAAAAGTGATAGTTATCGGAAACGCTGGTAATCGTTAGCGCTGGTAATTAGCTCCTCAAAACCGTTATTCTTACATCTATATGACGATTTTAGCCAAGTAATGACGAAAATTTGTAAATATCAACTTTTCGGCTAAGTCCGTTTTTCCAAATTTCGGTAATCAAATAATCAGTTTTTTTGCCACAACTTTAAAAATAATTGTCTGAATACGGAATGTCATACCTCGCTGAGCTCGGAATTAAATTTACAATAAAAATGTGTTCAAAAATGGATATTATGTTTTTTTGCCATACTTAGCAAATTTTTATGAGGGGTCATTAAAAAAAATACGATATATGACCCAAAAATTGATTTCCCTAAATCCTTTAAAAAGTGATAGTAATCGTTAGCTGGTAATAAGCTGTTCGGCTAAGTCCGTTTTTCCAAATTTCGGTAATCAAATAATCAGTTTTTTTGTCACAACTTTAAAAATAATTGTCTAAATAAGGAATGTTAAGCCTTGCTGAGCTCGTAATTACATTTACAATCAAACCGTGTTCAAAAATGAAAATTATGTTTTTTGCCATACTTTGCAATTTTTTATGGGGGGTCATTACAAAAAATACGAAATTTGACTCAAAAATTGATTTCCCTAAATTCTTCAAAAAGTGATAGTAATCGTTAGCGCTGGTAATTAGCTCCTCAAAACCGTTATTCTTACATCTATATGACGATTTTAGCCAAGTAATGACGAAAATTTGTAAATATCAACTTTTCGGCTAAGTCCGTTTTTCCAAATTTCGGTAATCAAATAATCAGTTTTTTTGCCACAACTTTAAAAATAATTGTCTGAATACGGAATGTCATACCTCGCTGAGCTCGGAATTAAATTTACAATAAAAATGTGTTCAAAAATGGATATTATGTTTTTTTGCCATACTTAGCAAATTTTTATGGGGGTTATTAAAAAAAATACGATGTTTGACCCAAAAATTGATTTCTCTAAATCCTTTAAAAAGTGATAGTAATCGTTAGCGCTGGTAATAAGCTTTTCAAAACCGTTATTCTTACATCTATATGACCATTTTAGCCAAGTAATGACGAAAATTCCGTTTGTAAATATCAACTTTTTGGCTAAATCCGTTTTTCCAAATTTCGGTCATCAAATAATCAGTTTTTTTGTCACAACTTTAAAAATATTTGTCTGAATACTGAATGTCATACCTCGCTGAGCTGGTAATTAAATTTACAATTAGGCTTTGTTCAAAAATGAAAAGTAAGTTTTTTTGACATACTTTGCAAATTAAAAAAAAAAATTAATTTCACTAAATCCTTTAAAAAGTAAATATCAATTTTTTGGCTAAATCCTTTTTTCCACATTTCGGTCATGAAGTAATCAGTTGTTTTGCCACAACTTTAAAAATATTTGTCTAAATATACAATGCCATACCTCGTTAAGCTCGGAATTAAATTTACAATAAAAATGTGTTCAAAAATGGATATTATGTTTTTTTGCCATACTTAGCAAATTTTTATGGGGGTCATTAAAAAAAATACGATATATGACCCAAAAATTGATTTCCCTAAATCCTTTAAAAAGTGATAGTAATCGTTAGCGCTGGTAATAAGCTGTTCAAAACCGTTATTCTTACATCTATATGACCATTTTAGCCAAGTAATGACGAAAATTCCGTTTGTAAATATCAACTTTTTGACATAATCCATGACAAAAATACGAAATTTAACCCAATAATTGATTTCCCTAAATCCTGCCAAAAGTGATAGTAATCGTTAGCTGGTAATAAGCTGTTCAAATCCGTTATTCTCTTAAAAAAAAATTTTAAGGGGGGTCATTACAAAAAATACGAAATTTAACCCAAAAATTGATTTCCCTAAATCCTTCCACAAGTGATAGTAATCGTTAGCTGGTAATAAGCTGTTCAAACCCGTTATTCTTACATCTATATGACCATTTTAGCCAAGTAATGACGAAAATTTGTAAATATCAACTTTTCGGCTAAGTCCGTTTTTCCAAATTTCGGTAATCAAATAATCAGTTTTTTTGCCACAACTTTAAAAATAATTGTCTGAATACGGAATGTCATACCTCGCTGAGCTCGGAATTAAATTTACAATAAAAATGTGTTCAAAAATGGATATTATGTTTTTTTGCCATACTTAGCAAATTTTTATGGGGGTTATTAAAAAAAATACGATGTTTGACCCAAAAATTGATTTCTCTAAATCCTTTAAAAAGTGATAGTAATCGTTAGCGCTGGTAATAAGCTTTTCAAAACCGTTATTCTTACATCTATATGACCATTTTAGCCAAGTAATGACGAAAATTCCGTTTGTAAATATCAACTTTTTGGCTAAATCCGTTTTTCCAAATTTCGGTCATCAAATAATCAGTTTTTTTGTCACAACTTTAAAAATATTTGTCTGAATACTGAATGTCATACCTCGCTGAGCTGGTAATTAAATTTACAATTAGGCTTTGTTCAAAAATGAAAAGTAAGTTTTTTTGACATACTTTGCAAATTAAAAAAAAAAATTAATTTCACTAAATCCTTTAAAAAGTAAATATCAATTTTTTGGCTAAATCCTTTTTTCCACATTTCGGTCATGAAGTAATCAGTTGTTTTGCCACAACTTTAAAAATATTTGTCTAAATATACAATGCCATACCTCGTTAAGCTCGGAATTAAATTTACAATAAAAATGTGTTCAAAAATGGATATTATGTTTTTTTGCCATACTTAGCAAATTTTTATGGGGGTCATTAAAAAAAATACGATATATGACCCAAAAATTGATTTCCCTAAATCCTTTAAAAAGTGATAGTAATCGTTAGCGCTGGTAATAAGCTGTTCAAAACCGTTATTCTTACATCTATATGACCATTTTAGCCAAGTAATGACGAAAATTCCGTTTGTAAATATCAACTTTTTGACATAATCCATGACAAAAATACGAAATTTAACCCAATAATTGATTTCCCTAAATCCTGCCAAAAGTGATAGTAATCGTTAGCTGGTAATAAGCTGTTCAAATCCGTTATTCTATTAAAAAAAAATTTTAAGGGGGGTCATTACAAAAAATACGAAATTTAACCCAAAAATTGATTTCCCTAAATCCTTCCACAAGTGATAGTAATCGTTAGCTGGTAATAAGCTGTTCAAACCCGTTATTCTTACATCTATATGACCATTTTAGCCAAGTAATGACGAAAATTTGTAAATATCAACTTTTCGGCTAAGTCCGTTTTTCCAAATTTCGGTAATCAAATAATCAGTTTTTTTGCCACAACTTTAAAAATAATTGTCTGAATACGGAATGTCATACCTCGCTGAGCTCGGAATTAAATTTACAATAAAAATGTGTTCAAAAATGGATATTATGTTTTTTTGCCATACTTAGCAAATTTTTATGGGGGTTATTAAAAAAAATACGATGTTTGACCCAAAAATTGATTTCTCTAAATCCTTTAAAAAGTGATAGTAATCGTTAGCGCTGGTAATAAGCTTTTCAAAACCGTTATTCTTACATCTATATGACCATTTTAGCCAAGTAATGACGAAAATTCCGTTTGTAAATATCAACTTTTTGGCTAAATCCGTTTTTCCAAATTTCGGTCATCAAATAATCAGTTTTTTTGTCACAACTTTAAAAATATTTGTCTGAATACTGAATGTCATACCTCGCTGAGCTGGTAATTAAATTTACAATTAGGCTTTGTTCAAAAATGAAAAGTAAGTTTTTTTGACATACTTTGCAAATTAAAAAAAAAAATTAATTTCACTAAATCCTTTAAAAAGTAAATATCAATTTTTTGGCTAAATCCTTTTTTCCACATTTCGGTCATGAAGTAATCAGTTGTTTTGCCACAACTTTAAAAATATTTGTCTAAATATACAATGCCATACCTCGTTAAGCTCGCAATTAAATTTCCAATCAAACTGTGTTTAAAAATGGAAATTAAATTTTTTGGACATATTTTGAAAATTTTGATGATATTACAAAAAATTTAAAAATTTCCCTAAATCCTTCAAAAAGTAATAGTTATCGGTAACGCTGGTAATCGTTTGCGCTGGTAATTAGCTCCTCAAAACCGTTATTCTTACATCTATATGACGATTTTAGCCAAGTAATGACGAAAATTTGTAAATATCAACTTTTCGGCTAAGTCCGTTTTTCCAAATTTCGGTAATCAAATAATCAGTTTTTTTGCCACAACTTTAAAAATAATTGTCTGAATACGGAATGTCATACCTCGCTGAGCTCGGAATTAAATTTACAATAAAAATGTGTTCAAAAATGGATATTATGTTTTTTTGCCATACTTAGCAAATTTTTATGGGGGTCATTAAAAAAAATACGATATATGACCCAAAAATTGATTTCCCTAAATCCTTTAAAAAGTGATAGTAATCGTTAGCGCTGGTAATAAGCTGTTCAAAACCGTTATTCTTACATCTATATGACCATTTTAGCCAAGTAATGACGAAAATTCCGTTTGTAAATATCAACTTTTTGACATAATCCATGACAAAAATACGAAATTTAACCCAATAATTGATTTCCCTAAATCCTGCCAAAAGTGATAGTAATCGTTAGCTGGTAATAAGCTGTTCAAATCCGTTATTCTATTAAAAAAAAATTTTAAGGGGGGTCATTACAAAAAATACGAAATTTAACCCAAAAATTGATTTCCCTAAATCCTTCCACAAGTGATAGTAATCGTTAGCTGGTAATAAGCTGTTCAAACCCGTTATTCTTACATCTATATGACCATTTTAGCCAAGTAATGACGAAAATTCCGTTTGTAAATATCAACTTTTTGGCTAAATCCGTTTTTCCAAATTTCGGTCATCAAATAATCAGTTTTTTGCCACAACTTTAAAAATATTTGTCTGAATACGGAATGTCATACCTCGCTGAGCTCGTAATTACATTTACAATCAAACCGTGTTCAAAAATGAAAATTATGTTTTTTGCCATACTTTGCAAATTTTTATGGGGGGTCATTACAAAAAATACGAAATTTGACTCAAAAATTGATATCCCTAAATCCTTCAAAAAGTGATAGTAATCGTTAGCGCTGGTAATAAGCTGTTCAAACCCGTTATTTTTACATCTATATGACCACTTTAGCCAAGTAATGACGAAAATTCCGTTTGTAAATATCAACTTTTTGGCAAAATCCGTTTTTCCAAATTTCTGTCATCAAATAATCAGTTTTTTTGTCACAACTTTAAAAATAATTGTCTAAATAAGGAATGTTAAGCCTTGCTGAGCTCGTAATTACATTTACAATCAAACCGTGTTCAAAAATGAAAATTATGTTTTTTGCCATACTTTGCAATTTTTTATGGGGGGTCATTACAAAAAATACGAAATTTGACTCAAAAATTGATTTCCCTAAATTCTTCAAAAAGTGATAGTAATCGTTAGCGCTGGTAATAAGCTGTTCAAACCCGTTATTCTTACATCTATATGACCACTTTAGCCAAGTAATGACGAAAATTCCGTTTGTAAATATCAACTTTTTGGCAAAATCCGTTTTTCCAAATTCCTGTCATCAAATAATCAGTTTTTTGCCACAACTTTAAAAATATTTGTCTGAATACGGAATGTCATACCTCGCTGAGCTCGTAATTACATTTACAATCAAACCGTGTTCAAAAATGAAAATTATGTTTTTTGCCATACTTTGCAAATTTTTATGGGGGGTCATTACAAAAAATACGAAATTTGACTCAAAAATTGATATCCCTAAATCCTTCAAAAAGT
Source organism: Drosophila melanogaster (assembly GCF_000001215.4). NCBI lineage: Eukaryota > Metazoa > Arthropoda > Insecta > Diptera > Drosophilidae > Drosophila > Drosophila melanogaster. The sequence goes on along the minus strand of NT_037436.4, from coordinate 24,677,498 downwards.
GATAGTAATCGTTAGCGCTGGTAATAAGCTGTTCAAACCCGTTATTTTTACATCTATATGACCACTTTAGCCAAGTAATGACGAAAATTCCGTTTGTAAATATCAACTTTTTGGCAAAATCCGTTTTTCCAAATTTCTGTCATCAAATAATCAGTTTTTTGCCACAACTTTAAAAATATTTGTCTGAATACGGAATGTCATACCTCGGTGAGCTCGTAATTACATTTACAATCAAACCGTGTTCAAAAATGAAAATTATGTTTTTTGCCATACTTTGCAAATTTTTATGGGGGGTCATTACAAAAAATACGAAATTTGACTCAAAAATTGATATCCCTAAATCCTTCAAAAAGTGATAGTAATCGTTAGCGCTGGTAATAAGCTGTTCAAACCCGTTATTTTTACATCTATATGACCACTTTAGCCAAGTAATGACGAAAATTCCGTTTGTAAATATCAACTTTTTGGCAAAATCCGTTTTTCCAAATTTCTGTCATCAAATAATCAGTTTTTTTGTCACAACTTTAAAAATAATTGTCTGAATACGAAATGTTAAGCCTTGCTGAGCTCGTAATTACATTTACAATCAAACCGTGTTCAAAAATGAAAATTATGTTTTTTGCCATACTTTGCAATTTTTTAGGGGGGTCATTACAAAAAATACGAAATTTGACTCAAAAATTGATTTCCCTAAATTCTTCAAAAAGTGATAGTAATCGTTAGCGATACGATATTTGACCCAAAAATTGATTTCCCTAAATCCTTTAAAAAGTGATAGTAATCGTTAGCGCTGGTAATAAGCTGTTCAAAACCGTTATTCTTACATCTATATGACCATTTTAGCCAAGTAATGACGAAAATTCCGTTTGTAAATATCAACTTTTTGACATAATCCATGACAAAAATACGAAATTTAACCCAATAATTGATTTCCCTAAATCCTGCCAAAAGTGATAGTAATCGTTAGCTGGTAATAAGCTGTTCGGCTAAGTCCGTTTTTCCAAATTTCGGTAATCAAATAATCAGTTTTTTTGTCACAACTTTAAAAATAATTGTCTAAATAAGGAATGTTAAGCCTTGCTGAGCTCGTAATTACATTTACAATCAAACCGTGTTCAAAAATGAAAATTATGTTTTTTGCCATACTTTGCAATTTTTTATGGGGGGTCATTACAAAAAATACGAAATTTGACTCAAAAATTGATTTCCCTAAATTCTTCAAAAAGTGATAGTAATCGTTAGCGCTGGTAATTAGCTCCTCAAAACCGTTATTCTTACATATATATGACGATTTTAGCCAAGTAATGACGAAAATTTGTAAATATCAACTTTTCGGCTAAGTCCGTTTTTCCAAATTTCGGTAATCAAATAATCAGTTTTTTTGCCACAACTTTAAAAATAATTGTCTGAATACGGAATGTCATACCTCGCTGAGCTCGGAATTAAATTTACAATAAATTTATCAATCAAAAATGGATATTATGTTTTTTTGCCATACTTAGCAAATTTTTATGGGGGTTATTAAAAAAAATACGATGTTTGACCCAAAAATTGATTTCTCTAAATCCTTTAAAAAGTGATAGTAATCGTTAGCGCTGGTAATAAGCTTTTCAAAACCGTTATTCTTACATCTATATGACCATTTTAGCCAAGTAATGACGAAAATTCCGTTTGTAAATATCAACTTTTTGGCAAAATCCGTTTTTCCAAATTTCTGTCATCAAATAATCAGTTTTTTTGTCACAACTTTAAAAATAATTGTCTAAATAAGGAATGTTAAGCCTTGCTGAGCTCGTAATTACATTTACAATCAAACCGTGTTCAAAAATGAAAATTATGTTTTTTGCCATACTTTGCAATTTTTTATGGGGGGTCATTACAAAAAATACGAAATTTGACTCAAAAATTGATTTCCCTAAATTCTTCAAAAAGTGATAGTAATCGTTAGCGCTGGTAATAAGCTGTTCAAACCCGTTATTCTTACATCTATATGACCACTTTAGCCAAGTAATGACGAAAATTCCGTTTGTAAATATCAACTTTTTGGCAAAATCCGTTTTTCCAAATTTCTGTCATCAAATAATCAGTTTTTTGCCACAACTTTAAAAATATTTGTCTGAATACGGAATGTCATACCTCGCTGAGCTCGTAATTACATTTACAATCAAACCGTGTTCAAAAATGAAAATTATGTTTTTTGCCATACTTTGCAAATTTTTATGGGGGGTCATCACAAAAAATACGAAATTTGACTCAAAAATTGATATCCCTAAATCCTTCAAAAAGTGATAGTAATCGTTAGCGCTGGTAATAAGCTGTTCAAACCCGTTATTTTTACATCTATATGACCACTTTAGCCAAGTAATGACGAAAATTCCGTTTGTAAATATCAACTTTTTGGCAAAATCCGTTTTTCCAAATTTCTGTCATCAAGTAATCAGTTTTTTTGTCACAACTTTAAAAATAATTGTCTGAATACGAAATGTTAAGCCTTGCTGAGCTCGTAATTACATTTACAATCAAACCGTGTTCAAAAATGAAAATTATGTTTTTTGCCATACTTTGCAATTTTTTAGGGGGGTCATTACAAAAAATACGAAATTTGACCCAAAAATTGATTTCCCTAAATCCTTCAAAAAGTGATAGTAATCGTTAGCGCTGGTAATAAGCTGTTAAAAACCGTTATTCTTACATCTATATGACCATTTTAGCCGAGTAATGACGAAAATTCCGTTTGTAAATATCAACTTTTTGGCAAAATCCGTTTTTCCAAATTTCGGTCATTAAATAATCAGTTTTTTTTGCCACAACTTTATAAATATTTGTCTGAATACGGAATGTCATACATCGCTGAGCTCGTAATTAAATTTACAATTAAAATGTGTTCAAAAATGGAAATTATGTTTTTTGCCATACTTTGCAACTTTTTATGGCGGGTCATTACAAAAAATACGAAATTTGACCCAAAAATTGATTTCCCTAAATCCTTCAAAAAGTGATAGTAATCGTTAGCGCTGGTAATAAGCTGTTAAAAACCGTTATTCTTACATCTATATGACCATTTTAGCCGAGTAATGACGAAAATTCCGTTTGTAAATATCAACTTTTTGGCAAAATCCGTTTTTCCAAATTTCGGTCATCAAATAATCAGTTTTTTTGTCACAACTTTAAAAATATTTGTCTGAATACTGAATGTCATACCTCGCTGAGCTGGTAATTAAATTTACAATTAGGCTTTGTTCAAAAATGAAAAGTAAGTTTTTTTGACATACTTTGCAAATTAAAAAAAAAATTAATTTCACTAAATCCTTTAAAAAGTAAATATCAATTTTTTGGCTAAATCCTTTTTTCCACATTTCGGTCATGAAGTAATCAGTTATTTTGCCACAACTTTAAAAATATTTGTCTAAATATACAATGCCATACCTCGTTAAGCTCGCAATTAAATTTCCAATCAAACTGTGTTTAAAATGGAAATTAAATTTTTTGGACATATTTTGAAAATTTTGATGATATTACAAAAAATTTAAAAATTTCCCTAAATCCTTCAAAAAGTAATAGTTATCGGTATCGCTGGTAATCGTTAGCGCTGGTAATTAGCTCCTCAAAACCGTTATTCTTACATCTATATGACGATTTTAGCCAAGTAATGACGAAAATTTGTAAATATCAACTTTTCGGATAAGTCCGTTTTTCCAAATTTCGGTAATCAAATAATCAGTTTTTTTGCCACAACTTTAAAAATAATTGTCTGAATACGGAATGTCATACCTCGCTGAGCTCGGAATTAAATTTACAATAAAAATGTGTTCAAAAATGGATATTATGTTTTTTTGCCATACTTAGCAAATTTTTATGGGGGTCATTAAAAAAAATACGATATATGACCCAAAAATTGATTTCCCTAAATCCTTTAAAAAGTGATAGTAATCGTTAGCGCTGGTAATAAGCTGTTCAAAACCGTTATTCTTACATCTATATGACCATTTTAGCCAAGTAATGACGAAAATTCCGTTTGTAAATATCAACTTTTTGACATAATCCATGACAAAAATACGAAATTTAACCCAAAAATTGATTTCCCTAAATCCTGCCAAAAGTGATAGTAATCGTTAGCTGGTAATAAGCTGTTCAAACCCGTTATTCTTACATCTATATGACCATTTTAGCCAAGTAATGACGAAAATTCCGTTTGTAAATATCAACTTTTTGGCTAAATCCGTTTTTCCAAATTTCGGTCATCAAATAATCAGTTTTTTTGCCACAACTTTATAAATATTTGTCTGAATACGGAATGTCATACCTCGCTGAGCTCGTAATTACATTTACAATCAAACCGTGTTCAAAAATGAAAATTATGTTTTTTGCCATACTTTGCAAATTTTTATGGGGGGTCATTACAAAAAATACGAAATTTGACCCAAAAATTGATATCCCTAAATCCTTCAAAAAGTGATAGTAATCGTTAGCGCTGGTAATAAGCTGTTCAAACCCGTTATTTTTACATCTATATGACCACTTTAGCCAAGTAATGACGAAAATTCCGTTTGTAAATATCAACTTTTTGGCAAAATCCGTTTTTCCAAATTTCTGTCATCAAATAATCAGTTTTTTTGTCACAACTTTAAAAATAATTGTCTAAATAAGGAATGTTAAGCCTTGCTGAGCTCGTAATTACATTTACAATCAAACCGTGTTCAAAAATGAAAATGATGTTTTTTGCCATACTTTGCAATTTTTTATGGGGGGTCATTACAAAAAATACGAAATTTGACTCAAAAATTGATTTCCCTAAATTCTTCAAAAAGTGATAGTAATCGTTAGCGCTGGCAAAAAGCTGTTAAAAAATATGAAAATTTACCCAAGAATTGATTTCCCTAAATCCTTTAAAAAGTGATAGTAATCGTTAGCGCTGGTAATAAGCTGTTCAAACCCGTTATTCTTACATCTATATGACCACTTTAGCCAAGTAATGACGAAAATTCCGTTTGTAAATATCAACTTTTTGGCAAAATCCGTTTTTCCAAATTTCTGTCATCAAATAATCAGTTTTTTTGCCACAACTTTAAAAATAATTGTCTGAATACGAAATGTTAAGCCTTGCTGAACTCGTAATTACGTTTACAATCAAACCGTGTTCAAAAATGAAAATTATGTTTTTTTTGCCATACTTAGCAAATTTTTATGGGGGGTCATTAAAAAAAATACGATATTTGACCCAAAAATTTATTTCCCTATAGTAATCGTTAGCGCTGGTAATAAGCTGTTAAAAACCGTTATTCTTACATCTATATGACCATTTTAGCCAAGTAATGACGAAAATTCCGTTTGTAAATATCAACTTTTTGGCTAAATCCGTTTTTCCAAATTTCGTTCATTAAATAATCAGTTTTTTTGTCACAACTTTAAAAATAATTGTCTGAATACGGAATGTCATACCTCGCTGAGCTCGAAATTAAATTTACAATAAGAATGTGTTCAAAAATGGATATTATGTTTTTTGCCATACTTAGCAAATTATTAAACGTGTTTACAGCGCAGGGGTTTATTGGTAACTGAATTCAAATTATGTATACTTGCTGCACACAGGCAGCGTCAAAATATGCGAACAAAGAGTGATCGCCGATTAGTAGCGAAAACACTCAAAAAGGAATTAACCGTTTCTCGCAGGCAACTTGAGTGTTTGAGTACACAAGTTTCTTATATACATACATCGTTGTTCATTATACATATATGTTCATTATATATTTAACACTCCTTCTCAACGTTGTATGTTTACATATTCACTCAAAACATTCCCATTAGCCTAATACATCTATTATGCTTGATTCTACTTAAGTTCTTTGTTAACACATCCGCTATCATGTCTTCAGTGGGAACATAACTAATGCTTACAATTTTATCCTTATATATATCTCTGACATGATGATACTTAATGTCAATGTGTTTGCTTCTTGCATGGAACCTAGGATTTTTAACTAAGTAATACCCTGGCGCTGTGCGCACCCTTTGGCCACCAGTCTCGATTTGAAGCGTTCGATATGGTCATTTTTGTCTCGTTTTAACGCAAAGACCCATCTGCAACCAATAGTCTTCTCGCCTTTCGGTAGGTCAACCAGTGACCAAGTTTTGTTTGCTCGCAGGCCATCCATCTCCTTCTGAACAGAAGCTTTCCATTTATCGCTGTGATCACCGTTCATAGCTTCTTCAAAACTTCCAGGAACAGCAATGTCCTCAGTCGTCAGGACATTCAGCATCTGGTATTCTCTGCGAGGTCGTCCTGGGAGACCAGATCGCACTAGCTTCGGTCGTCCCGGAGCTCTTTGTGCTTCTTTTTCTTCAAGCTGCGCGTTTTTCGGATCCACGTCTTCTGGCTCTTGTTCAATACTAGTTCGTCATCGCCTGCCTCAGGCTCTACATTAGGAGGATTTTTAGACAACTCACCAACCACAAGCGTAGATTTGCCTTGGAGTTCAACCAATTTTAACTCCGTTTCACCAGGCAAACCACTTCTGCCCAAGTAATCTTCAAAAAACATGACGTCCCGCGCTTCGATCATCTTCCTCTTCTCATGGCTATACAGTCGATACGCCTTTGCCGTTTCGGAGTAGCCAACCAGTATATGCTCCTCACCCTTCGGAGCAAACTTCGTCTTATATGTCTTGTTCAACACGATGGCTTTGGCATCAAAGACACGGAGGTGCCCAACGTATGGCTTTCTTCCTGTCCATACCTCAAAAGGAGTTAAACCAGGCAACGATGTTGTTTCTGCACGGTTCCTCAAGTAGGATGCTGTCTTGATCGCTTCAGCCCAAAAACTTTCATCAAGGCCAGCACACAGTAACATAGTACGGGCCATTTCCACTAATGTTCTGTTTGCTCTCTCCGCTACACCATTTTGTTGGGGGGTGTGCGGCACTGTTAGCTGCCTTTTAATGCCATGACTTATAAGAAACTGTTCAAACAAGCCACTTAAATATTCACGACCATTGTCATTTCTCAAGATTTTCAATTTTTTACCCGTTTGATTTTCAACAAATGATTTGTATTCTTTAAATGTGTCAAAAACTTCATCTCGCGTTTTCATAAAATACACCGTTACGTATCTGGATTTTTCATCAATAAAGGTCACAAAGTAACGTGCACCACCATTTGATTTTTTATTAATCGGGCCACAAATATCGGTATGCACTAGACCCAGAATTCCTTTTGCGCGATTTTCACTGGCCTTTGGAAAATGCTTTACACTAATTTTGCCTTGTGCACACGACTCACAGGCAATGTTTTCGTTAAAATTTAACTTCATGCCTTTCACCATATTTTCTTTTATCATTTTATTAAGGCTTCTGAAATTTAGATGTCCGAATCTATTATGCCATAATTGCGATGAATTTTTGTTTTCCGCATTGTAACATTTATTCTTGGCATTCTCAAACAGAAACAAATTTTCACGTTTCTCTGCCTTTAGTATTACAGTTCCGTCATTCTCAATTACACTCGCGCCTTTTTCTGAGAATTTCACACAAAAACCTTTTTCGATCGATCGCCTTCGACACTGACATAAAATTATATTGAAGTTCCTGTACATAAAGAACATCAACCAGCTTTATTTCGAATTCGCGCCATTTCACAATCACTGTGCCACGGCCAACGGACTCAATACAGTTATTTCCCGCCAATAGAATACGCTCTTAATGTTCTTTAAATTCCGAAAAAATGTCTCGCTCACAACACAAATGAGCAGTGGCTCCACTATCGAGACACCATGTACCTCGCGACATTTCACTCACACTTGAGCCATAACACACTGCAGAATATGATCTCTACTTTTTATTATTTTCAGTTTTTCTTTCTCTACAATTAACAGCTTTGTGGCCGCGCTGCCCACACGACCAGCACTCAAACGATTTTACACTTTGCTTTTGACGTCGTTCGTAGGAACCGTTATTTTTCGTATTGCTCTTCGAGGTAGACTGCTCAACCCGAGTCACGTATGCCCTCAGTCGCGATCGAACACTCGACGAGTGCAGAAGTGCCTGCGGATCGACAGCAAATTGTTCACAGTTTTAAGTCCCGTTACTTGTGCCCAGCCACTTCGCGTCGCGTGATCTTGTCGCGCGTTTTGATTGGCCCAGCCAACGTACCTAACGGTAGTTCGCACTAACACCATCGCACACCCGAGTGTGCGTGTTACCAGCGCAAAAAACCCAGTGCTCGAAGCAGCGGTATATTTGCAAAGCAGCAGCCACGTGCTGCCTGGCTCACCGGCTTACGGTGCCCAGCTTCCCCCCCCTCCTCACTCCTTATCAACTTTGGAGAAGATGGACTGGCAGACCCCCCCGCGCACCCACAAGCTTGGAACAACACCACGCAAAAAGGCTCTGAGAACACGCAAGAGCAGCCCCAGCAGCGAGGGAAGCACCTCGCATACAGAGCCGGACGAGATAAAGCGAAAACCGGCAAAGAAAGCACAGGGAGAGGAGCTGGAAGAGAAGCCAAGCACTAGCGCAGCTCTGCGCAAGAAGCTCGCCAACAACGCCTTCGCTTTACTCTCGAGCGAAGAAGACGAGGACGACCAAGAGAGCTCTGATGACGAACCCGGACCTAAAGACGATTCCAAGCCCAAGACCCCCGAGAAACCAAAGCCCACCCCGAAGACCATCAAGCCACCTCCGATTTTTATCCCCGATGTGACCAACATCTCGGCACTCGTCAAGATGATCACGACTCTTGTAGGCCCGAAGAACAATTTTACCTACAAGACCGTGAATGGCAACAACGTACGTGTCATGATGCCGGACAAAGAGTCCTATACAGCTCTGCGTCTCCAACTTGTGGCCCAAAACAAGAGGCATCGGACTTTCCAGCCGAAAGATGAACGTGCATACAAGGTTGTCATCAAAGGACTCCACCACTCCACCGATCGTGAGGAAATCATTGAAGACCTTCGCAGACAAGGGCACGCTGTTAGAGATCTGCACAATCCCATTGGCAGAAGAACTAAAGAACCGCTGGGAATATTCTTCGCCAACCTGGAGCCTTCCAGCAACAACAAAGACGTCTACCAAGTCAAGCGGATCTGCAGGTCGGTAGTAACCATTGAACCGCCGCAGAAGTTCAACGACGTGCCTCAATGCTTCAGGTGCCAAGGATTCGGTCATACACAGCGTTACTGCTTCCTGGAATACCGATGTGTAAAGTGTGGAGGCCCTCACGAATCGAGGGCATGTGAGAAGAGGGAGGACGACAAAGCGTGCTGCTTCCACTGCCAGGCGGACCATCCTGCGTCTTTCAAGGGATGCCCTGCATACAAAAGGGCCAAAGCACTCGCTGCTCCGAAAACAAGGCCCGTCGCTAATGCTAACAAGGCGCCGCCCGTGGCATCACCAAACGTCACCTCTGGCAGGAGCTACCGAGACGCCCTCAACGGAGTGCACGCAGCACCGCAGAATCCCACAACCCCAGTCCAAACCCAAACAGAAACCCCACACTCCGGTCAGATAGAAGCGATGTTCGCTCGCATGGAAGGAATGATGGAAAGGATGATGGAGCGCATGTTCACCCAGATGACACAGCAGGTGGCCACCATTCTCAACAGCAAGTCATGCAATTAAAGCTCCACCTAGTCGTCTGGAATGCGAACGGCCTGCAGAACAGCAAGGCCATAGTCGAGCACCATCTGAAGACCCACCAGATCGATATCCTACTCGTAGCCGAAACCCACTTCTCCCCCAGATCCCACTCATAGGGAACTTGGAATCCCACAAGTCGCTGATGAAATCTCCAGGCTCAGCGAGAGATACCTGAAAAGGCTCGAAAACCACCCTAACCACCTCGCCACCAACCTGTTAGACAATAGCCAAACAAGCAGACGTCTCATGAGGAGACACCCTCTCGATCTTCCACAACAATAGACAACACATATAAAACCCGCCACAAATACATGTACAATAGTATCCCTTAAGCTAATGTTCCCCCGCAAAACCATTTAATTATTGTCCACTAGGACAGATTTTAAATAAACAAACGCACGCTACAAAAAAAAAAAAAAAAAAAAAAACGTATGCCCTTTTCTCGAAAACTTATTCGCACTCTTCGTTCACCCTAAGTCGTTCAGCTTCTTCGAGAAGCTTCAATTTTACAGTTGAAAACGGGGGCGAAGTATCGCGTGTTTGCATGGCAACTACGAAATTTTCAAAGCTTTTTGGAAGTCCAGTTAGCAGCATAATCACTTTTAGGTTATCACCTAGTAAAATATCGAGTTCTTCCAATTTTCCACAAATTTCTACAAACGAATTCACATAGTCTGTCACATTATCACCTTGCTTCATTTTTAAGCGAATGAGTTTTTGATAGAGCTGCGTTTGAATTAACGGTCCGACCGGCTTATGTATTTTTTCTAAAATGTTCCACGCTTCCTTTGCAGTCACACATGACTTAATGTGCATCATTTGGGACGGTTTTAGATGCAAAATTATGCTCGACAGAGCTTTCGCGTCTTTAGTGTTCCATTTCGTAGGCTCTGGCGCATCATCGGGTTCTTTCACACTACCACATACCACGTCCCATAAATCTGAAGCTATCAGAACACTACGCATGGACATTGACCAAATGTCATAATTGCTCTCATCGAGCTTATCAATGTTGACCGTAATACTCATTTTGAATTTTCTTTTTTTTTTCCGTAAAGACAAATTCACTTTTAATAGTCACTTTCCGAATCTTCTTTTTCGTAAAGACAAATCCACTCGAGTTACCGCACCAAACTTGTGTCTGAGCCCATAACCTATTAAACGTGTTTACAGCGCAGAGGTTTATTGGTAACTGAATTCAAATTATGTATACTTGCTGCACACAGGCAGCGTCAAAATATGCGAACAAAGAGTGATCGCCGATTAGTTGCGAAAACACTCAAAAAGGAATTAACCGTTTCTCGCAGGCAACTTGAGTGTTTGAGTACACAAGTTTCTTATATACATACATCGTTGTTCATTATACATATAAGTTAAGAACCCTCTTCTTGCGCTCTTCGTCAGGACTCACCAGCGCTCGGCTCTCGTGTTTTCGGGCCCCGTCAGCAGGCGACTCGGGGCCTGTCTAGTAACATGTTCGTGTAAGTTACGAACCCTCTTCTTGCGATCTTCGTCAGGACTCACCAGCGCTCGGCTCTCGTGTTTTCGGGCCCCGTCAGCAGGCGACTCGGGGCCTGTCTAGGAACATGTTTGTGTATGTGTGCATTCGGAACAAGTGCCGTTGGTCGCACTCAGGGTGAGGGGTCAACGGGGGAAGCGGATATAAAAGCAGCGGGGCGGGAGAAGAGGCCCCAGTGTCGAACGGACACATAACGGAACCGCTAGCAGATCGCGAACTGAATCTTAAAATAAAGCTAATCGTAAACTCGAACCCTCTTAACTATATTGACTATTATTTGGAGAACCACGGCATGTTGGTTGTCATATCAAGGTGAGGTATGCGGCAGCGAGTGCCGAGAACCCTGATGCAAGTGGAACTTGCGTTAACTGGCGCCCGAACAGGGACCGGCAATGTCCGGCCGATAAAAGTGATACGAAAAAATTGTGGAAATTTGTGCGTAAAAATAGTGGTGGTGTGCATAAGTCAGATTAAGATCTGAAATCCATAAATGAAAAAGAAGTGCTGCGTGAGCTGTGTATAAAATGATAAAATAGCAATTACCCGCTGCCGGGGGGAACTACGCCCATCCCGGGGCGCAACAAATATTGCATAATTCAATAAAAGGTGTAAAATTTCTAAAATAAAAATGTAAACCTATGTTGCGCCAAGACCTAATTTAAATTAATAAAACAACGACCCGCTACCGGAGGACGCCACGTCGCCCATGCCGAGCGCAAAAGTTGTACGATACCTATAACATAATTAAAACACGATCAACCCACTGCGGCGGTACGGCTTGTGGGAAAATTTTTTTTTTTTTCTCTCCTTGCCAATTCGCGAGTGCAAAAGATTGTGTATAATAAACCAATAATTAACCATTGCAGCAGTTTACCTGCGGCAGTACGAGTAATATGAGCGCCCAGAGTGATAAGGTGGTGTGTGGCAGCTTGTTGGATACGTTAAGTGGTGTGGAATGCACCCAAAAAAAACCGCCCAACAAGTTGTGTGGCGGCCGTACCTTAGTAGGCAACCAGCCAAAAGGGATACTACGGAACCACCGTGCCCAGTGCCGAAATAAATTAGAGGTCATCAATAAAAAACTGTAACAGCACGCACGCAAGGAAAAAATATTGCAAAATGGAATAGCGCACAAAAATTGTATAAACACATGCACAACACCACAATTCAAAGGAAAACAAGTATAGTACAATTTCCCCAATTTCCCGAAACGAAATGAATAAAAATTCTCTACAATACACTAATTCACCTTTTTTTACTTATCCAATAGAATATTCATGCTGTAGGGGTACAACCTAAACGACGAAAACTAATAAAGAGCATACAAGGGTGAGTGAAATATTTCATTAAACTTTATTGCCATATTTGCTAAATTTAGAGAAATAAAGAAAAAGCAAAGAAGAACAGATATTCTTTTTTATCGGGTTAAAACCGTTGTCTCACATTTCCGTAAAGTAATAACGAATTCTGTTGCCTTGAAAGCTTCCTGCATCTTTCCAACGCAAACTAAAAATCAAAATGGAAGAGACCCTGCGTGCTCTTAGCGAGTCCCTCAATGCCCTGACCAACGTGGTGACAGGCATTAAGGAAGATATTAAGAAAAATAATGATAGGTTGGCTATTTTAGAACAGGAGCGCGGGAACGCTGACCCTACGGTCGACCAACCGCAACCCCTGGTGCGCGCACGCACCGAGTATGAGCTGAGAGAGATATCGGTCCTCCCTGACTGCGTCAAAGAACTGCAGGCGTTCGAAGGACGGCAGGAGGCTTACCTGTCTTGGATAAACAGGGCACAGTCAATACTGACCGAATATGACTTGATTAAAACCAGACCCCTGTATAGGGCAATTGTCTTGCATATTAGACAGAAAATAAGGGGACACGCCGACATGGCCTTGGCGGCCTATGGCGTCCAAGACGACGATTGGGACGACATAAAACGAGTCTTGGCGCTGCATTACGCAGACAAACGAGACTTACGTACGCTTGAGCATGAGCTTGGCGCTATGTGCCAAGGTTCTAGACCACTAGATAGGTTCTATATGGACGTTAATGGCCATCTCTCGTTGATCTTAAATAACTTGAAGGCCAGAAACCACCCTCGTGAAGTAGTCAACGCTTTGATAGAAACCTATAGAGACAAGGCTTTGGATGTTTTTATCCGAGGAGTGGGGAGAGATTGTTCCAAACACTTACTTGTCCGCAGCCCGAAGAATCTACCAGAGGCTTACTCTTTTTGTATGGGATTGCAGAATGTAATGTCAAGAAATTTCACAGCTCAGAACTATCAACCGTCAGGTGCCCCAAGATTCGCAGGCCCATATCAACATCAGGCCAGGCCACCGTTCCGAACCCCTTTTTCTCCTGGTTCAGGCAGATTTTCGCAAAACTCCTACAGAACTCAGGGTCCTAGACAGGCCATAAAAATGGAATCCAATCGGTCGGGTCAATCTTACCAATCAGGATACAGTGGTCGCCAGGAAGAAGGCTCCGGTATTAAGAGAATGTCCGAAGGAAACAACCCATTCCAAAAGGCACAAAGATTGTACCACATGGAATTGGCACCACCCCCGCTAGCCCCGGCGGCTAGTGGAGATAACCAAGGACGTTCACACGAGGGTTACTATGATGACGAGTCTCAAGCTGTCGAGAGAAGCAACAATTATCCTCCGCAGAAAAACGTGGAAGGAGTTACAGATGCTCCACATAACCTTGAGACTGAGGGAGGGGCAAATTTTATGACCAACGCCTCTCCAGTGTACCGTACTTAGAGTATGCTACGGAGAGGGGAGAAAGGCTGAAGTTTTTGATCGACACGGGGGCGAACAAAAACTTTATTAGCCGAAGACTTGCAGCCGGGTGTACCACAGTCCGTAAACCCTTCTCCGTACTGTCCGCTGCGGGTAACATCATGATAACGCACCGCCTAGTTGGTAAATTCTTCAAACCACTAGGGAACGACTCGGATATTACCTTTTTCGTACTACCGAATTTACATTCCTTTGATGGTATCATTGGCGACGATACTCTCAAAGACTTAAAAGCCATAGTGGATAGGAAAAACAATTGTTTGATAATAACCCCAGGAATTAAAATCCCTCTTTTGGCGAGAGCTTCAATAAACGTTAACCCGCTACTCGCCGCCGAACACCCAGATGGTACACAAGAAATTTTGAATTCCCTTCTCGGGGAATTTCCCCGCATCTTCGAGCCCCCCTTATCTGGAATGTCCGTGGAGACGGCCGTCAAGGCTGAAATCCGGACAAACACACAAGACCCGATCTATGCTAAAAGTTATCCTTACCCAGTCAACATGCGCGGAGAAGTCGAACGTCAAATCGATGAACTGCTGCAGGACGGTATAATTCGACCCTCTAATAGCCCTTACAATTCCCCTATCTGGATAGTCCCGAAGAAACCTAAACCAAACGGAGAAAAACAATATCGCATGGTAGTCGATTTCAAGCGGTTAAATACCGTCACCATACCCGACACTTACCCCATCCCAGATATAAACGCTACGCTAGCCAGCCTTGGCAATGCCAAATACTTTACCACCCTAGATTTGACTTCTGGATTCCATCAAATCCACATGAAGGAAAGCGACATTCCAAAGACAGCTTTCTCTACTCTAAATGGAAAGTACGAGTTCCTCCGTCTACCATTCGGTTTGAAGAATGCACCTGCAATCTTCCAAAGAATGATCGATGATATTTTGCGCGAGCATATTGGCAAGGTCTGCTACGTTTATATTGACGATATCATCGTCTTCAGTGAAGATTATGACACACACTGGAAAAATCTCCGATTGGTATTAGCGAGTTTATCAAAAGCTAACCTCCAAGTGAACCTTGAGAAGTCGCATTTTTTAGACACGCAGGTAGAATTTTTAGGATATATCGTCACGGCCGATGGCATTAAGGCAGATCCGAAAAAGGTCAGAGCGATTAGCGAAATGCCTCCTCCGACCTCTGTTAAGGAGTTAAAAAGATTTCTAGGCATGACCTCGTACTACAGGAAGTTCATTCAGGACTATGCGAAGGTAGCAAAGCCCCTTACAAACTTGACGCGTGGATTGTACGCTAATATAAAGTCTTCACAATCAAGCAAAGTGCCAATTACATTAGACGAGACGGCCCTACAGTCTTTTAATGATTTAAAATCAATTCTCTGTTCTTCTGAAATACTGGCGTTCCCATGTTTCACTAAACCTTTCCATCTAACCACGGACGCTTCTAACTGGGCCATCGGAGCTGTCCTCTCACAGGACGACCAGGGTAGAGATAGGCCGATAGCGTACATTTCCCGTTCATTAAATAAGACGGAGGAAAACTACGCTACTATCGAAAAGGAAATGCTCGCGATAATTTGGTCATTGGACAATCTTCGGGCTTACTTATATGGCGCTGGTACTATTAAAGTATATACTGACCATCAACCTCTAACGTTTGCCCTAGGCAACAGAAATTTCAATGCGAAGCTAAAACGCTGGAAGGCTCGTATAGAGGAATACAACTGCGAACTCATCTACAAGCCTGGGAAATCTAATGTGGTGGCTGACGCGCTTTCACGCATTCCGCCTCAGCTTAACCAGTTGAGCACCGATTTAGATGCTAATCCCGAGGATGACATGCAGTCTTTGGCTACTGCCCATAGCGCTTTACATGACAGTTCACGATTGATTCCCCACGTTGAATCTCCAATCAACGTTTTCAAGAATCAACTCATTTTTGACACAACCAGGTCAAAATACTTATGCGAGCACCCGTTCCCAGGTTATACTCGCCATCTGATTCCTCTCAAAGACGGATCACTTGCCGATTTAACCAACTCGTTACAATCGTGTCTACGACCTGTAATAATTAACGGCGTCAAAATCCCGGAAGCACATTTGCAACGCTTTCAGTCCATCTGCTTAGCGAATTTTCTTTTATACAAAATTCGGATAACGCAGCGCCTAGTGGCGGACGTGTCTGGCGCAGAGGAAATTTGTGAAATAATTGAAAAAGAACACCGTAGAGCACATAGGGGCCCTACGGAGATTCGTCTCCAACTTTTAGAAAAATATTATTTCCCGCGAATGTCCAGTACGATCCGTCTGCAAACTTCCTCATGTCAGTGTTGCAAACTCTACAAGTACGAGAGACACCCTAACAAACCAAACCTACAACCTACGCCAATTCCTAACTACCCATGTGAAATACTTCACATCGACATTTTTGCGCTCGAAAAAAGGTTATACCTAAGTTGTATTGACAAATTTAGCAAGTTTGCCAAACTTTTCCATCTGCAGTCAAAAGCATCTGTGCATTTGCGAGAAACTTTGGTGGAGGCCCTACATTACTTCACCGCCCCTAAGGTCTTGGTTTCGGATAACGAGCGAGGGTTGTTATGCCCCACAGTGCTCAACTATCTTCGGTCTCTAGATATCGATCTGTATTATGCTCCAACCCAGAAGAGCGAAGTAAATGGTCAAGTCGAGAGATTCCACTCTACGTTCCTAGAAATTTATCGTTGCCTTAAAGATGAGCTCCCTACCTTCAAACCCGTTGAGCTGGTACACATAGCAGTGGACCGCTACAACACTTCCGTTCACTCGGTAACGAATCGAAAACCAGCAGACGTTTTTTTCGACCGCTCGTCAAGGGTAAACTATCAGGGTCTGACAGATTTCCGGCGGCAGACTTTAGAGGACATCAAGGGCTTAATTGAGTATAAGCAAATTAGAGGTAATATGGCTCGGAATAAAAATAGGGACGAGCCAAAGTCTTATGGGCCGGGAGATGAAGTTTTTGTTGCAAATAAGCAAATAAAAACAAAGGAAAAAGCGAGGTTCAGATGCGAAAAGGTACAGGAAGACAACAAGGTAACAGTTAAAACCAGATCAGGAAAAATTTTCCACAAATCTGATCTAAGAAATTGAGACGTGGCTTTCACATTTAAAAAAGAAACGCGAAAAAGAATAACGAAAGTAATAAAAGTACGTTGTGGCAGCTAATGAAATATTCCACCCATGCATACCCTATATAAAAAAAACATTAATAAAAAAAAAAAAAAAAAAAAAAAAAAAATGAGTTAAGAAATACAAAAAGAAATACAAAAAAAACTATAAAAAAAAATAATATAAAAAAATACAGATTATAAGAAATAAGAAATAAGAAATATAAAAAAATAAAAATATAAGTACACAAAATGTACCGTACCCCCACACACTACGTAGTCTTAGAACAACTTAGACGACCAGATATTTACGAATTGTCTTTTTGTAAGCGCGATTTCTGCATGCGGCGCAAATCCCGCTCACTGGACTGGCTGGAGTTGGCTTGGAAATGGGTAGCTGGATCTCCAGATGCTGCTGATTGGAACGCCGTCTTGGCCGCGCAAGCGACGGCTTCGAGGAACTGCAAAAACTGGAGGAGGCTAGCTGTATCCCTCGGCTACTGAAGTAACCAACGAGTGGTTAAGCAAGTCGACGATGGAATGCTCCTCCTGACCAACTTCAACGGAACTCTAAGAACGGCTGCAGAGAACTACGACCTGATCGGCTCCTTTATCATCCAATTCGACAATGAGACGATAATGGTCAACGGTCAAAACTATTCCAGTTACTCGGTCAGTCATCTAATGGCGATGCCGGCCGTGTTGAGCCACATAACGGCCAGCAACTTTCAACTTTCTCTGGAATACGTCCACGACGTGAGCATGAAGAATTTGGAAAAGATGTCCAACATGGCGAGTGAGCTACTAGCCTCTCTTCTCACCGAGGCGGCACTCGCAATCTGCATATTCCTAGGCTTTTATTTCCTATGGAAGAAGCTGATGTCCACCAAAGGCATGCCCGATGTCCGCGAGATTGCCGCAAACTTAGAAGCATTGGGCCAAACCGAGCTGAACAAGGCTCACTAATCTGCGGGACGCAGATCTTGAGGGGGGAGGAGTTAAGAACCCTCTTCTTGCGCTCTTCGTCAGGACTCACCAGCGCTCGGCTCTCGTGTTTTCGGGCCCCGTCAGCAGGCGACTCGGGGCCTGTCTAGTAACATGTTCGTGTAAGTTACGAACCCTCTTCTTGCGATCTTCGTCAGGACTCACCAGCGCTCGGCTCTCGTGTTTTCGGGCCCCGTCAGCAGGCGACTCGGGGCCTGTCTAGGAACATGTTTGTGTATGTGTGCATTCGGAACAAGTGCCGTTGGTCGCACTCAGGGTGAGGGGTCAACGGGGGAAGCGGATATAAAAGCAGCGGGGCGGGAGAAGAGGCCCCAGTGTCGAACGGACACATAACGGAACCGCTAGCAGATCGCGAACTGAATCTTAAAATAAAGCTAATCGTAAACTCGAACCCTCTTAACTATATTGACTATTATTTGGAGAACCACGGCATGTTGGTTGTCATATCAAGGTGAGGTATGCGGCAGCGAGTGCCGAGAACCCTGATGCAAGTGGAACTTGCGTTAACTTATATGTTCATTATATATTCAACAAATGGATATTATGTTTTTTTTCCTACTATGCAAATTTTTATGGGGGTCATTACAAAAAATACGAAATTTGACCCAAAAATTGATTTCCCTAAATCCCTCAAAAAGTGATAGTAATCGTAAGCGCTGGTAATAAGCTGTTCAAAACCGTTATTCTTACATCTATATGACCATTTTAGCCAAGTAATGACGAAAATTCCGTTTGTAAATATCAACTTTTTGGCTAAATCCGTTTTTCCAAATTTCGGTCATCAAATAATCAGTTTTTTTGCCACAACTTTAAAAATAATTGTCTGAATACGAAATGTTAAGCCTTGCTGAACTCGTAATTACGTTTACAATCAAACCGTGTTCAAAAATGAAAATTATGTTTTTTTTGCCATACTTAGCAAATTTTTATGGGGGGTCATTAAAAAAAATACGATATTTGACCCAAAAATTTATTTCCCTATAGTAATCGTTAGCGCTGGTAATAAGCTGTTAAAAACCGTTATTCTTACATCTATATGACCATTTTAGCCAAGTAATGACGAAAATTCCGTTTGTAAATATCAACTTTTTTTCTAAATCCGTTTTTCCACATTTCGGTCATGAAGTAATCAGTTGTTTTGCCACAACTTTAAAAATATTTGTCTAAATACACAATGCCATACCTCGTTAAGCTCGCAATTAAATTTCCAATCAAACTGTGTTTAAAAATAGAAATTAAATTTTTTGGACATATTTTGCAAATTTATTCTTACATCTCTATGACGATTTTAGCCAAGTAATGACGAAAATTCCTTTTGTAAATATCAACTTTTCGGCTAAATCCGTTTTTCCAAATTTCGGTAATCAAATAATCAGTTTTTTTGCCACAACTTTAAAAATAATTGAACAATCAAACCGTGTTCAAAAATGAAAATTATTTTTTTTGCCATACTTTGCAAATTTTTATGGGGGGTCATAACAAAAAATACGAAAATTGACAAAAAAATTGATTTCCCTAAATCCTTCAAAAAGTGATAGTAATCGTTAGCGATGGTAATAAGCTGTTCAAAACCGTTATTCTTACATCTATATGACCATTTTAGCCGAGTAATGACGAAAATTCCGTTTGTAAATATCAACTTTTTGGCCAAATCCGTTTTTCCAAATTTCGGTCATCAAATAATCAGTTTTTTTGCCACAACTTTAAAAATAATTGTCTGAATACCTCACTGAGCTCGTAATTAAATTTACATTTAAAATGTGTTCAAAAATGGTAATTATGTTTTTTGCCATACTTTGCAAATTTTAATGGCGGGTCATTACAAAAAATACGAAACTTGACCCAAAAATTGATTTCCTTAAATCCTTCAAAAAGTGAGTATAATCGTTAGCGCTGGTAATTAGCTCTTCAAAACCGTTATTCTTACATCTATATGACCATTTTAGCCGAGCAATGACGAAAATTCCGTTTGTAAATATCAACTTTTTGGCAAAATCCGTTTTTCCGAATTTCGGTCATCAAAAAATCGGTTTTTTGCCACAACTTTAAAAATAATTTTCTGAATACGGAATGTCATACCTCACTGAGCTCGGAATTAAATTTACAATTAAAATTTGTTCAAAAATGGAAATTATGTTTTTTACCATACTTTGCAAATTTTTATAGGGGGTCACAACAAAAAATACGAAAATTGACCCAAAAATTGATTTCCCTAAATCCTTCAAAAAGTGATAGTAATCGGTAACTTTAAAAATAATTGTCTGAATACCTCACTGAGCTCGTAATTAAATTTACATTTAAAATGTGTTCAAAAGTGGTAATTATGTTTTTTGCCATACTTTGCAAATTTTTATGGCGGGTCATTACAAAAAATACGAAACTTGACCCAAAAATTGATTTCCTTAAATCCTTCAATAAGTGATAGTAATCGATAGCGCTGGTAATTAGCTCCTCAAAACCGTTATTCTTACATCTAAATGACCATTTTAGCCAAGTAATGACGAAAATTCCGTTTCTAAATATCAACTTTTTGGCAAAATTCGTTTTTCCAAATTTCGTTCATCAAATTATCGGTTTTTTTTGCCACAACTTTAAAAATAATTGTCTGAATACGGAATGTCATACCTCACTGAGCTCGTAATTAAATTTACAATTAAAATTTGTTCAAAAATGGAAATTATGTTTTTTGCCATACTTTGCAAATTTTTATGGGTGGTCATTACAAAAAATACGAAAATTTACACAAAAATTGATTTCCCTAAATCCTTCAAAAAAAAAAAAAAAAAATAGTAATCGTTAGCGCTGGTAATAAGCCTTTCAAAACCGTTATTCTTACATCTATATGACCATTTTAGCCAAGTAATGACGAATATTTATAAATATCAACTTTTTGGCAAAAGCCGTCTTTCAAAATTTCGATCATCAGTTTTTTTGCCACAACTTTAAAAATAATTGTCTGGATACGGAATGTCATACATCGCTGAGCTCGTAATTAAATTTACAATTAAAATGTGTTCAAGAATGGAAATTATGTTTTTTGCCATACTTTGCAACTTTTTATGGCGGGTCATTACAAAAAATACGAAAATTGACCCAAAAATTGCTTTCCCTAAATCCTTAAAAAGGTAATAGTAATCGTTAGCGCTGGTAATAAGCCTTTCAAAACCGTTATTCTTACATCTATATGACCATTTTAGCAAAGTAATGACGAAAATTCCGTTTGTAAATATCAACTTTTTGGCAAAATCCGTCTTTCCAAATTTCGATCATCAAATAATCAGTTTTTTTGCCACAACTTTAAAAATAATTGTCTGAATACCTCACTGAGCTCGTAATTAAATTTACATTTAAAATGTGTTCAAATTCGGCATTCCACAGTCTTCGGGTGGAGACGTGTTTCTTTCAAGCTACGAATAGCAAGTTCTAAAAACTACAACAGTATAGTGAAAGTTAAACACAAAGTGTAAAGTGCAGTTTGCACAACTAACAATTATTGACTATAGTAATTATTTACTAAAATAAATAATTATTCCATATTGTTCTGGTAATTGTTATATGTGGACTTAGAACAATGAATCAAAACGACATACGTTCTCAGCGACAATGTGAACAAGACGAGCGCCGGCTCTCTTTACAACGCAACAATGCATACTTTTCTTTCGTCTCACCGCAAATCGGTGATCGAGCACCCTCACCTTCAACTAACTCGAAACTTTTGCCCTCAGCGAACGACAGACCGCGTTCTTGCTCTCCCTCTCTGCCTGCTTCGGCTCACAAGTCGTGGAGCGAAGAGACCGCCTCTCCTACCCCGCTCCTCTCGCAGCGCCAAACGACCGTCCCGGGTAACTGTAACACTGCAATAACGAGTGCAGTGACCTCACTGGCAACTGCCACAACATCAACTTCGTCAGCGGCCCAACTAATTATCGCTGTGCCAGCTGTAAATAATTCAGCAGCACTGACCGTTTGCAACAACAATAATGCACGTAAAGAAGAATCAAAACAAAAGCAGAAGTCGATTTCGACTGTGCAGACTGGCATGGATCGCTACATCCAAATCAAGAGAAAGCTCAGCCCTCAAAACAATAAGGCAGGTAATCAACCCAAAATCAATCGAACCAACAACGGCAATGAAAACTCTGCAGTAAATAATTCAAACCGATATGCTATCTTGGCTGATTCTGCGACCGAACAACCCAACGAAAAAACGGTAGGGGAACCAAAAAAGACCAGGCCTCCACCAATTTTCATACGAGAACAAAGTACAAATGCACTTGTAAATAAACTCGTTGCTTTGATTGGTGACAGCAAGTTCCACATTATCCCACTTAAAAAAGGAAATATTCATGAAATAAAACTACAGATCCAAACAGAAGCAGACCACCGTATAGTGACTAAATACCTAAATGATGCTGGTAAAAACTACTACACATACCAATTAAAAAGTTGCAAAGGGCTACAGGTAGTACTTAAGGGCATTGAAGCAACAGTGACACCAGCTGAGATAATTGAGGCTCTGAAGGCCAAAAACTTTTCTGCAAAGACAGCTATTAATATTTTAAACAAAGACAAAGTTCCGCAGCCACTATTCAAAATAGAACTCGAACCAGAGCTCCAGGCACTAAAGAAAAACGAAGTGCACCCAATATACAATTTACAGTACTTGCTACATCGGAGGATCACCGTGGAGGAGCCGCACAAACGTATCAATCCAGTTCAATGTACTAATTGCCAAGAATACGGCCACACCAAGGCATACTGCACCCTTAAGTCCGTATGTGTTGTCTGTAGCGAACCTCATACTACCGCAAACTGCCCCAAAAACAAGGACGATAAGTCTGTGAAGAAATGCAGTAACTGCGGGGAAAAACATACTGCAAACTACAGAGGCTGTGTGGTGTACAAAGAATTGAAGAGCCGCCTAAACAAACGTATTGCCACAGCACATACATACAACAAAGTCAATTTCTACTCTCCGCAACCGATTTTTCAACCACCCCTAACTGTCCCAAGCACTACTCCAACAATTTCTTTCGCTAGCGCCCTAAAATCCGGACTAGAAGTGCCCGCCCCACCGACAAGAACTGCTCATTCCGAACATACACCGACAAACATCCAACAAACACAACAAAGTGGCATCGAAGCTATGATGCTATCCCTACAGCAAAGCATGAAAGACTTCATGACGTTCATGCAAAATACTTTGCAAGAGCTCATGAAAAACCAAAATATCCTGATTCAACTTCTTGTATCTTCAAAATCCCCATAATGGCTTCCCTACGGATATCTCTGTGGAACGCAAATGGCGTTTCACGGCATACACAAGAGCTCACACAGTTCATTTACGAAAAAAACATCGACGTAATGCTACTATCAGAAACGCACCTCACAAATAAAAACAATTTTCATATACCAGGATACTTGTTCTATGGTACAAATCATCCAGATGGTAAAGCTCATGGAGGCACTGGAATACTCATCAGAAATCGCATAAAACACCACCACTTAAACAATTTTGACAAAAACTACTTACAATCTACGTCCATAGCCTTACAACTCAACAATGGTTCAACGACTCTAGCCGCAGTCTACTGCCCACCGCGCTTTCCAATCTCTGAGGATCAATTCATGGAATTCTTTAACACACTAGGTGACAGGTTCATCGCAGCGGGTGACTATAACGCCAAGCACACCCATTGGGGATCTCGACTTGTGTCGCCAAAGGGTAAGCAATTGTACAATGCGCTTACGAAGCCAGAAAACAAGCTAGACTATGTATCCCCGGGTAAGCCTACATACTGGCCAGCAGACCCAAGAAAAATCCCAGACCTGATCGATTTTGCAATTACTAAACATGTCCCCCGCAACATGGTCACCGCCGAAGCACTAGCAGATTTATCATCAGATCACTCACCTGTTTTTCTAAATATGCTAACTCGCCCCCACATCGTCGACCCACCGTATAGACTCACAAATTTTAGAACAAACTGGCCAAGGTATCAAAAGTATGTCTGTTCACACATAGAACTAACGACGGCATTATCTACAAAGGAGGATATAGACAAGTCAACGGAAACTCTTGAAAACATTTTAGTTTCGGCTGCAAAGGCTTCAACCCCGCCAGTGACGTATGCAAAACCAAACTACATCAAAACTAATCGCGAAATCGAGCGGCTGGTATTAGATAAACGACGCCTACGAAGGGATTGGCAGTCTAATAGATCACCAATTACTAAGCACATGCTTAAGATAGCCACACGCAGGCTTACCAATGCTCTCAAACAAGAGGAAAAAAACAGCCAACGTTCATATATCGAGCAACTCTCTCCCACCAGCACTAAGTACCCTCTTTGGAGAGCTCACAGAAACCTAAAGACTCCAATAGCGCCAATTATGCCACTCCGAAGTCCCTCTGGCACCTGGTTTCGAAGTGATGAAGAAAGAGCCAGTGCTTTCGCTGACCATTTACAAAATGTATTCCGACCAAATCCCTCTACCAACACATTTATTCTCCCTCCTTTAATAGCAGCCAATCTAGATCCTCAAGAACCCTTTGAATTCCGACCATGTGAACTAGCAAAGGTTATCAAAGAGCAACTGAACCCAAGAAAATCGCCTGGCTACGACCTAATAACTCCAAGAATGCTCATTGAACTCCCAAAGTGTGCTATTCTTCACATCTGCCTGTTGTTCAACGCAATCGCCAAGCTTGGATACTTCCCTCAAAAATGGAAAAAGTCGACCATAGTAATGATTCCAAAGCCAGGAAAAGATAAAACGCAGCCATCATCATATAGACCGATAAGCTTACTAACATGTCTTTCAAAGCTGTTTGAAAAAATGCTACTCCTTCGGATTAGCCCTCATCTTAGAATAAACAACACACTTCCAACACATCAATTTGGCTTTAGAGAAAAACATGGAACCATCGAACAGGTCAACCGAATCACGTCAGAAATTCGTACTGCTTTTGAACATCGAGAATACTGCACAGCCATTTTTCTAGACGTCGCGCAGGCATTTGACAGAGTGTGGCTCGATGGACTTTTGTTTAAAATAATCAAGCTGTTGCCCCAAAACACACATAAGCTACTGAAGTCATACCTATATAACAGAGTGTTTGCAATAAGATGCGATACAAGCACTTCACGCGATTGCGCAATCGAAGCTGGAGTGCCGCAAGGCAGTGTACTGGGTCCAATCTTATACACCCTGTATACGGCGGATTTCCCCATAGACTACAATCTAACAACCTCCACGTTCGCTGATGATACCGCGATACTCAGTCGCTCGAAATGCCCAATAAAAGCCACGGCACTCCTATCCCGACACTTAACATCTGTAGAACGATGGCTTGCCGACTGGAGAATTTCAATAAATGTTCAAAAATGCAAGCAGGTTACCTTTACCTTAAACAAACAAACATGCCCACCACTGGTCTTGAATAACATATGCATTCCACAAGCCGACGAGGTAACATATCTGGGAGTTCATCTGGACAGGCGGCTCACTTGGCGCAAACATATAGAAGCCAAATCGAAACATCTTAAACTTAAAGCAAGGAACCTCCACTGGCTCATAAATGCTCGCTCTCCACTTAGTCTGGAGTTCAAAGCTCTTCTATACAACTCCGTCTTAAAACCTATCTGGACTTATGGCTCCGAGCTGTGGGGCAACGCATCCAGAAGTAACATAGACATTATTCAGCGAGCACAGTCAAGAATTCTGAGAATTATCACTGGAGCGCCGTGGTACCTTCGAAACGAAAACATACACAGAGACCTAAAAATCAAATTAGTAATCGAAGTAATAGCTGAGAAAAAAACGAAGTATAACGAAAAGCTGACCACCCATACAAATCCCCTCGCAAGAAAACTAATCCGAGTATGCAGTCAAAGCCGGCTGCACCGCAACGACCTCCCAGCCCAGCAATAAACTTATTAGGGCATTAATGAAAAAAAAAAACTATCACTAAGTGAAAGTTAATTAAGTTAGATTAAGATTTGAACACTTATTGTTAGTCTCTTAACACAAAGGGAAGATTCAATAAATAATAAAAATTAAAAAAAAAAAAAAAAAATGTGTTCAAAAATGGTAATTATGTTTTTTGCCATACTTTGCAAATTTTTATGGCGGGTCATTACAAAAAATACGAAACTTGACCCAAAAATTGATTTCCTTAAATCCTTCAAAAAGTGATTGTAATCGTTAGCGCTGGTAATTAGCTCTTCAAAACCGTTATTCTTACATCTATATGACCATTTTAGCCGAGTAATGACGAAAATTCCGTTTGTAAATATCAACTTTTTGGCAAAATTCGTTTTTCCAAATTTCGTTTACAAAAAATCGGTTTTTTTGCAACAACTTTAAAAATAATTGTCTGAATACGGAATGTCATACATCGCTGAGCTCTTTATTAAATTTACAATTAAAATGTGTTCAAGAATGGAAATTATGTTTTTTGCCATACTTTGCAACTTTTTATGGCGGGTCATTACAAAAAATACGAAAATTGACCCAAAAATTGATTTCCCTTATTCCTTCAAAAAGTAATAGTAATCTTTAGCGCTGGTAATAAGCCTTTCAAAACCGTTATTCTATATGACCATTTTAGCCAAGTAATGACGAAAATTCCGTTTGTAAATATCAACTTTTTGGCAAAATCCGTTTTTCCATATTTCCGTCATAAAAAAATCGGTTTTTTTGCCACAACTTTAAAAATAATTGTCTGGATACGGAATGTCATGCATCGCTGAGCTCGTAATTAAATTTACAATTAAAATGTGTTCAAGAATGGAAATTATGTTTTTTGCCATACTTTGCAACTTTGTATGGCGGGTCATTACAAAAAATACGAAAATTGACCCAAAAATTGATTTCCCTAAATTCTTCAAAAAGTAATAGTGATCTTTAGCGATGGTAATAAGCCTTTCAAAACCGTTATTCTATATGACCATTTTAGCCAAGTAATGACGAAAATTCCGTTTGTAAATATCAACTTTTTGGCAAAATCCGTTTTTCCAAATTTCGTTCATCAAAAAATCGGTTTTTTTGCCACAACTTTAAAAATAATTGTCTAAATACCTCACTGAGCTAGTAATTAAATTTACAATTAAAATGTGTTCAAAAATGGAAATTATGTTTTTTGCAATACTTTGCAACTTTTTATGGCGGGTCATTACAAAAAATACAAAAATTTACCCAAAAATTGATTTCCCTAATTCCTTCAAAAAGTAATAGTAATCTTTAGCGCTGGTAATAAGCCTTTCAAAACCGTTATTCTATATTACCATTTTAGCCAAGTAATGACGAAAATTCCGTTTGTAAATATCAACTTTTTGGCAAAATCCGTTTTTCCATATTTCGGTCATCAAAAAAACGGTTTTTTTGCCACAACTTTAAAAATAATTGTCTGGATACGGAATGTCATACATCTCTGAGCTCGTAATTAAATTTACAATTAAAATGTGTTCAAGAATGGAAATTATGTTTTTTGCCATACTTTGCAACTTTTTATGGCGGGTCATTACAAAAAATACGAAAATTGACCGAAAAATTGATTTCCCTAAATTCTTCAAAAAGTAATAGTAATCTTTAGCGCTGGTAATAAGCCTTTCAAAACCGTTATTCTATATGACCATTTTAGCCAAGTAATGACGAAAATTCCGTTTGTAAATATCAACTTTTTGGCAAAATCCGTTTTTTCGAATTTCGGTCATCAAAAAATCGGTTTTTTGCCACAACTTTAAAAATAATTTTCTGAATACGGAATGTCATACCCCTCTGAGCTCGTAATTAAATTTACAATTAAAATGTTTTCAAAAATGGAAATTATGTTTTTTGCCATACTTTGCAAATTTTATGGGGGGTCATAACAAAAAATACGAAAATTGACCCAAAAATTGATTTCAACTTTTTTGCAAAATCCGTTTTTCCATATTTCGTTCATCAAAAAATCGGTTTTTTTGCCACAACTTTAAAAATAATTGTCTAAATACCTCACTGAGCTAGTAATTAAATTTACAATTAAAATGTGTTCAAGAATGGAAATTATGTTTTTTGCCATACTTTGCAACTTTTTATGGCGCGTCATTACAAAAAATACGAAAATTGACCCAAAAATTGATTTCCCTAATTCCTTCAAAAAGTAATAGTAATCTTTAGCGCTGGTAATAAGCCTTTCAAAACCGTTATTCTATATGACCATTTTAGCCAAGTAATGACGAAAATTCCGTTTGTAAATATCAACTTTTAGGCAAAATCCGTTTTTCCATATTTCGGTCGGTTTTTTTGCCACAACTTTAAAAATAATTGTCTGGATACGGAATGTCATACATCGCTGAGCTCTTTATTAAATTTACAATTAAAATGTGTTCAAAAATGGAAATTATGTTTTTTGCCATACTTTGCAACTTTTTATGGCGGGTCATTAGAAAAAATACGAAAATTGACCCAAAAATTGCTTTCCCTAAATCCTTAAAAAGGTAATAGTAATCGTTAGCGCTGGTAATAAGCCTTTCTAAACCGTTATTCTTACATCGATATGACCATTTTAGCCAAGTAATGACGAAAATTCCGTTTGTAAATATCAACTTTTTGGCAAAATCCGTTTTTCCAAATTTCGGTCATCAGAAAATCGGTTTTTTTGCCACAACTTTAAAAATAATTGTCTGGATACGGAATGTCATACATCGCTGAGCTCGTAATTAAATTTACAATTAAAATGTGTTCAAGAATGGAAATGATGTTTTTTGCCATACTTTGCAACTTTTTATGGCGGGTCATTACAAAAAATACGAAAATTGACCCAAAAATTGATTTCCCTAAATCCTTCAAAAAGTAATAGTAATCTTTAGCGCTGGTAATAAGCCTTTCAAAACCGTTATTCTATATGACCATTTTAGCCAAGTAATGACGAAAATTCCGTTTGTAAATATAAACTTTTTGGCAAAATCCATTTTTCCAAATTTCGGTCATCAAAAAATCGGGTTTTTTGCCGCAACTTTAGAAATAATTGTTTGGATACGGAATGTCATACCTCGCTGAGCTCGTAATTACATTTACAATTAAAATGTGTTCAAAAATGGAAATTATGTTTTTTGCCATACTTTGCAACTTTGCAACTTTTTTTCATTACAAAAAATACGAAACTTGACCCAAAAATTGATTTCCTTAAATCCTTCAAAAAGTGATTGTAATCGTTAGCGCTGGTAATTAGCTCTTCAAAACCGTTATTCTTACATCTATATGACCATTTTAGCCAAGTAATGACGAAAATTCCGTTTGTAAATATCAACTTTTTGGCAAAATCCGTTTTTCCAAATTTCGGTCATCAAAAAATCGGTTTTTTTGCCGCAACTTTAAAAATAATTGTTTGGATACGGAATGTCATACCTCGCTGAGCTCGTAATTAAATTTACAATTAAAATGTGTTCAAAAATGGAAATTATGTTTTTTGCCATACTTTGCAACTTTTTATGGCGGGTCATTACAAAAAATACGAAAATTGACCCAAAAATTGCTTTCCCTAAATCCTTAAAAAGGTAATAGTAATCGTTAGCGCTGGTAATAAGCCTTTCAAAACCGTTATTCTTACATCTATATGACCATTTTAGCCAAGTAATGACGAAAATTCCGTTTGTAAATATCAACTTTTAGGCAAAATCCGTTTTTCCAAATTTCGGTCATCAGAAAATCGGTTTTTTTTTGCCACAACTTTAAAAATAATTGTCTGGATACGGAATGTCATACATCGCTGAGCTCGTAATTAAATTTTCAATTAAAATGTGTTCAAAAATGGAAATTATGTTTTTTGCCATACTTTGCAACTTTGCAACTTTTTTTCATTACAAAAAATACGAAAATTGACCCAAAAATTGATTTCCCTAAATCCTTCAAAAAGTAATAGTAATCTTTAGCGCTGGTAATAAGCCTTTCAAAACCGTTATTCTATATGACCATTTTAGCCAAGTAATGACGAAAATTCCGTTTGTAAATATCAACTTTTTGGCAAAATCCGTTTTTCCATATTTCGGTCGGTTTTTTTTGCCACAACTTTAAAAATAATTGTCTGGATACGGAATGTCATACATCGCTGAGCTCGTAATTAAATTTACAATTAAAATGTGTTCAAAAATGGAAATTATGTTTTTTGCCATACTTTGCAACTTTTTATGGCGGGTCATTACAAAAAATACGAAAATTGACCCAAAAATTGCTTTCCCTAAATCCTTAAAAAGGTAATAGTAATCGTTAGCGCTGGTAATAAGCCTTTCAAAACCGTTATTCTTACATCTATATGACCATTTTAGCCAAGTAATGACGAAAATTCCGTTTGTAAATATCAACTTTTTGGCAAAATCCGTTTTTCCAAATTTCGGTCATCAGAAAATCGGTTTTTTTGCCACAACTTTAAAAATAATTGTCTGGATACGGAATGTCATACATCGCTGAGCTCGTAATTAAATTTTCAATTAAAATGTGTTCAAAAATGGAAATTATGTTTTTTGCCATACTTTGCAACTTTGCAACTTTTTTTCATTACAAAAAATACGAAAATTGACCCAAAAATTGATTTCCCTAAATCCTTCAAAAAGTAATAGTAATCTTTAGCGCTGGTAATAAGCCTTTCAAAACCGTTGTTCTATATGACCATTTTAGCCAAGCAATGACGAAAATTCCGTTTGTAAATATCAACTTTTTGGCAAAATTCGTTTTTCCAAATTTCGTTCATCAAAAAATCGGTTTTTTTGCAACAACTTTAAAAATAATTGTCTGAATACGGAATGTCATACCTCACTGTGCTCGTAATTAAATTTACAATTAAAATGTGTTCAAAAATGGAAATTATGTTTTTTGCAATACTTTGCAACTTTTTATGGCGGGTCATTACAAAAAATACGAAAATTTACCAAAAATTGATTTCCCTAAATCCTTCAAAAAGTAATAGTAATCTTTAGCGCTGGTAATAAGCCTTTCAAAACCGTTATTCTATATGACCATTTTAGCCAAGTAATGACGAAAATTCCGTTTGTAAATATCAACTTTTTGGCAAAATCCGTTTTTCCATATTTCGGTCATCAAAAAATCGGTTTTTTTGCCACAACTTTAAAAATAATTGTCTGGATACGGAATGTCATACATCGCTGAGCTCTTTATTAAATTTACAATTAAAATGTGTTCAAAAATGGAAATTATGTTTTTTGCCATACTTTGCAACTTTTTATGGCGGGTCATTACAAAAAATACGAAAATTGACCCAAAAATTGATTTCCCTAAATCCTTCAAAAAGTAATAGTAATCTTTAGCGCTGGTAATAAGCCTTTCAAAACCGTTGTTCTATATGACCATTTTAGCCAAGTAATGACGAAAATTCCGTTTGTAAATATCAACTTTTTGGCAAAATCCGTTTTTCCATATTTCGGTCATCAAAAAATCGGTTTTTTTGCCACAACTTTAAAAATAATTGTCTGGATACGGAATGTCATACATCGCTGAGCTCTTTATTAAATTTACAATTAAAATGTGTTCAAAAATGGAAATTATGTTTTTTGCCATACTTTGCAACTTTGCAACTTTTTTTCATTACAAAAAATACGAAAATTGACCCAAAAATTGATTTCCCTAAATCCTTCAAAAAGTAATAGTAATCTTTAGCGCTGGTAATAAGCCTTTCAAAACCGTGGTTCTATATGACCATTTTAGCCAAGTAATGACGAAAATTCCGTTTGTAAATATCAACTTTTTGGCAAAATCCGTTTTTCCAAATTTCGGTCATCAGAAAATCGGTTTTTTTGCCACAACTTTAAAAATAATTGTCTGGATACGGAATGTCATACATCGCTGAGCTCGTAATTAAATTTTCAATTAAAATGTGTTCAAAAATGGAAATTATGTTTTTTGCCATACTTTGCAACTTTTTTTCTTTACAAAAAATACGAAACTTGACCCAAAAATTGATTTCCTTAAATCCTTCAAAAAGTGATTGTAATCGTTAGCGCTGGTAATTAGCTCTTCAAAACCGTTATTCTTACATCTATATGACCATTTTAGCCAAGCAATGACGAAAATTCCGTTTGTAAATATCAACTTTTTGGCAAAATTCGTTTTTCCAAATTTCGTTCATCAAAAAATCGGTTTTTTTGCAACAACTTTAAAAATAATTGTCTGAATACGGAATGTCATACCTCACTGTGCTCGTAATTAAATTTACAATTAAAATGTGTTCAAAAATGGAAATTATGTTTTTTGCAATACTTTGCAACTTTTTATGGCGGGTCATTACAAAAAATACGAAAATTTACCCAAAAATTGATTTCCCTAAATCCTTCAAAAAGTAATAGTAATCTTTAGCGCTGGTAATAAGCCTTTCAAAACCGTTATTCTATATGACCATTTTAGCCAAGTAATGACGAAAATTCCGTTTGTAAATATCAACTTTTTGGCAAAATCCGTTTTTCCATATTTCGGTCATCAAAAAATCGGTTTTTTTTGCCACAACTTTAAAAATAATTGTCTGGATACGGAATGTCATACATCGCTGAGCTCTTTATTAAATTTACAATTAAAATGTGTTCAAAAATGGAAATTATGTTTTTTGCCATACTTTGCAACTTTTTATGGCGGGTCATTACAAAAAATACGAAAATTGACCCAAAAATTGCTTTCCTTAAATCCTTAAAAAGGTAATAGTAATCGTTAGCGCTGGTAATAAGCCTTTCAAAACCGTTATTCTATATGACCATTTTAGCCAAGTAATGACGAAAATTCCGTTTGTAAATATCAACTTTTTGGCAAAATCCGTTTTTCCAAATTTCGGTCATCAAAAAATCGGTTTTTTTGCTGCAACTTTAAAAATAATTGTTTGGATACGGAATGTCATACATCGCTGAGCTCGTAATTAAATTTACAATTAAAATGTGTTCAAAAATGGAAATTATGTTTTTTGCCATACTTTGCAACTTTTTATGGCGGGTCATTACAAAAAATACGAAAATTGACCCAAAAATTGCTTTCCCTAAATCCTTAAAAAGGTAATAGTAATCGTTAGCGCTGGTAATAAGCCTTTCAAAACCGTTATTCTTACATCTATATGACCATTTTAGCCAAGTAATGACGAAAATTCCGTTTGTAAATATCAACTTTTTGGCAAAATCCGTTTTTCCAAATTTCGGTCATCAGAAAATCGGTTTTTTTGCCACAACTTTAAAAATAATTGTCTGGATACGGAATGTCATACATCGCTGAGCTCGTAATTAAATTTTCAATTAAAATGTGTTCAAAAATGGAAATTATGTTTTTTGCCATACTTTGCAACTTTGCAACTTTTTTTCATTACAAAAAATACGAAAATTGACCCAAAAATTGATTTCCCTAAATCCTTCAAAAAGTAATAGTAATCTTTAGCGCTGGTAATAAGCCTTTCAAAACCGTTGTTCTATATGACCTTTTTAGCCAAGCAATGACGAAAATTCCGTTTGTAAATATCAACTTTTTGGCAAAATTCGTTTTTCCAAATTCGTTCATCAAAAAATCGGTTTTTTTGCAACAACTTTAAAAATAATTGTCTGAATACGGAATGTCATACCTCACTGTGCTCGTAATTAAATTTACAATTAAAATGTGTTCAAAAATGGAAATTATGTTTTTTGCAATACTTTGCAACTTTTTATGGCGGGTCATTACAAAAAATACGAAAATTTACCAAAAATTGATTTCCCTAAATCCTTCAAAAAGTAATAGTAATCTTTAGCGCTGGTAATAAGCCTTTCAAAACCGTTATTCTATATGACCATTTTAGCCAAGTAATGACGAAAATTCCGTTTGTAAATATCAACTTTTTGGCAAAATCCGTTTTTCCATATTTCGGTCATCAAAAAATCGGTTTTTTTGCCACAACTTTAAAAATAATTGTCTGGATACGGAATGTCATACATCGCTGAGCTCTTTATTAAATTTACAATTAAAATGTGTTCAAAAATGGAAATTATGTTTTTTGCCATACTTTGCAACTTTTTATGGCGGGTCATTACAAAAAATACGAAAATTGACCCAAAAATTGATTTCCCTAAATCCTTCAAAAAGTAATAGTAATCTTTAGCGCTGGTAATAAGCCTTTCAAAACCGTTGTTCTATATGACCATTTTAGCCAAGTAATGACGAAAATTCCGTTTGTAAATATCAACTTTTTGGCAAAATCCGTTTTTCCATATTTCGGTCATCAAAAAATCGGTTTTTTTGCCACAACTTTAAAAATAATTGTCTGGATACGGAATGTCATACATCGCTGAGCTCTTTATTAAATTTACAATTAAAATGTGTTCAAAAATGGAAATTATGTTTTTTGCCATACTTTGCAACTTTGCAACTTTTTTTCATTACAAAAAATACGAAAATTGACCCAAAAATTGATTTCCCTAAATCCTTCAAAAAGTAATAGTAATCTTTAGCGCTGGTAATAAGCCTTTCAAAACCGTGGTTCTATATGACCATTTTAGCCAAGTAATGACGAAAATTCCGTTTGTAAATATCAACTTTTTGGCAAAATCCGTTTTTCCAAATTTCGGTCATCAGAAAATCGGTTTTTTTGCCACAACTTTAAAAATAATTGTCTGGATACGGAATGTCATACATCGCTGAGCTCGTAATTAAATTTTCAATTAAAATGTGTTCAAAAATGGAAATTATGTTTTTTGCCATACTTTGCAACTTTTTTTCTTTACAAAAAATACGAAACTTGACCCAAAAATTGATTTCCTTAAATCCTTCAAAAAGTGATTGTAATCGTTAGCGCTGGTAATTAGCTCTTCAAAACCGTTATTCTTACATCTATATGACCATTTTAGCCAAGCAATGACGAAAATTCCGTTTGTAAATATCAACTTTTTGGCAAAATTCGTTTTTCCAAATTTCGTTCATCAAAAAATCGGTTTTTTTGCAACAACTTTAAAAATAATTGTCTGAATACGGAATGTCATACCTCACTGTGCTCGTAATTAAATTTACAATTAAAATGTGTTCAAAAATGGAAATTATGTTTTTTGCAATACTTTGCAACTTTTTATGGCGGGTCATTACAAAAAATACGAAAATTTACCCAAAAATTGATTTCCCTAAATCCTTCAAAAAGTAATAGTAATCTTTAGCGCTGGTAATAAGCCTTTCAAAACCGTTATTCTATATGACCATTTTAGCCAAGTAATGACGAAAATTCCGTTTGTAAATATCAACTTTTTGGAAAATCCGTTTTTCCATATTTCGGTCATCAAAAAATCGGTTTTTTTGCCACAACTTTAAAAATAATTGTCTGGATACGGAATGTCATACATCGCTGAGCTCGTAATTAAATTTACAATTAAAATGTGTTCAAAAATGGAAATTATGTTTTTTGCCATACTTTGCAACTTTTTATGGCGGGTCATTACAAAAAATACGAAAATTTACCCAAAAATTGATTTCCCTAAATCCTTCAAAAAGTAATAGTAATCTTTAGCGCTGGTAATAAGCCTTTCAAAACCGTTATTCTATATGACCATTTTAGCCAAGTAATGACGAAAATTCCGTTTGTAAATATCAACTTTTTGGCAAAATCCGTTTTTCCATATTTCGGTCATCAAAAAATCGGTTTTTTTGCCACAACTTTAAAAATAATTGTCTGGATACGGAATGTCATACATCGCTGAGCTCTTTATTAAATTTACAATTAAAATGTGTTCAAAAATGGAAATTATGTTTTTTGCCATACTTTGCAACTTTTTATGGCGGGTCATTACAAAAAATACGAAAATTTACCCAAAAATTGATTTCCCTAAATCCTTAAAAAAGTAATAGTAATCTTTAGCGCTGGTAATAAGCCTTTCAAAACCGTTATTCTATATGACCATTTTAGCCAAGTAATGACGAAAATTCCGTTTGTAAATATCAACTTTTTGGCAAAATCCGTTTTTCCATATTTCGGTCGGTTTTTTTGCCACAACTTTAAAAATAATTGTCTGGATACGGAATGTCATACATCGCTGAGCTCTTTATTAAATTTACAATTAAAATGTGTTCAAAAATGGAAATTATGTTTTTTGCCATACTTTGCAACTTTTTATGGCGGGTCATTAGAAAAAATACGAAAATTTACCCAAAAATTGCTTTCCCTAAATCCTTAAAAAGGTAATAGTAATGGTGAAGCGATGGTAATTAGTCTTTCAAAACCTTTTTTCTTACATTCTATTTGGCCATTTTTAGCCAAGTAAATGCCGAAAATTTCCGTTTGTAAATATCAACTTTTTGGCCAAAATTCGTTTTTTCCAAATTTCGTTCATCAAAAAATCGGTTTTTTTGCCACAACTTTAAAAATAATTGTCTGGATATGGATATGTCATACATCAAATGTGCTCGTAATTAAATTTACAATTAAAATGTGTTCAAAAAATGGAAATTATGTTTTTTTGCAATACTTTGCAACTTTTTTATGGCGGGTCATTTACAAAAAATACGAAAATTTACCCAAAAATTGGATTTCCCTTAAATCCTTCAAAAAGTAATAGTAATCTTTAGCGCTGGTAATAAGCCTTTCAAAACCGTTATTCTATATGACCATTTTAGCCAAGTAATGACGAAAATTCCGTTTGTAAATATCAACTTTTTGGCAAAATCCGTTTTTCCATATTTCGGTCATCAAAAAATCGGTTTTTTTTGCCACAACTTTAAAAATAATTGTCTGGATACGGAATGTCATACATCGCTGAGCTCTTTATTAAATTTACAATTAAAATGTGTTCAAAAATGGAAATTATGTTTTTTGCCATACTTTGCAACTTTTTATGGCGGGTCATTACAAAAAATACGAAAATTGACCCAAAAATTGCTTTCCTTAAATCCTTAAAAAGGTAATAGTAATCGTTAGCGCTGGTAATAAGCCTTTCAAAACCGTTATTCTATATGACCATTTTAGCCAAGTAATGACGAAAATTCCGTTTGTAAATATCAACTTTTTGGCAAAATCCGTTTTTCCAAATTTCGGTCATCAAAAAATCGGTTTTTTTGCTGCAACTTTAAAAATAATTGTTTGGATACGGAATGTCATACATCGCTGAGCTCGTAATTAAATTTACAATTAAAATGTGTTCAAAAATGGAAATTATGTTTTTTGCCATACTTTGCAACTTTTTATGGCGGGTCATTACAAAAAATACGAAAATTGACCCAAAAATTGCTTTCCCTAAATCCTTAAAAAGGTAATAGTAATCGTTAGCGCTGGTAATAAGCCTTTCAAAACCGTTATTCTTACATCTATATGACCATTTTAGCCAAGTAATGACGAAAATTCCGTTTGTAAATATCAACTTTTTGGCAAAATCCGTTTTTCCAAATTTCGGTCATCAGAAAATCGGTTTTTTTGCCACAACTTTAAAAATAATTGTCTGGATACGGAATGTCATACATCGCTGAGCTCGTAATTAAATTTTCAATTAAAATGTGTTCAAAAATGGAAATTATGTTTTTTGCCATACTTTGCAACTTTGCAACTTTTTTTCATTACAAAAAATACGAAAATTGACCCAAAAATTGATTTCCCTAAATCCTTCAAAAAGTAATAGTAATCTTTAGCGCTGGTAATAAGCCTTTCAAAACCGTTGTTCTATATGACCTTTTTAGCCAAGCAATGACGAAAATTCCGTTTGTAAATATCAACTTTTTGGCAAAATTCGTTTTTCCAAATTTCGTTCATCAAAAAATCGGTTTTTTTGCAACAACTTTAAAAATAATTGTCTGAATACGGAATGTCATACCTCACTGTGCTCGTAATTAAATTTACAATTAAAATGTGTTCAAAAATGGAAATTATGTTTTTTGCAATACTTTGCAACTTTTTATGGCGGGTCATTACAAAAAATACGAAAATTTACCCAAAAATTGATTTCCCTAAATCCTTCAAAAAGTAATAGTAATCTTTAGCGCTGGTAATAAGCCTTTCAAAACCGTTATTCTATATGACCATTTTAGCCAAGTAATGACGAAAATTCCGTTTGTAAATATCAACTTTTTGGCAAAATCCGTTTTTCCATATTTCGGTCATCAAAAAATCGGTTTTTTTGCCACAACTTTAAAAATAATTGTCTGGATACGGAATGTCATACATCGCTGAGCTCTTTATTAAATTTACAATTAAAATGTGTTCAAAAATGGAAATTATGTTTTTTGCCATACTTTGCAACTTTTTATGGCGGGTCATTACAAAAAATACGAAAATTTACCCAAAAATTGATTTCCCTAAATCCTTAAAAAAGTAATAGTAATCTTTAGCGCTGGTAATAAGCCTTTCAAAACCGTTATTCTATATGACCATTTTAGCCAAGTAATGACGAAAATTCCGTTTGTAAATATCAACTTTTTGGCAAAATCCGTTTTTCCATATTTCGGTCGGTTTTTTTGCCACAACTTTAAAAATAATTGTCTGGATACGGAATGTCATACATCGCTGAGCTCTTTATTAAATTTACAATTAAAATGTGTTCAAAAATGGAAATTATGTTTTTTGCCATACTTTGCAACTTTTTATGGCGGGTCATTAGAAAAAATACGAAAATTTACCCAAAAATTGCTTTCCCTAAATCCTTAAAAAGGTAATAGTAATCGTTAGCGCTGGTAATAAGCCTTTCAAAACCGTTATTCTTACATCTATATGACCATTTTAGCCAAGTAATGACGAAAATTCCGTTTGTAAATATCAACTTTTTGGCAAAATCCGTTTTTCCAAATTTCGGTCATCAGAAAATCGGTTTTTTTGCCACAACTTTAAAAATAATTGTCTGGATACGGAATGTCATACATCGCTGAGCTCGTAATTAAATTTTCAATTAAAATGTGTTCAAAAATGGAAATTATGTTTTTTGCCATACTTTGCAACTTTGCAACTTTTTTTTCATTACAAAAAATACGAAAATTGACCCAAAAATTGATTTCCCTAAATCCTTCAAAAAGTAATAGTAATCTTTAGCGCTGGTAATAAGCCTTTCAAAACCGTGGTTCTATATGACCATTTTAGCCAAGTAATGACGAAAATTCCGTTTGTAAATATCAACTTTTTGGAAAATCCGTTTTTCCATATTTCGGTCATCAAAAAATCGGTTTTTTTGCCACAACTTTAAAAATAATTGTCTGGATACGGAATGTC
Organism: Drosophila melanogaster; assembly: GCF_000001215.4. NCBI lineage: Eukaryota > Metazoa > Arthropoda > Insecta > Diptera > Drosophilidae > Drosophila > Drosophila melanogaster. Next base: position 24,638,235 of record NT_037436.4, on the reverse strand, counting down.
ATACATCGCTGAGCTCGTAATTAAATTTACAATTAAAATGTGTTCAAAAATGGAAATTATGTTTTTTGCCATACTTTGCAACTTTTTATGGCGGGTCATTACAAAAAATACGAAAATTTACCCAAAAATTGATTTCCCTAAATCCTTCAAAAAGTAATAGTAATCTTTAGCGCTGGTAATAAGCCTTTCAAAACCGTTATTCTATATGACCATTTTAGCCAAGTAATGACGAAAATTCCGTTTGTAAATATCAACTTTTTGGCAAAATCCGTTTTTCCATATTTCGGTCATCAAAAAATCGGTTTTTTTGCCACAACTTTAAAAATAATTGTCTGGATACGGAATGTCATACATCGCTGAGCTCTTTATTAAATTTACAATTAAAATGTGTTCAAAAATGGAAATTATGTTTTTTGCCATACTTTGCAACTTTTTATGGCGGGTCATTACAAAAAATACGAAAATTTACCCAAAAATTGATTTCCCTAAATCCTTAAAAAAGTAATAGTAATCTTTAGCGCTGGTAATAAGCCTTTCAAAACCGTTATTCTATATGACCATTTTAGCCAAGTAATGACGAAAATTCCGTTTGTAAATATCAACTTTTTGGCAAAATCCGTTTTTCCATATTTCGGTCGGTTTTTTTGCCACAACTTTAAAAATAATTGTCTGGATACGGAATGTCATACATCGCTGAGCTCTTTATTAAATTTACAATTAAAATGTGTTCAAAAATGGAAATTATGTTTTTTGCCATACTTTGCAACTTTTTATGGCGGGTCATTAGAAAAAATACGAAAATTTACCCAAAAATTGCTTTCCCTAAATCCTTAAAAAGGTAATAGTAATCGTTAGCGCTGGTAATAAGCCTTTCAAAACCGTTATTCTTACATCTATATGACCATTTTAGCCAAGTAATGACGAAAATTCCGTTTGTAAATATCAACTTTTTGGCAAAATCCGTTTTTCCAAATTTCGGTCATCAAAAAATCGGTTTTTTTGCTGCAACTTTAAAAATAATTGTTTGGAT